>NC_089838.1:47292872-47632872 GCF_035609145.1 Eleutherodactylus coqui | reverse complement strand
CCTGTCTCTCCTCTCTCTCCATCCTGTCTCTCCTCTCTCTCCATCCTGTCTCTCCTCTCTCCATCCTGTCTCTCCTCTCTCTCTATCCTGTCTCTCCTTTCTCTCCCCTGTTTCTTCTCTCTCTATCCTGTCCCTCGTCTCTCTATCCTGTCTCTCCTCTCTCTATCCTGTCCCCCTGTCTTTATTCTGTCCCTCCTCTCTCTATCCTGTCCCTTCTTTCTCTATCTTGTCCCTCCTCTCTCTGTATGCTGTCCCTCCTATCTCTATATCCTGTCCCTCCTCTCCCCCTCTCCTGTCCCTCCTTTCTCCCTTCTTTCTCTATCCTGTCCCTTCCCTCCCTGACCTGTCTCTCCTCTTTCTATCCTGTCTCTGCTCTTGCTATCCTGTCCCTCCTCTCTATCCTGTCTCTCCTCTCTCTATTCTGTCCCTCCTCTCTCTATTCTGTGCCTCCTCTCACTATCTTGTCCCTCCTCTCTCTATCCTGTCCCTTCTCTTTCTATCCTTTCCCTTCTCTCTCTATCCTGTCCCTCCTCTATCCCTCTCCTGTTCCTCCTCTCTCCCTCTCCTGTCACTCCTCTCTCCCTCTCCTCTTTCCCTATCCTGTCCCTCCTCTCTCCCTTCTCTTTCTATCCTGTCCCTTGTCTTCCTGACCTGTCTCTCCTCTCTCTATCCTGTCTCTCCTCTCTCTATCCTGTCTCTCCTCTCTCTATCCTGTCTCTCCTCTCTCTATCCTGTCTCTCCTCTCTCTATCCTGTCTCTCCTCTCTCTATCCTGTCTCTCCTCTCTCTATCCTGTCTCTCCTCTCTCTATCCTGTCTCTCCTCTCTCTATCCTGTCCCTTCTCTCTCTATCCTGTCCCTTCTCTCTCTATCCTGTCCCTTCTCTCTCTATCCTGTCCCTTCTCTCTCTATCCTGTCCCTTCTCTCTCTATCCTGTCCCTTCTCTCTCTATCCTGTCCCTCGTCTCTCTATCCTGTCCCTCGTCTCTCTATCCTGTCCCTCGTCTCTCTATCCTGTCCCTCGTCTCTCTATCCTGTCCCTCGTCTCTCTATCCTGTCCCTCGTCTCTCTATCCTGTCCCTCGTCTCTCTATCCTGTCCCTCGTCTCTCTATCCTGTCCCTCGTCTCTCTATCCTGTCCCTCGTCTCTCTATCCTGTCCCTCGTCTCTCTATCCTGTCCCTCGTCTCTCTATCCTGTCCCTCGTCTCTCTATCCTGTCCCTCGTCTCTCTATCCTGTCCCTCGTCTCTCTATCCTGTCCCTCCTCTCTCTATCCTGTCCCTCCTCTCTCTATCCTGTCCCTCCTCTCTCCCTTCTCTTTCTATCCTGTCCCTTGTCTTCCTGACCTGTCTCTCCTCTCTCTATCCTGTCTCTCCTCTCTCTATCCTGTCTCTCCTCTCTCTATCCCGTCCCTCCTCTCTCTATCCCGTCCCTCCTCTCTCTATCCCGTCCCTCCTCTCTCTATCCCGTCCCTCCTCTCTCTATCCCGTCCCTCCTCTCTCTATCCTGTCCCTCCTCTCTCTATCCCGTCCCTCCTGTCTCTATCCTATTCCTCCTCTCTCTATCCTGTCCCTTCTCTCTCTGTATCCTGTCCTTTCTCTTCCTACCCTGTCCTTTCTCTTCCTACCCTGTCCTTTCTCTTCCTACCCTGTCCTTTCTCTCCCTACCCTGTCCTTTCTCTCCCTACCCTGTCCCTTCTCTCCCTACCCTGTCCCTTCTCTCCCTACCCTGTCCCTTCTCTCCCTACCCTGTCCCTTCTCTCCCTACCCTGTCCCTTCTCTCCCTACCCTGTCCCTTCTCTCCCTACCCTGTCCCTTCTCTCCCTACCCTGTCCCTCCTCCCTCTCTATCCCGTCCCTCCTCTCTCTATCCTTTCCCTTCTCTCTCTATCTTGTCCCTCCTCTCTCTGTATCCTGTCCCTCCTCTCTCTGTATCCTGTCCCTCCTCTCTCTGTATCCTGTCCCTCCTCTCTCTGTATCCTGTCCCTCCTCTCTCTGTATCCTGTCCCTCCTCTCTCTGTATCCTGTCCCTCCTCTCTCTATCCTGTCCCTTCTCTCTCTGTACCCTGTCCTTTCTCTTCCTACCCTGTCCTTTCTCTTCCTACCCTGTCCTTTCTCTTCCTACCCTGTCCTTTCTCTTCCTACCCTGTCCTTTCTCTCCCTACCCTGTCCTTTCTCTCCCTACCCTGTCCCTTCTCTCCCTACCCTGTCCCTTCTCTCCCTACCCTGTCCCTTCTCTCCCTACCCTGTCCCTTCTCTCCCTACCCTGTCCCTTCTCTCCCTACCCTGTCCCTTCTCTCCCTACCCTGTCCCTCCTCTCTCTCTATCCCGTCCCTCCTCTCTCTATCCTTTCCCTTCTCTCTCTATCTTGTCCCTCCTCTCTCTGTATCCTGTCCCTCCTCTCTCTGTATCCTGTCCCTCCTCTCTCTGTATCCTGTCCCTCCTCTCTCTGTATCCTGTCCCTCCTCTCTCTGTATCCTGTCCCTCCTCTCTCTGTATCCTGTCCCTCCTCTCTCTGTATCCTGTCCCTTCTCTCCCTATCCTGTCCCTTCTCTCCCTATCCTGTCCCTTCTCTCCCTATCCTGTCCCTTCTCTCCCTACCCTGTCCCTTCTCTCCCTACCCTGTCCCCTCTCTCTCTACCCTGTCCCTTCTCTCTCTATCCCTTCCCTCCTCTCTCTCTATCCCGTCCCTCCTCACTCTCTCTATCCCGACCCTTCTCTCTCTCTATCCTGTCCCCTCTCTCTCTATCCTGTCCCTTCTCTCTCTATCCTGTCCCTTCTCTCTCTATCTTGTCCCTCCTCTCTCTGTATCCTGTCCCTCCTCTCTCTGTATCCTGTCCCTCCTCTCTCCCTATCCTGTTCCTTCTCTCCCTACCCTGTCCCTTCTCTCCCTACCCTGTCCCTTCTCTCTCTACTCTGTCCCTTCTCTCTCTACCCTGTCCCTTCTCTCTCTCTATCCCTTCCCTCCTCTCTCTCTATCCCTTCCCTCCTCTCTCTCTATCCCTTCCCTCCTCTCTCTCTATCCCTTCCCTCCTCTCTCTCTATCCCTTCCCTCCTCTCTCTCTATCCCGTCCCTCCTCTCTCTCTATCCCGTCCCTCCTCTCTCTCTATCCCGTCCCTCCTCTCTCTCTATCCCTTCCCTCCTCTCTCTCTATCCCTTCCCTCCTCTCTCTCTATCCCGTCCCTCCTCTCTCTCTATCCCGTCCCTCCTCTCTCTCTATCCCGTCCCTCCTCTCTCTCTATCCCGTCCCTCCTCTCTCTCTATCCCGTCCCTCCTCTCTCTCTATCCCGTCCCTCCTCTCTCTCTATCCCGTCCCTCCTCTCTCTCTATCCCGTCCCTCCTCTCTCTCTATCCCGTCCCTCCTCTCTCTGTATCCTGTCCCTCCTCCTCTCTCCCTATCCTGTCACTTCTCTCTTCCTTCTTTAACCTTAGAAATGTAAGAAAAGACTCTCTCTTAACAAAAAACAAACCCTCTTCATAAGAGAGAAACCTTAAACGTGCCCAGCCTCTCATAGTCCACAGAACGTACCCGCACCAGGTCACCCAAGATGTTCCTACATACCTTATCCACAGGGAGGTTTTTCTGTTCCATCGAGATTAAGCACCGTGCACTCCAGATGTGGAACCTGATTACTAGGCGAACTAGAAATAAAGTGCAACGGTCCCTGCCACCAAGGCCTCTCAATGCTCCATAAGCCCACTCCGCATTGGAGAGGCCTGACAGCTGAGGCCAGCTTATGGAGACACCTAGCCATTGGCATACCTCTGTATTAAAGAGGCACTGAAGCAGGAAATGCTCCCTGCCTTTTAGCACGTCGCTGCACTCCTGACAGGGGCAACCCCTATCAATGAGAGGCCTGCACTTCAGATTACCCTATTACAGTCTCCCGTGAAAGCGGGGCCAAGCCAAGTCCCAAAACTTTAAGGGGATCCAGGTTGAATTTAGTAAATCTAACCCTCCTCCAGGTTCCGACTTTGGCAGTCCTTGAGCACCAGGAGCTTTTAGAAATTGATCAACAGGACTCTATCACCGAGGGGCCTCCTCGTAAGAGTTCTGATTTCCCACATCCCCAGACCCCACCGGCGTATTATTGAGGAGCCACGGTAGTGTAAGCCGGGAGATATCCGTGCTGCATGCGAAGGTCCTTCACTCGCCCTCCTGTCTCCTATTCCTGGAAACAGGGCCGAAAACATCCCCGGCAGGAGTAGACCCACGGAGGAGCCCTCTCTTACCAGAAGTTGCCTATGTTGATTTAAAAAAAGCATTTACAAGAAAGACCACAGGATTGACCATAGATAACCCCCCGAGTCTCCTTGTGCAGCACATAACATCTCTCCTGATTAGGTTCAACCTATTTTCCCGCAACATTAGGAAGAAGAGGTTGTAGATCCGAGTCCAGTGAGGTTCTGGAAAAATGCATACGCTGCCCAGGTAGGTGAATAAAGGGAGCAGGTATGTTTTGATTAGACTAACTGTTTCCTGAAGGGTCAAAGACCAGCCCTTCCACTGATTCATCTTCTGAGTGGCAACATCCAGCCTGTCCACCCAAGTTTGCATGGAGTAATCCTCCTTGCCAAATTTGATGCTGAGAACTTTTGACGAAGTCTGGGGCAGCGGAAGGGTGTCCGGGAGATCAAACGCACAATCCCCCTTTTCTAACCAGAGACTCTTACATCAGAGTGGCCTCCAGCATTGCCTGGTCCATCTTGACCCCTGCTATAGGTCCACAGTCAACTCTCCTAAGGAAGGGTTCAATTGCAAACACAGACAACAGAGGACTTAGAGGACAGCCCTGACAGATGCCAGACCCTACCCCGAAAGAGTGACCAAGCCAACCATTTACAAGCAGGAAAGTCTCAGCCAATTCATAAAATGTTTGAAGCCAATCAACAAACCCCACTGGCAGGCTGTATTTCAGAAGGACTGACCAGAGGTCCTTGTGATTAGCCCGATCAAATGCTTTTGCCTGATCCAGGGACAGCCTGTAACCCTCCCAGTGATGAGCCCTATCCTGCTCCACTACCTCCCGGAGAACAAGAACAGCACTGAAGGTACTCTGGCCTGGAACCGAGCAAGTCTGGGTCCCCGAGAGGAGTCGGGGTGCAAACTTTACCTGCCGATTAAACAACAAATTTCACCAACCTACTGAAAAGCACTTTCACCAGAACCTTCTTATCCACATTGAGGAGCGCTATGGGATGCCAGTTCTCAATACACCTTGAATGTTTACCCTTTGACAGAAGGATCAAGGCTGACCTCCTTATTGACCTAGGCAGAGTGCCAGATGAGACACTCATTTAATACCTCCGTCAAGTGGGGACTCAAGAGGTCCTTGAAGGTCTTATAATACTCAGATGTTAAGCCATCTGGACCTTGTAATTTTTTTTTGAGCCAGAGCCCATCAATAGCCAGTCTAACTTCCTCTTCTCTAATCTCTTCTGTCAAAGCATCAAGAGAGGTGTCTACCCCCCGCTCAGGGACAGTTTTAGCCAGGAAAGCTGACATCCCCTCCGAATCTACATCCCTCTTTCCCAAGAGTTGTGAGTAGTAGGATCTGATAACCTCCAGAACTATCATCTGGATTGATTCAGGGATCATGTACTATCAATCAGGCCAGAGACCACTTTACTGTTCACTGATATCCTACAGTTTCTGTAAGGGTCGGGCGAGCGGCACTTCCCAAAATCCCTCTCAAAAAGCAAGGATGCGTGTTTATCGGACTGGCACTTCTTGAATAAACGTTTCACCCTGGAGATCTCCTCGCGGCTACCTCCAGTCAATACGAGATGTTCATATTTCCCCCTCAGGCCCTGATACAGGCGGTACCTGTCCAGGCTCTCGGAAGAACCTCGTAACTCTCCACTTGAACATCTCCCACCACTCTGACCTACGCCCAATGTCCATGGGCGGATTTTATTTATAGAATCTGTGTGGGTCACCCGCTCAGGAGATCTAGCCACCCATAGAGAAGCATTGGGCATCTGCACTTCATTTAAGTTGGATTTGATTTTAAATTATTTGCGGATGCCACGTGCGGATAATAAATCGCAGCATGCTCCATTTTACCGCAGATATGGCTTCATTCATCTCTATGGGAGCTTAGGATCTGCAATGCATCCGCAAATACATTTAACCCCTTCCCTCCCCATGACGTAAGGGTACGTCATGGGAGCGGGGTGCTTCCCGAAAATGACGTACCCTTACGTCATAGGGATAGCGCGTACCCTTACGTCACATATGATCTTGCGCTATCCCGCAGCGGGAGCCGGCTGTCAGTCACAGCCGGCCTCCCGCTGCAACAGCGGGGGTGCATCGAAGATGCGCCCCCCCCCCCCCCGCTGTTAACCCCTTCCCTGCCGCGATCTATGTAGATCGCGGCATGGGAAGGGTTCACAGAGGGAGCGCGCTGGCAACAGGACGCCAGACACTGGTGTCCTGTGTTGCCAGTGCCTGAGATCGCTGTATGAGCGATAAGGCATGGCAGGGCAGTAGCCATGACTTGCAGTGCATCTGCTGTGGATATCCGCATGAAATATCCGCGCGTGCCGTGGACATGAAGCCTTACTACTACAGAGATTCAGTAATGGTACTTGGCTTTGCAAAAAGTCCTCAAAGAACTGTCTTATCTCTACTTCCTCCAGGAGTGACGAATTCAGTCTCCACAGATCTCTACCCAATCGGGGGGGTCTCTGCAATATTCAGAGAAAACAATGTTAGACCGTGGTTCGAGAATTCCATCTCCATGATGGACACTGGTGAAGAGATGGCTTCCTCCTTCAAATAAAACTTGTCTATTCTAGACCTGCTGCTGTCTCTATGAAAGGTGAATCCCTGGTGGTCTTGGAAGTGCCGGATTTGGACATCCACCAGACAAGCTTTGCTAGCTATGCTATAAAGTGCGACACTGTTAAAAGCCAACCATTTGCCTCTGAAGCCTCCCCTATCATGGGCCCTTGTGACTGTATTAAAGTCACCCCCAAAGACAACTTGATGGCTGGCAAAAAGATAGGGCTTGATCCTCACGAAGAGACTCTTCCTGTCCTTTTTTGGCTGGGGACTATAGCTGTTGATGAGTCTTCGATTTTGTCCCTTCATGAGGACATCTAAGATCAAGCACCTTCCCATTTCTAATTCAATAACTCGTCAACATTCAACCAGAGCAGTAAATTAGACCTCCCCACCGCTATATGGTTTGGCCGCAAGAGACCACTAGGTAGGACCTGACCTCCACTCTATTTTTGCCTTATGTAAGGCTGCCACATCGGACAGCCTGGTCTCCTGCAAAAATAAAATGTCAGCTTCAAAAAGGCTCAGAAAATCTGAGGCTGCAAATCTAGCCGTATCTGACTTAATGTTGTCAACATTAATTGAATCCAGTATCAGCAGAGTGAGTGCCGGCATCATGAATGATTAAATTAGGCTTTCTTCCTTGCACCATCTTCCTTGGGGTCAAAGGAAAACCCCTTGTTTCTCTTTTTGGACACGGATATATCCATAGCAAGAGGTCCCCCGACCCCATTGCCCTTGTCAACAGGCTAAGAGTATCCCCCTCTCCAGAAGGAACTATGCCTCCACGAGAAGTAGACTCAGAAGAGGAGGAAGAGATGTCTCTAAGGGCCCAGAACCCATTGGAGAGTCCAACTGGAGGCAAGCAGGTTTCTCCTTCGAGCACCTGCCCCGAAATACGAGAAGATCTTAAAGGGGTTGTCTCGCGAAAGCAAGTGGGGTTAAGCACTTCTGTATGGCCATATTAATGCACTTTGTAATATACATCATGCATTAAATATGAGCCATACAGAAGTTGTTCACTTACCTTCCCTGCGCTGGCGTCCCCATCTCCATGGCTCCGTCTAACTTCAGCGTCTAATCGCCCGATTAGACGCGCTTGCGCAGAAGGGTCTTCTGCCTTCGGGTCTGTCCGGCAGCAGTGGCGTTCTGGCTCCGCCCCTTCTATGCGTCATCGCGTAGCTCCGCCCCGTCATGTGTGCCGATTCCAGCCTCCTGATTGATCCCCCTTTCATTTCTTCCTCATACCACCTAGCTTACGCCTTTTCTCTAACCATCTCTTGCCTTCTTTATCCACACTTTCCTGACGGGAGGAATCTGAAGAGTTGGTCTCATCCTCATGTGCTGTAGGGATGAATCAGGGCAAAGATGGTAACTCCCCTGAAGCCTAACTTCAGCAGAAGCTCCACTGCCCTCCCCCTTGGAGGGCATGTATCATTGCCTTTCCACTGGAGACAGCCTACAGTCCTAGGAGCCATGCCCTGCCTGGGTGTCTGTAGGGACCATATTGTATCCCCCCCTTTCCTCTCGGAAGGCACCTGTAAGCCAGGTCTCTCTATCTAGAATGTGATTGTTCTCAGGAAGAGAAACCAAGTAATCTTGTAAATATGATACCTTTTAATGGCTAACAAAAATACATGATGTTACATCAATCATTTATGTTTGTTAGCCATTACAAGGTATCATATCTACAAGATTACTTGGTTTCTTTTCCTGAGAACAATCAAATTTTTCTCTACTGGCTAAGATAGTACTAAACTTTTCTCTCTCCAGAGAGATAGGTCCACCCATCTTCCTCCAACTCTAATTGAATTCTTTCCCTTCTGTAAAGCTGTTGCATAACTTCCTCCTTAAAGCAGTGAGACAAGTAGGACCCCCTCACTCCAGTGCCGACACAGGCACAACTCCTACCAGATGTTGTTGCAGTTGGAGGTCATACAAGACCCTGTGACGCCTCTTGATTACCCTAACAAACTGTACCCATATGTGCAGCAGCAAACTGCATATATATATATATATATATATATATATATATATATATATATATATATATATATATAATATGCATACACTGCACAGTACCACTTCTCTGTATATATGGATCTTGCACAGGAGCACTTCCCTTACTGTGGCCACATGCTCGCTGCAATGTAATGATCGTAGATGGTTGTCCTCATGCCTTCTCTGTGTAATATATGATCAGGTTCCAGTTCCATACACAGAGGAGTGTGCAGAAGCAGCTGCTCTGATAGGAGGAGACGTTCAGGGAGGCTGCACTCAGTAGACTTGTCTCTGCACGTGGCTGAGACATAGAGACAGGGATGACTGGAGGTGCTGAGCATGTGTCCTGGGTTCACGCTCTGGTCCTTGGGGGGGTCTTCGGTCACTCGTCTTTGGTGTGTTGACCTTCAGTCTTCTGTAACTTGACATTCATCCCACCCTGATCACAGATCCCACTATCCATGGGAGGCCCAGGAGGCCACGCACAGAGGAATCAGCACAACTGATTATACCAAGAACCATTACAAGAGGAAGCTCCAGCATTGCAGCATATAGGACTGCCAGCTTGATCTATCAGGAGGTTCTGCAGCTTTGTTCCTGCACAGAGCTACGGGGTTGTTTTATTGTATCTAGTCTAGACAATCCTCTGTGACACAAACATCCTTGACTCCAGACTGATTCATGTCACCTGCACTGATCTGTGGCTATGAGGCATCTGCGGTGGCTGTGCCAATAAACCCGCTGTGACTCTCCCCACTGCCAGCGTCCCAGTTCGGGTCTCACTCTCGTTCTCCCCACCGGCCTACTGTCTGTGCTCCCTGGGCCACTGTCACAGTCCCCGGCAGCGTCCCATCTCTGCTCCCTTCTATGTCTCTGCTCACGGGCACGCAGTGAGTCTCCCTACCAGACTCTGCAGTGTGCTTCTAGTTCCACTGTCACTGTACTCCCTGGTGGCCTGCATAGCTCGATCCGCGCGGCGGCCGGACAGTCCCTGGTGGCCTCCCATGTCCGCTCCCGGCGCACTGTTCTCTCCGCTCCGCTGTAAATCTTTTCCCTGCCAGACTCCAATTCAGCCAGTTGGCAGCTAGGGATGTGAATGGAGCGTTACCTCTAGCTAAGCCCTGACAACCCCTAGCTTCCAGTGTAGACATAATGCACCAGTACCATAACACAGTATACAGTGAGCTCCCCCTAGTGGTGGCTGTATATATCAGTATACAGGGAGCTCCCCCTAGTGGTAGCTGTATATATCTCTATGTACTGAGTTCCCCCTAGTGTTGGTTTTATATATCTTTTTACAGTGAGCTACCCCTAGTGGTGGTGGTATATATCTGTATGTAGTGCGCTCTCCCTGGTGGTGGCTGTAAATGTATGTAGTGAGCTCCCCCTAGTGGTGGCTGTATATATCTGTATATAGGTAGAGCTCCCTAGTGGTGGCTGTATATGTTTATATGAAGTGAACTCCCTCTAGTAGTAGCTGCATACAGCTGTATACAGTGAGCTCTCCCTTGTGATGGCTGTATATATCTATATATAGGTAACTCCCCCTAGCGGTGGCTGTATGTATCTGTATGTAGTGACTGGTACTATTATACCATCTCTATTATACCATCTCACCTTTTGACAGGGCTTGCATGGAGGAATGCCCCTGTCATTTCTTTGTAAATGTGGATCTTGCACAGGAGCACTTCCCTTACTGTGGCCACATGCTCGCTGCAATGTAATGATCGTAGATAGCTGTCCTGATGCCTTCTCCGTGTAATTTATGATCAAGTTCCAGTTCCATACACAGAGGAGTGTGCAGAAGCGGCTGCTCTGATAGGAGGAGATGTTCAGGGAGTTTGCACTCAGTAGACTTGTCTCTGCACGTGGCTGAGACATAGGGACAGGGATGACTGGAGGCACTGAGCATGTGTCCTGGGGTCATGCTCATGGTCCTTGGGGGTGAGTGTGTGTGTGTGTGTGTGTGGGGGGGGGTCTTCGGTCACTCGTCTTTGGTGTGTTGACCTTCAGTTTTCTGCAACTTGACATTGATCCCACCCTGATCACAGATCCCACTATCCATGGGAGGCCCCAGGGCCGAGCACGGAGGAATCAGCACAACTGATTATACCAAGAAACATTTCAAGAGGAAGCTCCTGCATTGCAGCATATTGGACCACCAGCTTGATCTGTCAGGAGGTTCTGCAGCTTTGCCCTCCAGTAGCTGTATATATCTGTATGTAGTGAGTGAGCTCCCCCTAGTGGTGGCTGTATATATCTGTATGTAGTGCACTCCCCCTGGTGGTGGTATATATCTGTATATAGTGAGATCCCCCTAGTAGTGGCTGTATATATCTGTGTACAGGTAGCTCCCCCTAGTGGTGGCTGTATATATTTGTATGCAGTGAGCTCTCTCTAGTAGTGGCTGCATATAGCTGTATGCAGTGAGTTCTCCTTTGTGATGGCTGTATATATCTATATATAGGTAACTCCCCCTAGTGGTGGCTGTATATATCTGTATGTAGTGACCTTCCCCTAGTGGTGGTTGCATATAGCTATATGCAATGAGCTCCCTCTAGTAGTGGCTGTATATACCATAGCTGTATGTAGGGAGCTCCCTCTAGTAATAGCTGTATATGGTTATATACACTAAGCTTCCCCTAGTGGTGGCTATATACATCTATATGCGGTGTGCTCCCACTTTTGGTCGCTGTATATATCTGTATGCAGTGAGCTCCCCCTTGTAGTAGCTGTATACAGTAAGCTGTCCTTATAGCTGGCTGTATACATCTGTATACAGGTAGCTCCCCCTAGTAGTTGCTTTATATAACTGCATGCAATGAGCTCCCTCTAGCAGTGGCTATATATGTCTGTATACAGAGAGCTCCCTTTTTTAGTCGCCGTGCATATATGAATGCAGTGAGTTCCCCCTTGTAGTAGCTGTATATAGTGGGCTGTCCTTATAGGTGGCTGTAAATATCTGTATCAGGTAGCTCCCCCTAGTGGTAGCTGTATATATCTGTATATAGGTAGTTTACTCTAGTAGTGGCTTTATATATATGTATGCAGTGAGCTCCCTCTAGTGGTGGCAACAGGTAGACTGAATTGCCACATTTATACCTGTGCAGGGCATTTGGATCTCTGTGTCAGAGAAGCGCAGCTCTGACGATAAATTATAGAGTTAAAGTGCCCAGAATATTGGTATACCTTAGTGGTTATGGACACAATCACCATCGGGGAGCAGTATAAGTGTCGGTCGTATGTTGCTATCACTTATGAGGTCTGTGGTGAGATGAGGATTGTTGTCTCCTGCAGTCGGCTGCAGACCCTCCCTCGCAGGTTCTCACACGTCTCCTGTACGGCAGTGTTACAGAACTGCTTCTTGCATGATGGCTGGAGAAATCCAGCAGATAACAGATATCAGCCTGCGTGTTCCGGACAGTAACATGTATGAACAGCTGCGGCTCATGTCAGTGGCACATTGTGATATTTATATCCCATCCCTGCGGGGAATGACGGTGAGACCGCTGCGCAGAGCACGCCAAGGGGTTCATGAATAACTAATGTGGTTGTTAAATGCAGCCGGCGTGTAGATGAAATGATTTTCATAAACCTGTCATCTATTAATTCAGTATGAGTTAGTGGAGCACAAGGCACAGCAAACCTCGTGCCTCGCTGACAGCTGCGCTTATAGCATGCAACATGTATATATGGGCGGTGCTGCTGGTTCTGTGGGACAGTATGGTATATAATAAGCTTAGATACTGCAGCTCAGTTGACAGTATCACACATGATAGGATTAGATACACAGCTTAGTATACAGTATTACCCATAATAGAGGTAGATTCACAGCTGGGCAGACAGTATCATACATGATAAGATTAAATACAGCAGCTCGGCTGAGAGTAACACATGATGGGATTAGATATAGTGGCTCAGTAGAGTGTATCCCATGACATGCTTAGATACACCTGGTCACATGTACATACCAAATGCAGATTTAAGCCCCTCTTACTTGGGGTAGTAATTGGCGGTATGAATGTTCGTTTCCAATCATCTCCGGTATAAAACTGCCCAGCAACCAAACAACAGAAAATAAAATGCTGTTTGTCGTTCATCGCATCTTTCATGCTGATTGGCGCTGGTTGTGGTCTGTAATCTGCCATTAAGAAGGACCTTTAGTAGTAACAGACTTTCCCCAGAAGTTGATCTGTGACCTCACAGAGTTTTATCATCTCAGTATCCCCTCCTTAGTGGTTCGAGCTCTGCAGACCACAGAGTCCTGAACTGTCACATCCCAGATAGATACCAAGAACCTATCACCATGACGCCAGAAGGCTTCAGCGAATCACTTCAGAGCGCATCTTTCAAGCCCCTCCCGCGACAATAAACATGTGCCATTTCTCTTTATTAAAATATTTGACTGACTATATTACAAATAAAGAGAGAAGGGGCCCAACTCATTGTGGTGCAGCATTCAGATGGAGCCCGTACACCACTAGGTTCATCAAGCCCAACTACCATCAGTTTCCACTGGGCAAACTGCCTTAGCTAGGAGCCTGCTGTACAGCTTATGTGCCCCCACTACTGAGGTCCTCCTGCTCTACAGCTTATGCTTCCCCACTACTGAGGTCCTCCTGCTGTGCAGTTTATGTGCCTCCACTATTGAGGTTCTCCTGTTGTGCAGTTTATTCTCCTCTGCTAGTGAGGTCTTCCTGCTGTACAGCTTATGCTCCTCCACTAGTGAGGTCCTCCTGCTGTACAGCTTATACTCTTCCACTAGTAAGGTCCTCCTGTTGTACAGCTTCTGCTTCTCCACTAGTGAGGTTCTCCTGCTGCAATATCTTATACTCCTGCACTAGTGAGGTCCTCCTGCTGTACAGCCTTCTGCTCCTCCACTAGTGAGGTCCTTCTGCTGTACAGCTTATGCGCCTTCACTAGTGAGGTCATCCTGCTGTACAGCTTATTCTCCTCCACTAGTAAGGTCCTCCTGCTGTGCAGTTTATGCTTCTCCGCTAGTGAGGTCCTCCTGCTGTACAGCTTATTCTCCTCCACTAGTGAGGTCCTCCTGCTGTACAGCTTATGCTCCTCTGAAAGCGAGGTCCTCCTGCTGTACAGCTTATGTTTCTCCACTAGTGAGGTCCTCCTGCTGTACAGCTTATTCTCCTCCACTAGTAAGGTCCTCCTGCTGTACAGCTTATGCTCCTCTGAAAGCGAGGTTCTTCTGCTGTACAGCTAATGCTCCTCAACTAGTGAGGTCCTGCTGCTGAAGAGCTTAAGCTCATCCACTAGTGAGGTCCTTCTGCTGTGCAGTTTATGCTCCTCCACTAGTTTGATCCTCCTGCTGTACAGTTTATGCTTCTCCACTAGTGAGGTCCTCCATCTGTACAGTTTATGCTTCTCCACTAGTGAGGTCCTCCTGCTGTACAGTTCATGCCTCTCCACTAGTGAGGTCCTCCTGCTGTACAGCTTAAGCTCCTCCATTAGTGAGGTCCTGCTGCTGTACAGTTTATGCTCCTCCACTAGTGAGGTCCTCCTGTTATCCTCCTTATGCTCTTACGGCTCATTTTGCTCACTAGTGAGGAGCTCACATACCTACAATAGTGAGGTCCTCCTGCCGTACAGCTCGTATTTCTGTTTTTTGGTATAATGAAAATTGTTTGGTACCATGTTAGCCAGTAGAACGAACAATCACATTTTGGTTTTTTTTTGTGTCGCTGACATCCATCCCTTGGTATCAGCAGAGATTATTAGACTGTAACTTCTCTCTCTGTGGACCATAAACGTCTTACTAAAGGCCGAGAGAGCGCCAGTGAACACGTAACCGGGTCCCTGCTTATTGCTCTTGCCTCAGACTCTACTCTAGCATGGCAGAATCTTCACCATTTTCACAAGTGAGAATGTAGAGGACACAAAGTATCTTCTCTCTTGCTATTACGTTCTTGGGATTTTCATCTTAAAGGGACCCAGAGTTCTATTATATATTATAGTATTATACTAGTGATGTTATCAGTAGATGGGGACAGGGCTGTGACTACCTATCAGACATGATATACAGGCTGGGAGGGGGTAAATAAATGCTCAGATCTCTTTACTGTGTTGTTATTACCATTGACCTGCATTGCAGTGATGATATCTCGCTCTTGTTATGGGTACTTTGCAGTGTTTTGCACTTTTAATCAGCTTGTGTACACACGATTAAACACACAGTTGAGTGCCAGCCCAGTGGAGTGCAGAGTAGCTTACTTAAGATCTTTATCACCCAGTTTTCCCTGGAGGCAGCAAGGTTCATAAGTTTGAGGTGACCTTATGCACACAGTAGATCAACCAATGGCAAAATATTGAGCGCAGCTCTGGAATATAATGCAGGGTGTAACTCAAGATCAGTACAGGATAAGTAATGTATGTGCACAGTGACTCCACCAGTAGAATAGTGAGTGCAGCTCTGGAGTATAATACAGGATGGAACTCTGGATCAGTACAGGATAAGTAATGTATGTACACTGTGACTCCTCCAGCAGAATAGTGAGTGCACCTCTGGAGTAGAATACAAGATGTAACTTGCAGAAATTGATTGGTGGAGCTTCAGTTCTTCTGCTGGACTCGTGCCCTGGATGAAAAATCTCCTTTAGCCCCTTAAGGACCAAGCATGGTAAATATATGGCGCTTGGTCCTGGGTTTTAATCCCTGCCGATAGCAAATGTACAGCGTAGGATTAAATCCTCTGCTGCTGCAATCAAGCATGAGCAGGTCAGTTCCTCAGCTGTTAGTGACAGGTGAGGACCCAGAGAAGGAGGTTGAAGCAATTTTAATTGCTTCTGCCTTCTCCTTTTCTTGGTATATTGCGCTCAATGAGCGCTATGTACTACAGAGTGAAAGTGGAAGTATTCCACTATGCGACCCGACGATCACGTGACCGCTGGGTGCCCCCTGTTAGGCTGCTTGTCCACGGGCGTTTTTGCATTGCGTTACCCGCAGCGATAATCTGGCCGCGGGGAACGCTATGTAAACCGCAGCCCCACTGTATATGAGCGGAGAATCATAGCGATTCTCCGCTTGCGGGCGACAAATCGCAGCATGCTGCGAATTGCTGCGATTCTCCGCGGTGAGTCTCCTGCTCCCAGGCGGTGGCTCCTGCTCCCAGGCGGTGGCTCCGCTGCGGGATATTGCAATGCCCGTGGACAGGCAGCCTTACATCATAGCTGCAGGGTCCTATCAGACCCTGATCAGCTCTGGCAATGTCTATTGTCACCACAGGGGAATATTTTCCCCTATAAATGGGGCTCCTATGGATGCCCCAGCTGCAGTAGAAAAGTGTGCAATAAAAAGCAGAAAAAGACAATGTGAATGACCCCCAGAGATCTTTATATGACATCATGAAGAACAAATATATATAAGAGCCTATAGGAAAAAATCCCAGCTCTCCAGATAATATAAAAAATGGCCTGTAAACAGTGAAGAACTTACTTCACGGGGGTGCCTCAGATGAGTGCACCCCTAATCCAATATAGCCTTAAACTATCCACTTATGGTTGGGTAGAAATCAGTTGGTGACGGACTCCATAAGATCCAGTAATAGGTCTTTTTATTCAGAGAGGTAATGCAACGCGTTTTAGCTTACAACTAATACAAAAATGAAACAGACAATTGTATATATACATAGATCTTAATTAGATACCGGATAGAAGTTCAGAGACGCGTCCTGCCGACTTCCCGGGGTCAGGGCGTCTGGTGATGACGCCGCATGTGTGCCATGTGCTACGTCCTTCCATCCGAATAGAGTGGAATGCAAGCGTTCGTTCCATTGCAGGTCTCAGTGACGCACCGCGCCAGCAATCCTCAACCATAGCCCAGCGTGACGTTATTACATCCGGGACGGATAGACGTCACTGTGGAGGCGTAGTCATCCATAGCATGGCATGATGTAATTACATCCAGACGGGTGGATCACATAGTGTGTGTTCCACTCCGAGACACCACAATGCCAATGACGCCCATCCCGTTTCACTCGAGGTGGAGCTATACATCCGATAGCATATAGCTTAGTATATAACTGTTGAAGGGGTGCTAAGAATCAGCTACTCCAAAAACCTCTTTCAATAAAGAAAGTTCTTAACATTTTCAAAATTATTCGGGGTTAAGAGCTCCATACCACATTTCATACATCAGTACCCGTTTACTTCATTCATATGTACGTATAATTGGCCATCCCATAGTCATAATGATATGTATGGTAGTCTAAAGGGCGTATGAATACAGAAGGGTGCCCTTTTCGCTATGATTTGACAATATGACATCATGAGGGTCATAGATGGTAAAAAAAAAGTTCTAAAATAAGTAAAAAGAATGACAGACTATAATAAAAATATATACATAAAAAAGAAAATGACCCAAAGCCCACGCCAACCAAAACCGTCGCCATATGCGCCCTGTAATCCAAAACTATACATATTATATATCAAAACATCCAAAACAAAATGAGGAACCCATTCCATACTTTATTTTGGCGTAAATATACAAATTAAAAAAATACAACTATAAATTTTGAAAAATCTTTTTTTTTTTTTTAGCTCTTTACCCCTAATAAAACTAATGGTCAGTGAAAAAATATATAAAAAAATAGCCCTAGATGTCACGGAAAAAAAAAACCCCACAGCAAATATAATTTTGGTAGCTGAAGGAAAAAAAAGGCAGCAAAACCACCGCATGGGTAAAATCCCTAAAAAATATCTGGTCCTTTAGGTACAAAACAGCCTGGTCCTTAAGGGGTTAAGCAGGATAATGATGGCGGAGCGCAGTGTGACCCGGTTAGCAGAGGCTGCAGCTGTTGTGCACATTTTGTGGTTTTGGGTTTGGGGGTCTGGAATGGTTTCCCATCATTACATAACGCAGTGATTGTGTAATATCTGTAATAAGCGTTTTGCTCGGCGCAGGAAAAAAACTGTTGTGTAAATAGCGAATCCGCTGGGAAGAACTGGACTGGAACAGAACACAGGGCAGTCCGGTCCGCACGCCTGAGCGCTGCGCCATCCTGCCACCTGTACTTATATTTAAAGGGATAGTGATCAATTGTGTTGTATCTAGTGGAAGGCCTCAGGGGGGCGGGGCAGTTCCTGTCATGCTCCGCCCCTCAGACCCTGCACCAGAGAGAACAGTGTCCTTTTCCTTTCAGCCATGACATCTGTATTCTGCACGGTGTGGGGGTTGGGGACTGTCTTTATAGTGACCAGCTCACAGGCAGCTGCTGGATGAGGAGGAGTCTCCATTTTTTTTACATGATCTCTGCTGTTCCCGGTAAGAGGACCGTGGGGGTTATTTGGGGGTTATTTTCCAATACTAAAGTGTCCCTTTAAGTATCAGTTAATAACATCAGAGCCTGATGGGTGACCTAATAATAATACTTACAGGCTTGCTGAGTTCACGTGGGGCTGTGAGTGACAGGTCATCCCAGTGCCGGGTGAAGATGACCCGAATTGATAGGATGCAGAGGAATCCCAACATCACATTATGTATTACAGCGCGGGTGATGACGTCACATGATATATAATAATACATTTCAAGGTGCAGCGTTCTGCGGGTCCACGATGACGTCAAATGAGAGAAGCGGTTAAGAAAACGTGATGACGTCACCCGGTAATCTGCAGGTTAGGACACGGTGATGACGTCACACACCGTACAGGCGGGCTCTCCGGCGATCATAATAAGGACGTATGTGAGGGGGGGGCGCCGGTCACGTGCGAGGATGGCGGCGGCGGGGCAGCAGGTAACAGCAGGCGGGACCGGCAGGTGGTTTATTAGAAGAGACCACGTGACGCTCTACAGTGATACAATGTGTCAGCCGCCGCCGAGAAGGTTACACTGTTAACCTCTTGTGCTTCGGCGCGCGGGGCCTCGGAAATAACACTGCAGGGGGTACATGTATGTATGTATGTATGTATGCATGCATGCATGCATGCATGCATGCAGTGTGTGTGTATATGTATGTATGTATGTATGTATGTATGTATGTATAATATATATATGTGTGTGTATGATGAGTACAGCCGGCTCCTATACATCTTGGGGTTGACTCTCTACAGATGTGCAGGATGTTGGCTCTTCCCCGCACTGGTCTGTGCGATGCACCTCCCCCCTTGGGGCGCTGTGCCCGTGGTGACCCTCGCCTTGTGACTGCTGTATTAGCCTCACTTCACATCCTCTTCCATCCTTCCTGTTTTGTCCTTAGAACAAAAAGGTGACAGCTGAGAGCAGATGTGTCACATGACAGAATGAATGGTGCCCGGTGGACCTCATTGACTATAATGGAGTCCGTTGCACTTTATCATGGTGTTCGCTATTCTGATGGACGCGGTAGTGTAGCGTCCTGCTGTATCTGGGATTTTGTGCCGGATTGGCGCCGGAAGATCCGAATACAGATGTGAACGTGGCGCAGCGATGTGCATCGTCGTCATGCGGTGCGGACAGCTACTTTAGGTGAAGCTGTGATCATGTGACCGTGACTATATGAAATTAGCGCTGGTAATGGTGTGTGACAGCGCTGCCATGGCATCAGAGTAAATCATTATACAAGATAATCTTATAATGTACAGGAGCCAGCGTGAGAACAGAACACAACATAGACTGCTAGCGGACAGACTGAGCACGGACCACGGCGCAGTCCGCACGTAGCCATTTATAGATCGTTTCACCGGATAGCCCTCCCTTGTAATGGATCAGTAACTGCTGACTGCAGCGTCCGATATTTAAAAAGCTGTTCTCCTGTGATGTTCAGCTATGCCGAGGAAAGCTGCTGCTGCAGCACCGCATACTGCACCCCTCAGCTGCTGCAGCACCGCATACTGCACCCCTCAGCTGCTGCAGCACCGCATACTGCACCCCTCAGCTGCTGCAGCTCCTCATACTGCACCCCTCAGCTGCTGCAGCTCCTCATACTGCACCCCTCAGCTGCTGCAGCTCCTCATACTGCACCCCTCAGCTGCTGCAGCTCCTCATACTGCACCCCTCAGCTGCTGCAGCTCCTCATACTGCACTCCTGAGCTGCTGCAGCACCTCACATTACACAACCCATGTAACGTACAGTGTGTTTGTGGGAAGGGACGTTTCCCCATGTCATGTACAGCGGGGGCGGGGCATTGCCCCATATACCATACAGCAGGGAGGGGCGTTACCCCATATAATGTACAGTGGGGGAAGGGCATTGCCCCATATAATGAGGTTGATTTTTGATGTTCTAACATATTTTTTTTTTCTCTTTTTTTTGTTTCTCTACAGAAGTGCAAAAATGGTTGTGCGAATGGGTCGTCTGACTGTGACGGCCATGTGCCTGGCGCTTTTAAGGTGAGTTCCATGCGTTCTGGGTCAGAAGGGCTCCGCTGACTGGTACGGTGGGGTGTAGGTGCTGTTGGTGGTCTGAAGTTGTACACTGGACTCTGTGAGGCAGTCCTGACATCTGTGTACATCATATATCAGGGGAGCAAGTGGACATGATATAATTGTGGGGGGCCCCAGTGAATGCCGTCCTCTGCGTCTTCTCGCCTTCTGTGCTGTGACCTAGTTGTCCCTGAGCCCTGGACTGACTCCGCAGACAGAAATAGCTGCGACTCCTGGCAGGGGAGAAGGTTCTATTGGTCAGCAACGACCTCCAGTCGCCTTCACTGCCATTTAGCGGGTCACCTGATATCCGCGGTGGGAGTGGCCACATTGTGGGAATATATTAATACTTTGGAAATTAAAGACCTGCCTGAACTGCAACAATCCAAGCTGATTGGCATTCCGTGTTACAATTAGCGCACTTGCATCTGGGCCCTACACAGTTCAATGGGAACATGACTCTAGCGGCATCCAAGCTGCAGCAAAATGCTAAAACTGCACACGAATTGTGAATCAATGCTGCAAAGCAAAGACCTCGTAAGTCGTCACCGCAGCGTCTGATGCTGGACGAACGCCAGCCGCAGGCCATCGCACTGGATTTCTTCTGTCTTTTTCTGATCATGTACCGGAAATGAAAACCCCTTTCTGAGGAAATAAGTGCACCCCAGCAGTTCCTGTAATCCCACAGTAATCCTGCAGATGCTCTCATTTCTGTGTCTGCAGATGACCGTATTGGATTATAATTCCCCCCTGACCCCATGTGACCTCCTCACTCCTCCCAGCACATCTGGCAGCGCCACACATTCCTCTGCCAGCGAGCGTTTGTTATTTATGGCCGGTCTTATTTTATCCTCCTTCCTCTCTGATCTTCCATTCTCCTGTTATTAAAGGGGTTGTCCCGCGGCAGCAAGTGGGGTTATACACTTCTGTATGGCCATATTAATGCCCTTTGTAATATACATCGTGCATTAAATATGAGCCATACAGAAGTTATACACTTATCCCTCCGGTGCTGGCGTCCCCGTCTCCATGGCGCCGACTAACGCTGTCTTCTCCTTCCATTAGACGCGCTTGCGCTGTGCGGCCTTCTGCTCTGTTCAATGGGGCCGCTCCGGCGTGCTCGCGCCGCCGAGGTCTTCTGCGCTTGCGCAGACCAGCTCTCCGGCGCGAGCACACCGGAGCGGCCCCATTGAACAGAGCAGAAGACCGCACAGCGCAAGCGCGTCTAATGGAAGGAGAAGACAGCGTTAGTCGGCGCCATGGAGACGGGGACGCCAGCACCAGAGGAGGTAAGTGTATAACTTCTGTATGGCTCATATTTAATGCACGATATATATTATAAAGTGCATTAATATGGCCATACAGAAGTGTATAACCCCACTTGCTGCCGCGGGACAACCCCTTTAAGTCTTCAGTAAGTCACCGCCAGAGCGGGCGATCCAGAAAACCGGACAAACCTGAAATTCTGCAGGAACCCCAGAAGCACTGCTGGCATTGGACAGATGCGGGAGAGCTGCGGTCCCCGCGCCACATATGCCACCATTAAGAAGACGCTCATTGTTGGGTCACCTCTAGTTTGGATACAAAATGTGATACAGGTGCAGCTATAGTACCCTGTTGTACCGTCTCTAGCTTGGATACAAGATGTGATACAGGCGAGCATGGAGGCTCTAGTACTCTGTTGTACCGCTTCTAGCTTGGATACAAGATGTGATACGGGCAGGCATGGAGGTTCTAGTACCCTGTTGGGTCGCCCGTAGCTTGGATACAAGATGTGATACGGGGAGATGGAGGCACTAGTACCCTGTTTTACCACCTTTAGCTTGGATACAAGATGTGATACAGGCAGCATGGAAGCATGCAGGTTCTGTATGGTATCCTGCGGCATATCGCTCCATATTTGCTGAAACTGAGTCTCTAGATCGTGTAAACTTGTAGGCTGTGGAAGTTGGCATCCCAGATGGTTCCACACGTTCTACTGGTGATAAATCTGGTGACCGGGCGGCCATGGCAGTGTGACAATGTTGTGGGGGCTCCTATGACCCCCTTGTGTGCGTGGCTGAGCATTATCCTGCTGCCTCGTGGAAGCCGCTATGAGAGGAACACATGTGGCTGCAGGATGTCCTGAACATATCGCTGAGCTGTCATTGTCCCTCGTACCACTACTGGGGGGGACCAACTGTTGTATGCAATGGCCCCCCAGACCATCACACCAGCAGTGGGCAGGATTGAGGCGCTCACCCCGAGGTCTCTAGACACAAACGTGGCAATCGTCAGTGCCCAAACAAAACCTGGATTCATTGCTTAAGACCACCCAGTTCCCCTCCTTAGTGTCCAGTTTTATCGTTCACGACATCACTGCAAATGGAGGCGACAGCGGGTGTCAGAGGGCGTACATGTAATGGGGGCTATGAGCCCAAATGTCCTTCAGCCAATGTCCTTCAGCAAATGGTTCCTACAGACACAGGGGTGTAATGGTAGATAACAAAACAGTTGAAGCTGCTGGTGCTTGTCAGGCGATCAGACGCTTCTCTCTGCTGGTGGTCTGCGTATTACCTGCATCTATATGCCCATGTGAATGAGCCCTAAGGGTGCGTTAACACTGAGTGTAAGATAAATCCAAGAAACTTGGACTAATCTCCCACCTGCAAATACACAATTTTTATGCGAGTGTGATACGTTTTGCGAGAAAATAGCATCGTATTCGCATCTCTGCACTTGCAATTTTTTTCACGTACATAAAAAATGCGTTTAAAAATTGTCCATTATTCCTTATGGGAGCAAAAACGCATCACGTTCCACTCGTGTGAAGCTTGTATTTACATGTGAGCATGATGCGATTTATTTATTTATTTATTTATTTTGGTCCCATAGGGAAGAATGAGTGACTCTTCAACAGAATAGCCCTAAAATAGGACCTGCTGCTGTTCTGGATTATGATTTTCTCCAGCAGGCTTCGGGGTATTTTGCCGCTTCCGAATTGTATCGTGTGCACACATCATCGAACCAGATCAGACACAAATGCTGGTCTAAAACTGGGAGAGTCTCTACAATGTATAGAGGCTCAAGCCTTTTATTATAACACATGACAACCGCCCTTCAATGGGCGTGCAACAGATTACATCAGTAACATATAAGATTCTCATTTGTCGGATCATATAGAATCTCCCACCTCTCTGCCCACCCTCCCTCACGTCCGCCATAGTATGGACTTTGTCTTCTTTAGCATGCAGACAACCTTAAGCAGTTTCTGTGTATGTGGCAACCCATTGTTTAACTAGCTTCTGTGAGGAGTGGAAGGGGGCTAGGTAAACACTCAGTGTTTAACACAGATATACACAACACTATGGCCCTTTAACTCTTAGAGGCTGGTTGTGCAACTTGTGTAATTCCTATGTACTTAGCTAACATTAACATCAGACATCCTTCACCATCCCATTGTCTAGTAAATACTATGATTAGATTGTGTGTCGATCAAACTCCAGAGCTAAAAGTCATTACAACAGCAAAATACATTTGGGTTATATAAATCGATAGACATTTTATACCAAAATAATCATCATGTCTATCACAATCCCCCCTTAAAATGTCTATCCTCTAATTCTCTATCTAATTTTCACAGTTCTCTGAGCATGAGCCTATAACTGGAGCGCGTTGAAGGTTCGTTTTAGGGTCTTCAAGGGGGTGTAGGACTTGTCCACTCCTTCTGGGGATGCATCCAGCAAACTCATGGTGGGAGCGGCTTTTCCAGCATCAGTTTCACAGGTCTCTCTGACACAGGGAATAACACAGCAGACTAGAACAGAAAAGGTAACCATCAGTTCACATACAACAGCAACGCCCGTCTGTGCCAGGATCCTTTACCACCCGCTCATCCATGGCGAGTACTGGTCCCAAAAGTTAGCTCTTTTTAGTTAGTGCGGTCAGCTTCTTAATGACAAGTGCGTCTTTACCCGTGGGTCACGTGTCGTCTAGGATGTAGGTACGACAAATCTCCCCTGTCATCTTACAGACACTCCCCTTTTAGCTAAAGTCATATCTAAGGTCATTCTATTTTTAAAAAAAAGTCATAGTCGAGGTAGGTCCTATTGGTCGACTAGTCCCTATAAGGCGTCTCTAGTATAATTTATAAACCACTGCTAACTATAAAAAACATAATTAATCCAATCAACGTTTATTTACCATAATGATCAGGAAAATGGACTCGAATCTAGTTTTAACTTGGTCTCTAATTTTTAAAACTTGTCAGGTACCCCCCTTGGCTATCCTATGACGTCAATGTATACGTGTAGATCAAAACTACCACCAGGGGTCTCTCTTCTCGCTCTAGCATAATGTTACAATACTAGTAGCGTGCACGGGTACGCACGGCGTGGGACTCCCTAATCTTCACCCACACCAATGTCCCTCCTGGAGATAGTCCTAATGGTGAACACGTCCAGGTCGCCTCACCCTGACCCTACACTACCTAGTGACAAGACTGGAAGGAACCGCCGTACCTATGCGGAAAACAAGGATAGACCAACATGACAGGATAACCACAAAACACAGACTGAGTTGGATCGAGATAAAGTAACTATTGGGGGTAACCTCATTATCCTCAATGCTGTCCGACAGGATATGGAGGAGCATAAGGGCTTTACTAAGGCACACTCCCCTGTCCAATTACCCTCCAGGCGGGTCCTCTACCTCATGTCTCCACAAAGCCAGTAAACGTCTCCTAAGGACTGGACCTGATTCTGCATCCATTCCCCTCCTATCGTACCGTAGGAGGAGCAATACCCGTTAGTGAGTTCCCCAAAATCTCCCTCCACCCTGCCTATTTGCCCGGCAGGTGTAGTTTCCAGGGTAGTCAGTAATACTCTCTCCGGTGCAAAACACTTAAGTAGTTATAGAGTATTGCTTCTTCCACTTCTCACGGACAGTGTAATTAGCGGAAATGTTCGTGAAGAGACTAATAAACCACTCTTCAGCATCTACAGGGAGATTTAGGGGGACCATCCCCGAGTGTGGTCGGGCACTACCGCACACGCAACAGTTAGACTTGTTGCTCCTGTTAGCATTGTACCTCATCAACTCCAACCAGAGATTCTGGTCAGAGTAGCCAGTCGCTACTGTCAAGGTGTCCACAAAAGGTAGGGTCGGCTATGATCATCATGTTCGTCAAGGTCTTTATCTTACGGCGGAGGGGGTTAATTATGGGCACGGGACTAAGTGAAGGCTTCCATTCGGCTGCATCTACCATACCCCTTATTTTAAACTTCCCTAAGGGATCTGTCCTCCCGTACCGGTATGTCCCCAGACTATAAGTCCCTCCGTCCCCCGGGCTTGGATCTCCCATGGTTAGTGTAAAAACCGCATTAAAACCAAGCAACATACTAAGTTCAGCCTTCCAATACCTGCTGTCCTTATTATTCTCAAGGAGGGTTATACGACTAATTAGGGATTTCCCGCTCCTATCTTTCTTATTTAAGGCACTTCGCGGTTTATAGGACCAGTCTATTCCTGTGTTACATCCCACTAATCCCCAATAACGGCAGTCTTCTCCCCAGACGTTATCAGTGGCGCAAACATATTGTATTCCCCGGGTATATAAGTCATATAACCAGCTGGACTGAGCTAAATCTGGCCTGCGGTGGGATCTTGCGCCTAGACACGGGACCACAGTACAATAGTCGAAGGAATATGCGGCTACTTGAGCATTGAACGAGTTATACCAGAAGGTAACCATACCCTCATATTCTTCCGACTAAGGATTCCAGTTGCCACCCTCCTCTCTCACTAGCCCTAACCAGAGTAATGTCTTTGGCACAACTAAGACTGGTCTCCCGGATCTGAAGCTTTCTTACAGTATGAAGCATAGATCCATGTAAGTCTTTCGGCTAGTTTCACAGCTGTGGCAGTAGTCAGAAGCACCTGGTAGGGGCCATCAGATCAGGGTTCAAGAGGGTGCTTCCTGAGGAACTTCTTGACGCACACCCAATCCCCAGGCTGCAAGATATGTGTCCCAGTGTCTGCCTCTGAGTCTGGAAGAGAACATCTGTGCATAGGCTTTGGTTAGTTCTTTAACAACGAAAATCACATACTTAGTCAACACATCAGATTGTAATTGTAACTACTGAGGATAGTAACGACCTAGCCTTGGGGCTAGCCCAAACAATCTCGTAGGGAGATAATGTATAATCCCCCCTGGGTTCATATCTAACACTGTATAAGGCTATTGGATGACAGTCTTTCCAAAGTGGCGTCATTTTTAAGTATCTTACTTTTTAGCGTGCCACTACGTCTCTCCACCTTTCCACTACTCTAAAGATGGTAGAGTATGTAAAAGGCCTGGGATACACCCAGAGCAGACATGACATGTTACATTCACCTGCGAAGTTTATACCTCTGTCTGACTCTGAACCACTTCTGGTACCCCATATTCACAGTTTACCTCGTTCATGAGCTTCTTTGCGGTTACCTACTTGTTTACCTTGGTAACCGGGTCAGCCTCCAACCTGCAAAGACATCAACAACAACAAGCACGTATTCATACTTCCCAACAAGTGGGAGCTGAACGTAGTCAATTTGCAATCCCTGAAATGGGTAGAGTGGTCCCGGCAAGTGTGATGTGGCAAATTTACTTCTGCCCTGACTTACCCATGGCATAGATCATGCTAAACCGGACAAATGATGCAGCAGCTACAGAGAACCTAGAAGTCGCCCTACTTCTTTCAAGCGTCGTCGTCATTGCTGCTTTACTAGGTGGGTCTTTCCGTCCATCAGCTGGGCCATCATGGGATACAGGAACTGTGGTGGGCAAGTGCTGTTGACCGTTCACCACACGCTGTCCTGTTTCTGCTGCTCCCATATTAGTCCATTTATTCTTTTCTTCCTTTCTGGCTTGTAACTGTAAAAGTCTTTTAGCATATCAAAGTCCAAATTTTTGTCAATGTCCAAAGTTTTTACCACTGACTCATGCTGTCAGTATCTTTTCTTCTTTCTTCCACGGCTTGAGGGCCGCTGCCTTTGCTGCGCTGTCAGCGAGGGTGTCGTCTCTCGCCTCTCCAGTGTAGGAATCGGTGCGAACTCTCAACTTTGTCAGGTAGAAGTAGGGCCTCCATGCGACTCTGTACTGCTGCACCATTCTCAATTGGTTGTCCTGCTAAGGTAAAAAGTGTCTGGCCTTCCATATTGGGCCGTAATCATGAGCTATGCCAAATACATACCAGGAGTCAGTGTAAAGGGTTGCCGTCTTACCTCTCACCACTCTACTCGCCTCAGTGAGGGCCTTCAATTCCGCTTCTTGTACTGTGACATGCGGAGGCAGAGCTTCTGCTTCTAGGACATCTTGTTGTGTGACCACTGCATATCCGATGTGGAGTCATCAATCCTCACCCTGATACCATCTGCAAAAAGCTCAACATATGCATTATCAACAGAGGTTCTGATAACTGTTTGCATATCTGCAGTTTCTTACTGTATTAGTACTAAATAATCGTGCTGATGTTTTATTTCACATGGCTCAGAATCTTGTTATCTTATTCCATTTATTTATTTATTTATTTATTTTTTTCCAAACCCAATCGCTGATCTACAACACCTAGATCATCTATGGCCCAGATCACCTCCCAATCGCTGATCTACAACACCTAGATCATCTATGGCCCAGATCACCTCTGCCTCCCCCCTTTTGAACCGGAATACTCAATGGAAAAAGAGTCATTGTGTTCAAACTAGTAAACCAAGAGGCACAAAAACAAGCACTTTGTAGGTCAAGATGACATTGTATGCAGCGAAGTCTGAGCGAAAATATCCTTTAGATTTTTTTTTTTTTTTTTTTTTCCTTTCAGGTCGCAGTTAGCATTTTTTAACACAAGGGGGCGCAACACAAGTCAAATTTTACGTCACCCAGTGTAATAGTATTTCAGGGTATGGCCAGCGTTTAGCTTTTACTCTCCTGTCGGAATATAATTATAGCTTCAGTGTAGACTGACACTAGAATATACAAAAGACTTAAAGAAAAACTAAAGAATACGGTTGAATTAACATCCTACTCTGGGCAATTCAGTCCCTCTTTCTTCACATAAAAAGTAAAATTACTTCACCAAATTGCGTGAAAAAGTCTGCTGGGTGACTATAGGGAAATTATTCCATCTGTAGGAGCCTTCCATAACATCATCGGTCTGAGTATCCATTGGAGAAGCGGGCAGTGGAAAACAGAGCCCCTGGGAACATGAGAGAGCGTCCCCTGTCATGTATTCCTGGTCTCTGCCCCCCATGCATCAACTCCAATCTTCCATGCACTATAAACCAGCTTAGTCGTCTACTATGTCCCAAGCTGCATCTTCACAAAGGTTTGTTTCCCTGAACTTATCACACATCCAAAGTGGCCACATCTTGGAGCGTAACAAAGTCTGGTCAAACAAAACCTTACTTCAGACAATCATGATGTTAGCACTGGATACAGTGGCATTGGGGAATATAGGCCTCCCAAATGCAGCAAAATGGCCGCCAGAGGCAGAAGGGGGCGGGGCTACAAATCTCCCAGGTGAGGCAAAATGGCTGCCGGAGGACCGAGCGGTGCCAGGGGCAGCAGCACTCCCAGGTGAGGCAAAATGGCCGCTGGAGGAGGAAGGGGCGGGGCCAGGTCCTGTGCCGGATGGGGAGGGACCGGAAGTAACATCACACACCCTGAAAGTGAGCACATGGGGGGGAAGTAACTTCAGGGTGGGGGCAGGCCTCACTACATTTACTGCAGAGTCACACTATGTTGGATTGTAAACATTGCAAGCACGGCCGCCATTACAGGGAGGGGCTGTAGTCAACACAAAGACATTACATTGTTCATAAGCAATACACATACCCCCCTACATGCTTTCCCCTCTTGAATCTCTTAACCACGTTATACCTCCTCCTAGCAATCTAAAAACACCTTTCTTTCTGCTAGGCTTCCTGCTCATCTTCTGAAAACTTTCTACAACCTATCTTATCTGTCCATGACCTGACATTTCTTTCTGCAACTTTTCCTGGTCCTTTCCCATTGTTCAGTAAACTCTGCTCCCTTCAGCAACCAGATCACAAGCTCTATGACCTTTGCCCTTGCTCACTTTGCTCCCCATTCTCTAAACAACCTGCGTCTATGCCTAACCTTCTCATTCTATCTTCAAATCCTTCCAATATAACCTCTCTTTCCCACTCAGATTACAATGCACATTAATTCTACAAAACAAAGACAAAGGCAACAGAAAGGGTTAATTGGAAAAAGCTTTCAGTTCACTCTTATCAGCAGCCCTCCCCCCAATAATAAACACTGCACATTCTTTCTATAATACCAAACAGAGGGGATTACTGGAGAATAACCACAACGGCTCAAGGTATATATCTCATCTACCTTTATAACAACCAACCTCTACTAGTAATCCGTCTGGACAGGACATTTTAGCTATACACAGAGACTGACAATTATTTTCAATGACCAAGAGTTTCTGGAGCCAGCCGTCACAAAGCACGGCTATACTTCACACGTATATACCTTTCCACATATGAGAACATAACACGCTCAATCATAAAGGTAAGTATACGTATCATAAATCTTCCTAACCTCACACTAGTTTTACCTAGGAGTAAGTGTCTCTCCGGCGTGCTCCCTCAGACTTAAACAGCCGAGTCCGCCCTTCTGACACATTAACCCTCACAGAATTTATCTCTTGGTCTTGTATACACAGTGTTTAACCGTCTCAGACACAACAGCATACAAAATACCCCTAGACAGGTAACATGGTGATTTTTCGAGTGGACAGACCTGTCTTTCAGTGAAGGTCCAGTCTGGATCAGATACAGGCAGATTTAGCAGTCAGAACCCAGATCACATCGGTAGATTTACATAAAGCAATCTTACCGTGTTCTGAAATTTTCGGGCCCCTGAGTTCTGCGTGCCATCTGCTGATCTCTGTACGTTCCAGGCTGTGACCTCACAGATCCACTCGCCCACCCAGGGACGCCACTGTTCTGGATTATGATTTTCTCCAGCAGGCTTTGGGGTATTTTGCCGCTTCCGAATTGCATCGTGTGCACACATCATCGACCAGAATCAGACACAAATGCTGGTCTAAAACCGGGAGAGTCTCTACAATGTATAGAGGCTCAAGCCTTTTATTATAACACATGACAACCGCCCTTCAATGGGCGTGCAACAGATTACATCAGTAACATATAAGATTCTCATTTGTCGGATCATATAGAATCTCCCACCTCTCTGCCCACCCTCCCTCACGTCCGCCATAGTATGGACTTTGTCTTCTTTAGCATGCAGACAACCTTAAGCAGTTTCTGTGTATGTGGCAACCCATTGTTTAACTAGCTTCTGTGAGGAGTGGAAGGGGGCTAGGTAAACACTCAGTGTTTAACACAGATATACACAACACTATGGCCCTTTAACTCTTAGAGGCTGGTTGTGCAACTTGTGTAATTCCTATGTACTTAGCTAACATTAACATCAGACATCCTTCACCATCCCATTGTCTAGTAAATACTATGATTAGATTGTGTGTCGATCAAACTCCAGAGCTAAAAGTCATTACAACAGCAAAATACATTTGGGTTATATAAATCGATAGACATTTTATACCAAAATAATCATCATGTCTATCACACTGCAATGTTACTCTTGCACTGATTCTTTTCACAGCACTGCAAGAGACAAATTGTACATGTCCATGCCCTCTTTAAAAACAAGGGGCTCTTTTCCTGTGTGTTTTATGTGACTCTCGCAACGCACAGAAATCCTGCGGTAGAATTGTCCATGTAAATGCACCCATAGGCTTCATTCACTTCTACATATTTGTGCACCGCATTGCGTGTACATTGACATGCATAATACAGAGAGCTGAAACCCCATTGATTTGCACTGCAGCATTCAGGCATGCGCTTTTTATGTGCATGTTTATAAGTGTGGTCTGTATTACGGACTGAAAAAGCCCATTAAAGTCAATGGGATTACGTCTGGATGAAATCTACAGCGCCTATTTTTTTTCATTTTGCATATGTGAAAAATGCAATGATTAAGTGCAGAAGAACAAAAATCCCCAGTGCATACGCACATTTTCGGTTCGTGAAGACGTGAAACTACATTTGCCCGTGAGCCCTTAAGGTGCATTCATAGGGGCGAGTGTAATGTCAGTCTGAGAAACTCGCACCAATATCTCACTTCTAAACCTGCAGTTTTTTTCCTGCCAGTGTAATACATTTTGCAGGAAGAGTTGCACGTTATTTCAATAGTGAAAATGATGATACAAAGAAAAAAATCGCATTGAATTTACATGCGAGTGTGATGACTACCTTTTCAGCTCCCACAGGGAGCCCCGTTGGGGTGTAACTGTGCAGTGCGTTTCAGTAAAGGCGTTCGTACCAGTAGAGGCGTACCAGTAGAGCCATTATTGGCTTTCCTATAAAGACTCTGTTATAACGGCTCTCCAATAAAGTGCAGCCACTATACAAGACTCCTTATAATGGAACCAGTATCATGGTGGCTGAGGCCCTCTACAGAGTGATGTGGCGCCTTTGCTTTTGGAGAGGTCTACATGGTGGCTCGATAGACGTATTTATGTGAGGTTCCCCTTTAAATCTCCAGGTCCTACTGTAAGCTATTAGAAGCTCAAAGGAACAAGAAGCCCCAAACTCGGATTTCTCATACGTAATCTACAAAGAGCCCGTTGTTCCGAGATCACATTGAGATCCAAAAACAAAGAAGCGTCACGTAACACTGAGTGCGGAGTTATCCTATTACTGATGTAATCCTTGTATTACAGTGCCGCCAAACGGAACAGATTATAGGTGAACGAATGCCCATAATTACCCCCGGGGCAATTGTAACCCCACTCACTGCGCTGATCAGTCCATGGGAAGATGGCAGCAAAAGCATACATGGGGCAGCTGTCCCTTCCGGTCCCACTCTATGATGTTCTTTACTCTTTAGGGGGTGACAGATTTCCCAGTATCCAATACTGATGATGCCATGACTGTGGGGGATTTTTCCCTATTTCTGGCTCTCTGAGTGACATAGGTCTCGGATGTTCCTTGTAGCATTAGTACTGATTTTGCCCCTCCTCGGTAGCTCCTGGAGATTCAGGGAGCTTCTTGCTGTATTGGCTCTGTATCGGTATTTCTATTCCTGGAAGTCATTTTGTTGGCTCCTACAAGGTCACTTCCCTTCTGTTGTCTCACTGTCACGTTTTCCTTTTGTTCAGGATTATGCCGAGCCATCATGTGACTTTGTACTTCATAATAGTGTAGGAACAGATCATCCTCACTGCTGGGGGGGTATTCTTCATAAATGTGGCATACTAGTATCCATATCGCCTCTCTGCACATGCCCAGCCAGGTGTCTAGCAGCAGATGCTGCAGGAAATACCGGACAACTCTAGAACTCCAAACAGTGGTGACTCTGAAACTACTTATGGGGTAATACATGACAGCCTTGGTGGGTTAAGGGTGGCTTTAAAAGGTTAATATTAAATGTTCCTAGTGGTCTAAAGTGGTTTGAGAGTTAATGATAATATCCCTGGGGGTCTAGAGTGCTTAAAGGGTTAATACATATTATAACTCATGTTCTAGGATAAGTGATTAAAGTTAATATTTATGGTAGTTAATGATGGCATAAGTGTTAATGTGTCACACTGCATTGCCACTGCTCAACTGCTCCTGGGGTTGCAGTCGGACACCACCGACTGTCACATGGTGCTTAAAAGTCTTCTACTTCTGCTCACTCCCGGGCCTCTGCTCATAGGGCTGTCGCATGCTTCCGCCCTTTTTTTTTCTTTTTTAAATGGCCAGAACAATCCCTAATACCATCCACCACCAATCACCAGATGTTACCTGCATTATTAGGCATCCTCCCCTTTTGGTCTTGTTGGTCATTGTGACAAAACCCCAGTTTGTATGTGTTCCCAGTTCTGACTCTTGCATGATCAATGACCATTCAGACTTCTGTGCTCCCTGACCTCTGCTTTGTATTCTGTACTTTGTTACTTACTGCCTGCCCCATCCTGCAGCTTTGTACTTGTTAATATAGCTGAGCCACCTGCTCTGACTTCAGCCTGTTTCTCAACTACATTACCAGTTCAGACCTACAGGTACCATGCCTCGGCCAGTGCAGCTGCAGTGTCCGAGGAGCAGGCCCACAGCCAAGGAGATGACTGGGTAGATAAATGTTTCTGTCATGGTGGTTCTATCACCCTGAGGGTAGCTTGGGACCTGTCCACGTTACTCCGGGGGGAGGTTACAGGGAAAGGGTAGCTAGCGGTTATCTTAAAGTTCGTTGTCACTTGTGACACCACCATTCCTTTCTCTGTGGTGAATCTTGAAATGAGAATAAAGTAGTCCACGCACAGGGATAACTTTCTGGACAAATCGGGAACAGTCGGTAATGCCCGTTTACTCAAGTCCAACAAATAACACTAAGAGTTAGGCACAATTTACACTCTCAGAATGGGTTGTGGCGGGGAGGATTTCTCGGGGCAATCCGGACAATCCACAGTCCCAGTTATCTGTGAGATTCTGCTCCCGGTAAACTCTCTTACTCTCTACCAGTCATCACTCACTCTTCCGGTGTCCTCCTTCCCTCTCACATTCTCCGTGCGGATAGCAACACTGGCACATCCTGGATAGTGTGGGCCAAGGCCAGGCTTCAGGCCATCACTCGGCCTCTTCCATTCTTGACCACACAGACCAGACAGTTTCTGTGTGGCTCACTCTCTGGCTTCTCTTGTAAGACTCCCCTCTCTTGCAAGACTGACTCTCTGACTTCCTCACAAACACATATATATAAAACAGTCACATGACATACAACAAGATACATTTCCCAGACATAACCCAGACGTTAACACATTCAGTGCTGCAAAGGTGCCATACACATCAAATGCATACAACATAGAAGACACCGACAATACCATTGCACAAGACACACATTTAACATTATGGAGGGGCGTGAACTACACAGCATCAACAGCCACATTATCGAGCCTGTGTGTGTGATGGCTTGGGGACCTCGCAGCAAAGTCAGTATTGGAAGGGCTAAGCAATGAAACCAGGGTTCTTCAGTTGCTGCCACCTCAGTCCTAAGCCAAACTGGTGATACTGTCTGCCTGACATAGGGGTAACATCCCTGGTGGTCTAGGATCATAAGATTAACCCTTTCCTATCCACTGTCTGACGTCTGAAGACATTATGATTTAAGGTTGTACACCTCCGATGTTGGAAGACATCCGTCGGGGTTCTCTTACTGTATATTACCAGCCTCTCTGCTGTCGGAGCCTATTCAATGTGTCCCCTCATGCAGTACTGGCTTTAGCCAGCATATAGCGCCGTTGTATAACAGCAGAAAAAGAGTAAGCCCCCTAGGAAAACCAGGATACAAATTGGATTGGAAAGTGTTAAGGGTCACATCCCTGGTAAACTAGGGGTTGTAAAGGATTGATGATTACCTCAATGGTGGTCTACGGTCATAAAAAGGTTACAACGCTAAGCCACCAGGGATGTTACTAGTAAAGTATTATTGGTAATAACAATCTTACACCATCAGGGGTAAGGATTAATGGTAACATCCCTGGTGGACTAGGGTTGCAAAGGATTGATTGTATCATCTATGGTGTTCTAGGGTCATAAAAAGGTTAATGGTAACATCCCTAGTGGTCTAGGGTTGTAAAGGAAATACCTCCCCATGAGTTCTGAGGATAGAAGCTGCATATGGTGGTCTAGGCTCATAAAAAGGTTAATGTTAACATCCCTGGTGCTCCAGGGTCATAAAAAGGTTAATGGTAACATCCCTGGTGGTCTAGGGTTGTAAAGGACATATCTCTCCATGACTTCTGATTCTAGAAGATCATATATGTTGTATGTTGAGAACAGTAATTGGCTACTTGATTTGCACTCATGATCTTGGACGATTATCAGGAACTTTTTGGCATTCTCGGCAGGATTATATGACTCATCTCATCTGTTTCACCTTCTACTTTCAGGTATCAGACATAACTATCGAACTCACTGACAGTCCAAAAGAGAAGCCTGACCCAAGCAAGCTGGTGTTTGGTGCATCCTTCACCGATCACATGTTCATGGCTGAGTGGTGCGCGGAGAAAGGATGGCAGAAACCGGCAATCAAACCCCTACAGAACCTGAGCCTACATCCAGCATGCAGTGTGTTCAACTATGCCATAGAGGTGAGTGATGTCAGTATTGGGGCGTGGCTATATGAAGAGTGTGTATCAGTATGTTGCACTAGTAATACGGATGGGCGGAGTAACCCCTTACCTTCTGGACTTTACACTTATGTTACCGGGGTTTGTGATTATGACATGGTTTCTTTTCCGCGCAGCTCTTTGAAGGAATGAAGGCGTATCGGGGAGAAGACGGGAAAATCCGCTTGTTTCGACCTCAGCTAAACATGGATAGGATGTTCCGGTCGGCGAAAAGAATGACTCTGCCTGTAAGTTATCTGTGCTCTGTTGTCAGTTCTAGTATAAACCAATATGGCAGCCGTCAGAGATCTCTGTGACTTAAAGGGATTTGGGGTTTCCGGCGCTCTAATTTGTTTTTTGCAGCCCTTTGATAAGAAGGAGCTCCTGGAATGTATCCGGAAGCTGATAGAGGTGGAAAGAGAATGGGTGCCGCAGTCCTCTGAGGCCAGCCTCTACATCCGACCTGTCTTCATCGGAACCGAGGTAAGCCACCACAACCAGTATGGAAATTCCAGCAGACATGTGAAAAGAAATATAGCCGCTGATGTTGTATGTAAATGAGGAGGAGTTGGATGCAGTAGATGAGTAAAAGGAAATATAAAGTATGTAAATCAGGGGGAGGGGTCAGATCTACTGGATGTGAAAAGGCAAAATACAGCAGCTGGTGATGTATGTAAGTGAGGGTGAGGAGACTGAGCCTGTAGACCTATAGAAGAACATAGTGACTGATGTATGTAAATTAGGGAGAGGAGTCAGTTGTAGACAAGTATGAGAAAATGTAGTGGCTGATGTTGCATGCAAATGAGAGGGAGGAGTTAGAACCAGTGGATTTGGGAATTTAAAGATCAGAGCTGGTACTATATGTAAATTAGGGGGAGGAGACAAAAGCTGTAAACGTGTAAAGCTGGGGGGTTGGACCAGATGACCCTGGAGGTCCCTTCCAACTTTACCATTCTATGATTTAAAGCAGTGTTTCTTAACTCCAGTCCTCAGGGTCCACCAACAGGTCATGTTTTCAGGATTTCCTCAGTATGGCACAAGTGATGTAATTATTGTCGGTGCCTCAGACATTGCCACAGGTGTTCTTACTATAGGATATCCTGCAGACATGACCTGTTGATGTCCCTGAGGACTGGAGTTGGGAAACACTGATTCAAAGGAAATATACTCGCTGATGTTGTGTGCAAATTACTGAGTCTGTGGATATGTAAGTGAGAGGGAGGAGTCAGAACTAGAAGATCTGTGAATATGTAGATGGCAGCTGGTGCTGTATTAATAAGGGGGATGAGACAGGCATTGTATGATAAGGGGGAGGAGCCAGAAAAAGTGGAAGTTCTAGTATTGCAAATTAAAGGATGGCAGCAGTGGCTATACGCAAATGTCTCCGCCTCTTGTCTGTGCAGCCCTCTCTGGGAGTTAAGAGACCCTCCAAAGCTTTACTGTACGTCATCCTGAGCCCGGTCGGACCTTACTTCTCCAGCGGAGCTTTTAACCCAGTCTCACTATGGGCCGACCCCAAATACATCCGAGCCTGGAAAGGCGGAACCGGCGACAGCAAAATCGGAGGGTACGGGAATTGTATGCCTGTGTGTGAATATCTCATTATGCAGCAGCGCCCCCACTGAGAGGAACTGGTATAGCAGTGAGACCCGTTCATTAGAAACTAGGCTTCGGGTGAAATTTATTAAAGGGGCTGTCTCAACGCTGTTGTGGCCCTCAAGACGCCTGACAACCGCCTAATGTTGTTTTTCTCTAGGAATTACGGAAACTCACTCTTTGCGCAGTACGAGGCCCAAGGCTATGGTTGTCAGCAGGTTCTCTGGCTTTACGGTGAAGACGAGCAAATCACTGAAGTGGGAACAATGAATCTCTTCCTGTTTTGGACGAATGAAAATGATGGTAGGAAAAAAAAAAATCAGCTCCGTACGATTCATTAATAACTATAGTATCCCGTTTCACAGCGTGTCATAAAGAGACACCTGAGTTATTAACCTGTTCTGACATCTAGTGGCCACTGTGAGAACTACAAGCTCTCACAATTCATATCACATAAGTAGAAATAGACAATCTGATGACAGGGCTCCTTTTACATGGCAGATCGGACGGGATGGCAGGTTCTGCAGCCTCGGCGTGGGGACAGATGGTCGCTGACTGCAGCTGACAAATTACTTTTCAAATCCAATTTATGGCTTAGATTTCATTTTCCTTTATTCCTTGCCGCGTTTTGGCCCACTTATGTACCTGGGACTCTCCCTCAATGGTTCAAGGGTTATGTCAGGGTCATGTGAGATGATTATTTACAAAGTATAGCCTAGTCAACAATCAAAGCAAGGGGCTTAATACTTATGCAATACGGAATCTATAACCAGTACGACTCCATGTAACTATTACTGCTCCAACAGATTGTCCTCCATCATTCTCAGACTCTGCAATGCCCCCCCGTTACATAGTGGCAACTAAAAGGGCTTTTAAGACTACTAATCTTTATTTTACAGAGCTGGAATTGGCGACTCCACCACTAGATGGCATCATTCTCCCAGGGGTCACCAGGCGCAGTATTCTAGATCTGGCTCTTAAATGGGTATGTAGAAATTGTCCTCTGGTGGCAGCCACTGTGCAGAAAGTAATATTCTGCAGCCAGTAAGAAAGATGTCTATCCTCAGGGGGAGTTCAAGGTGTCAGAGCGATATATGACTATGGCGCAGCTGGTTAAAGCACTGAAGGAGGATCGCATCAAGGAGATGTTTGGCGCTGGTACGGCCTGCGTCGTGTGCCCGGTCGGAAAGATACTGTACAAGAACGAGGTAAGAGCGAGCTGCGTTGATGTCTTACTTATGGCACGTCCTGCATAAGGCCTATGAAATGTATTCACCCCCTCCACACTATTGTTGAAACCATAAAAAGATAAAATTGTCAAGATTACGCAATAAGTAGTCGCGCCTGTAAGTCCCTGCACAGCGCTGGCACGTCTCATAGTTGTGACTCAAGGGGAAGAGGTCTTTATCAGTTTTATAAATGTGGGCAATACAGATTATCCACATACCACTTTGCAAAATTGTTCACACCCTAGATTTTTGTTGAGCGTTAGGTCTTTGTCACCTAAATGTATTTGCGCAGCAATTTACGCGTGGAATATGTAGTGAATAAACCCATTCATGTCAATGGTTTCATTCACATAAATGTATTTTGAGCGGTTTGCGTGCATTTTTACTGTACTCTTTGCGTGCGCAAAATGCCTTTGAGTGACACAGGCCTTACGGTTTGAGGTTGTCAGTAAAATGGGTGACAGTTCTCTTGCTGACTGCATTAGGCTTTCCTCCAGAATGTCTCTTTCCATCCCCCAAAAGGCAAGAGTATTTTCATAAATAATGGTCAAAAATAAGATCTGTTGGGACTTGTAGTTCTCACACAGCATTCTAGAAGAAAAACCACATCATCCATCCCACATGTTCATATCTCATCCGCAAAACTTATGTTTTATTAGAACTTGGAAATCCCAGCCAAAGAGAACAAACTGGCCACCCGCTTCCTAAAGGAGCTGACCGACATCCAGGTGAGGGGCACCGAACGCTGCCCTCCTGACATCCTCTGTGCTGCTGCAGACTCTGCTGCTACCACACATCATCACACTCCACCCCTGACTACCTCTGTGCTGCTGGAGACTCTGCACCTACCACACATCATCACACTCCACTCCTGACTACCTCGGTGCTGCTGGAGACTCTGCTCCTACCACACATCATCACACTCCTCTGCTGACATCCTCTGTGCTGCTGGAGACTCTGCTCCTACCACACATCATCACACTCCTCTCCTGACTACCTTTGTGCTGCTGAAGACTCTGTTCCTACTACACATCATCACACTCCTGTTCTGAAATCCTCTGTGCTGCTGGAGACTCTGCTTCTACCACACATCATCACACTCCTCTCCTGACTACCTCTGTGCTGCTGGAGACTGTTCCTACCACACATCATCACACTCCTCTCCTGACATCCTCAGTGCTGCTGGAGACTCTGCTCCTACCACACATCATCACACTCCTCTGCTGACATCCTCTGTGCTGCTGGAGATTCTGCTCCTACCACACATCATCACACTCCTCTCCTGACATCCTCTGTGCTGCTGGAGACTCTGCTCCTACCACACATCATCACACTCCACTCCTGACTACCTCTGTGCTGCTGGAGACTCTGCTCCTACCAAACATCATCACACTTCTCTCCTGCCCCTCCTGACATTCTCTGTGCTGCTGAAGACTCTGCTCCTACCGCACATCATCACACTCCTCTTCTGACATCCTCTGTGCTGCTGGAGGCTCTGCACCTACCACACATCATCACACTCCTCTCCTGACATCCTCTGTTCTGCTGTGTTTCTATGTCACTTCTGATATAATTTGCGTTTTCTATCATTCCTGTGTTTCAGTACGGGAGAACTGCGAGCGAGTGGACTGTTCTTGTGGGCGGCTCCTAACACACGTGACGCGGCGTGCGAGGCGGAGATCCCCCTGAAGTCGTGGATCTTATTAGTTTAGTAGAATTCTCGTCCGCGGACCCTGTGCTGTGATTTGTTACAGTGTGTCGCCCCGACCGCACAGATTCGCAGACCATTTCTCCGCCTCTTGTAGCACCAACTGACATTCTGATCACCACTTGTTTTCTGATGTATCAGGGATTTTACGTGTTAAGAATCACTGAGCGCTTGGAAGCCGCGATCCTGCGGCACGGTTGTCTTCTATCCCAAGGAAATAGAATTTGCTTTTGTTTTAGCCATGAAGAACATGAAATTGGCGCAATTAGTTTAACCTCTTCATGCCCTCTGACTTCAGGTCACCTATTCCTTTTAAGGTAAAGCAATATTCCAAAAAGCACAAAAGTAAAAAAACAAGCAAAATCAGCGCAAGTGACGTTAATAATACCGTACTGACCTTGCGCTGATCTAGAGTGTTACCATGTCTTATCCTCCAGTTGCAGCCGGAGCTGCAGTCACTAAATAGCTGTTACATCCTGTCTTATCCTCTAGTCACTTCCAGCACTGCAGTTACTTGGCAGTCAGCTATAACATGTATGTCAGCAGCTTGCAAAATTGTGACTGCAGCTCTGGTTCTGACTGGAGGAAAATACATGGTACAAAAGCAGATGTTGGAATGCAGCTCTTGATATGACTGGAGTACCAGATGTGATCTTTCATCAGAGTCGTGGCTACAGCTCTGGCAGGGGCTGGAGTGGAAGACATGATGCAACAGTAGAATAGAGAGTGCAGCTCTGGATGTGGTTGGAGCATCTGACCTGATGGAACATCCACATCACTATAGTATTACCATTGTTCGGTATAAATATCTCCAGAACGTATAGAGGGCGCCAAAACTTTAAGAACGGCGAATTGTCAATTTTTCTATTGTCAACAAAAGGGGAAGTGGCCTCAGAGCCGCGCAAAAATGTTTCACTAAATTCCTCTACCATTTTGTGGAAGTAAAATAAATGGTATTTATTCAGTGCCGGTTGTGATATGACGCTCACCATTTTGCACGTTCCACCTGACATCGCCCACAGTGCGCCAATCTTTACGAATCTCCTTACAAAAATCCACATATGAATGTGCACTTATCGCGCTCCACGGTGGTGTATTATTATTGCTCCATGTATATTACGTTCCGTTAAACCAAAGAACAGTTAGCGGTGAGATTCCAAACCCAGGTTTTCTGGATTATTGGTGGTCTGATAATCCACAATACTTCCTTCCCACCCCCACCCTCCACCGGCGCCGGTTCCATCCGTTGGTCTGGTAACGTGGGTGGCAGATTATCGCGATTTTTTTTTTTTGCATTCCTTTAATTAACAACATCCATGAGTTTAGATTTCAGCAAATGATTAATCCGACGGCGGCCGCTAGAGGGCGCTCCGTGAGTCTATAAAGTTTATTGAAGATTGAGTCTGATCATCCTAATATAAGACATTCTAGAGCGTGATGCTGCCACTGTTGTCCGTAGCAACCAATTACAGTGCAGCTTTCGTTCCCCGTAGTCCTCAAGCTGTGTTCACCTGCAGCGCAATTTATATGGATTTTCTGCAGTAGAATATTCCCGTCAATCACATAAAATTCCGTACCATGACTGGAGATGGTAATGCAGTTTTTGGTGGACATCTGCGCCTAATTCCACGACGTGTGCAAATACTCTAAGAATGGTGCGGGCGAATTGGCGTATAGGCAGAGAATAGAACCCATTGATTTCAGTGCGCTCGCTTAGATTTCCGTATTTTGTCTGCACATTTCAGTTCTATTTTCCTGCACATTTGCGCACCAAAAGTCCCTATAGAAGTCAATGCGTGCCTTACGCAAGAAAAGGCGTGAAACACTGATTCGCACTACTGGAAAAAGAGAATGCCTGGAACTAACTAGCCATTTCAATTGGTGCGATTGCTCGCCACCCATGAGTGAACACGCCCTGCGGAACGAATATTATGCGGATAAACAGCCAACAAAGCCTTGTTAAAGGTGCAGCTACATTATCCCGAGCCGTGTGAAATTTTGCCATACAGCAGTGTTCAGCATGGGATTTTCCATGTCCGTTCCGCGGCCAGATCCGCGTCCTTTTGGTTTTCAGTGCGGGTTCGTACACTGATTTTGCCTTTTAAATGGGCAAAATCCACGCGTGGCATTCTGATACGGAAAGGAGCATTTTCTTGATGTGGAAACACGATTTTCCGCTTTGGAATTGTACACACAGGCTCTGCCCATTGACAGGAAAAAATCTGCACGTGTATCAGCGCCAAAAACCACATCAGAAAACGTGGATTTTGACAACTATTTTAGAGGTGGAATTCACGTGGAAAAAATGTGGCGAATACACAATGAAAGCAGCACTGTGATTGGTCGGTAGGGGCACCAGTGACAAGATGGCTGCTGTAGTTGGGACCCACAAATTACCCTGGGGGGCTCGATTGTGTCACATAACACACCGCTACATTGTCAGCTGACTCGCTGGTTACTATGGCAACCAGGCAGGGTCCTGTTTTCTTTTGGCCGCCGAATGGTGCGGTCATGCGATTGGTTGCCGTGGCGACAGGGTGTGTTGCATTTCTATAAACTTTATTAACACACAATGAAAAACACAAATTTTATTTCCACAAAATGGGCGTTTGCTGTTTGGGGGCGGAACAGAGGACGTGATGGAGGACGATCAGTCGCAGCGTGATTCCAGCTAACGCCGCTATAATCATGGTGATGATATTGGAAGCGGCAGTCGTAGATTATAATACTAATGATTTACCTGTGGAAGCAATCTGTGATGTCTGACAATCGCCGTGGTCTCCCGCTCGGCTTGTTGCCCCGGTGACAGGCTGACGTCATTACAATCGTTATATTCAGGGATTAGTGAGTCGTTCTACAAGGATCATCCGAGACCAAAAGACGAAATTGTAAAAAATCCGTGTGGAACCTGCAATAAATCCGTGTATAAGAAACCAAACCGCGTGATTTAATGTGTAACGAGGGGCGAAGAAATCAGGAGGGGGGCGCAAAATATACTGACAGCAGGGGGCGCAAAATATACTGACAGCGGGGAGGGCACATCCACCATTCGCACCTGCCAAACCACAGCGAATATTTTCCTGCTGACTGTCTCCCTCTAGTGCTCGTTTGCATAACTACACCAGGAACAGATAGAACGACCAGCAACGCAAATATAACCCACAGAGAGAAACCACTGCGCAAATGACAACGGGAGGAAATACACTCAGTGTGAGAACCCAACCCTCCCCTAGGAGTGTGTGTGTGTGTGTGTGTGTGTGTGTGTGTGTGTGTGTGTATAATCTGCGGAATAAGTTGGCGATGTACAAATTAAAGATTATTATTATTTTATATGTAAATATATATTATAATATCCACTCATTGTCAGTAACAACACTCCTCTAGAAGGAGTATATATACTCATTGTCAGTAACCCTCCCCCCCTCCCCCCCCCCTCCTTAGGGCTTAATGCCCACGGACGAATTTCCGCTGCCTAGACCTAATAGCTCAATGTTCACACTGCGGAATTCCACAGTGGAATTCTGCAGCGTAAGATAAACCGCGGCCGGCTTCCGTTGTAGTCAGTGGAAGACGGCCGTCACGCTGTACTTACACTTCCGCTATACTTGTAGAACAGCAGAATAATCGCGTTAATACGCGGCCCTCCCCACTGCCGGCCGCATCATCTGATACTGCCGGCGCATCATGCGCTGTACTGCGCATGCGCGCTGGCCCTCCATGCGGGTCGTGTACAGAAGATCCGGAGTAGTAAATATGGGGGTTTTGGGGTGGCACCATGGCAGACTCCGCTACGATATTTTGCTGACGGAGTCCGTCACTGCTGTGGGCATGTGCCCTCAGGAGTATCTGCTTCATCTCTATGTGTATATCCTGATGAGAATCTACCTCTCCTCTGTGTGTGTGTATTTGCTGAGGAGAATCTACCTCACCTCTATGTCTATATACTGAGGAGAACCTACCTCACCTGGGATCGTGCCTTTAAGGCTAAGAAGGAATATTCACTGGGTATATCCCTTTAAAATATAACTTTTATTAACAAATATATATATAAAATGTTTGGGCCTCACAAAAAACAGACAAAACAAAACAGAAACAGAGCAGGAGATAGAACCCTGGAAAAGAACCGAGAAAAAATCTACGAAGCTGATCCCTCCAAGGTAGTACGGGAGTGTACTGATGGATAAGACACTACCGACTCACTATATCAGCCGCTCCAAAATCAATTCAAATCTATTTAGAGGACCATATCGAGGTCTACCCTTATAGAAAAGATGGAAGTGGAAAAAATACCACCAAGTGGGTGGTTTACAGTCAGCTTCTAGTGGTGGCGAGCCCCTGGGTTCGCCCTATGTCCCATAGGCTAGACCAGGAGCAAAAATGAGCAAGTGACCCAGTAGAAGCCCCAGAGCTCTGAAAATGATGTCCCGGTAGGAGACCAGTACGGTTCTATCCAGAGGAATGCCCTGTTTAAGTAATAGTAGCGGGCAAGAAATAATCCCAGAACGAGAAACCAGCAGAAGTCTATGATTGGCTTCTATCCGCAGAACTAGATGAAAATTAGTTCTGAATACAAGGACACCAATCAATGCTTCCGCTGAGTACCTCCGAGAGATAAACACAAGTGGCTGATAGACTATAAGCCACAGGTTATCAATCCAGAAATACAATAGATCCTAATGAAACAGCAGGAGAACCCCATTCAAAGATATGATGGGTTCTCATGCAACGTGTGGTTTCAAAGACCAAAAAGACAAGTTCAGAACACCAGTGGACAATCAGACTGGGTTCTCCTAGCAAAAAAAGAATATTTTGAAAAATTGTTTCAAGATTGGTTCAGACTGGTTCAACGCATTTCTGTCTCGTACAGACTCATCAGGAACCTTAATGCTTGATAATGTCATAAGACACGGAAAAAGAATAGTTGTCCTTGATAGTAAAAATATCTCTCATGTATAATTGGATTAACCTAAGCAGATGCCCTATGCTGTGAGCTATGCTGTTATATGGTAAAATAGGTGGTACCTATCCGTATGGGCAAATAAACAGATGATAAATTGCCCATAGCAGAACAAATGTACCAAAATACAACTTCCCCCAATAATAGAAAAACTCCCAGAAAAATAAGGAGTATGCTCATAAAAATAAAAACTAACCAGGCTGATTGAAACACCTATGGAGAAATGAGCGTTAAAAATGTTGCACTGATTCCTCACTAGAAGGTGCTAGGATAAAGTAATATCCTGGGAACAATATCCCAAACAGAACAGAGTCTCCACAATACATGGAGAGTGCTCCAAAACAAAAGGTTAAAAAAACCCCAATCCGGTTAGAGATAGAGCAAAGTGGGAAGAAGAGAGAAAGAGCAGCAACTCCTGTCTTGATGTCTACCATCAGCCACTTGTGTTTATCTCTCGGAGGTACTCAGCGGAAGCATTGATTGGTGTCCTTGTATTCAGAACTAATTTTCATCTAGTTCTGCGGATAGAAGCCAATCATAGACTTCTGCTGGTTTCTCGTTCTGGGATTATCTCTTGCCCGCTACTATTACTTAAACAGGGCATTCCTCTGGATAGAACCGCACTTGTCTCCTACCGGGACGTCATTTTCAGAGCTCTGGGGCTTCTACTGGGTCACTTGCTCATTTTTGCTCCTGGTCTAGCCTATGGGACATAGGGCGAACCCAGGGGCTCGCCACCACTAGAAGCTGACTGTAAACCACCCACTTGGTGGTATTTTTTCCGCTTCCATCTTTTCTATAAGGGTAGACCTCGATATGGTCCTCTAAATAGATTTGAATTGATTTTGGAGCGGCTGATATAGTGAGTCGGTAGTGTCTTATCCATCAGTACACTCCCGTACTACCTTGGAGGGATCAGCTTCGTAGATTTTTTCTCGGTTCTTTTCCAGGGTTCTATCTCCTGCTCTGTTTCTGTTTTGTTTTGTTTTGTCTGTTTTTTGTGAGGCCCAAACATTTTATATATATTTGTTAATAAAAGTTATATTTTAAGGGATATACCCAGTGAATATTTGTTGAAAAAGCCTTTCCTTTGTATCCCTCTGCCTCTGTGAATTATAAGGCTAAGAAGGAGATGCAACCTCCAGACTGGGGGTAAACTTGAATAAAGAAGGACGTTACCTTTAAGAGTTCAAAGTGAGTAGAGTGGGGGGGCAGCATAAATTTTATATATCTCACTCATTAGTAACATCCACCCCTGGAGGGAGGGAGTGTGTATGTATATGTGTGTATGTGTGTATGTATATGTGTATATATATATATATATATATATATATATATATATATATATATATATATAGTAGCAAGTTGGGGTTACTTGCCCGGGATCTTCTGCTTATTTTTCCCTGCCCAGGGGTGGCAGCACCGCAATATGTCCAGAAACAGGGTACAAGATGTTATATGGGCAAGTATAAAGGCTTCATTACCCCATTGTACCACCTTAGATAAAAGATGTGATACAGGCAGATATAGTAACATAGTTTGTAAGGCCGAATGAAGACAGTGTCCATCTAGTCCAGCCTGTTTATCCTTCTGTGTTGTTGATCCAGAGGAAGGCAAAAAACCCAAGAGCAGGAGCCAATTAGCCCTTTTGGGGGAAAAATTCCTTCCCGACTCCCAAATGGCAATCAGACTAATCCCTGGATCAACCCCTATATTTTTCCTACCTGCTGTGTACCCAGATTAACAGTTAACCTAAGATTTATATCCTGTAATATCCTTCCGCTCTAGAAAGACATCAAGTCCCCTCTTAAACTCCTCTATGGATTTAGCCATCACCATATCCTCAGGCAGAGAGTTCCACAGTCTAACTGCTCTTACAGTAAAGAACCCTTTTCTGTGTTGGTGATTAAATCTGCTTTCCTAGAAAACTTAGCGGATGCCCTCTCGTTACCGTCGCAGTCCTCGGTATAAACAGATCATGGGAGAGATCCTTGTATTGTCCCCTCATGTTATTACACATAGTTATTTGATCACCCCTTAGCCGTCTTTTTTCTAGAGTAAATAATCCCAATTTTGATAGCCTCTCTGGGTATTCCAGTCCCGTCATTCCATGTATTAGTTTAGTTGCCCTCCTTTGAACCCCCTCAAGCACTGTAACATCTTTCCTGAGCCCCGGTGACCAGAACTGTACACAGTATTCCATGTGAGGCCTGACTAGTGCCTTATATAGTGGAAGAATAATGTTCTCGTCCCTCGCCCCTATACCTCTTTTAATACACCCCAAGACTTTATTAGCTTTTGCAGCAGCTGACTGGCATTGGTTACTCCAGTTTAGTCTACAGTCCACTAGTACCCCCAGGTCTTTTTCCATATCGCTTTTCCCTAGCAGTACCCCATTTAGTGTATATTGGTGACAACCGTTTCTCCTGCCCATGTGCATAACCTTACATTTATCAACATTGAACTTCATTTGCCATTTTTCTGCCCAAGCCCCCAGCTTATCTAGGTCCGTTTGTAGCCGTACATTGTCCTCTGTTGCATTGAATATATGGTATAATTTTGTGTCATCTGCAAATATTGATATTTTACTGTACAGCCCCTCTATCAGGTCATTGATAAATATATTGAACAGAATGGGGCCTAGTACTGAACCCTATGGCCCCCCGCTAGCGACGGTGGCCCAATCAGAGTATGAACCATTTATTACCACCCTCTGCTCTCTATCATTGAGCCAATTCTTAATCCAATTACACACGTTTTCACCCAGTCCGAGCTGTCGCATTTTATATATTGGCCTATTATGCGGCACAGTGTCAAATGCTTTAGAGAAGTCCAGATATACAAGATCAATACTCTCTCCCAGGTCCAGCCTAGAGCTTACTTCATCATAGAAGCTGATCAGATTGGTCTGACAAGATCGACTCCTCATGAACCTGCGCTGATGAGGAGTTATTCTGTTGTTCTCCTTGAGGTATTCTTCGATTGTGTTTCTCAGAAACCCCTCAAATATTTTTCCCGTTACTGAAGTGAGACTTACCGGCCTGTAGTTACCAGGCTCACTTTTGGTCCCCTTTTTGTAACTTGGAACCACGTTGGCAACTCGCCAATCCAATGGTACAACCCCGGTCTTGATAGTACCCACAAATATAAGATCTAGCTGCCTAGCTATCACATCACTTAGTTCTCTTAGAACCCTTGGGTGTATTCCATTTGGGCCCAGCGATTTATCGATTTTAATCTTCTTTAACCTGTTCCGCACTTCCTCCTGCGTTAGGTATGAGATATTTTGTGAGGGGTTCATTTTATTCCCCTGCATCTCGTGTGGCATTCCCTTTTCGTTTGTGAATACGCTTGAAAAGAAACTATTTAATAGGTTTGCCTTCCCTCCATCGTCTTCAATGATTTCTTCTGCATTATTCGTTAAAGGGCCAGTGCTCTCTGTGCAGATCCTTTCATATAGTTGAAAAATAGTTTCGGTTTGTTTTTGCTCTCTTTGGCGATCAGTCTTTCTGCCTCCTCCTTAGCAATTTTGATCTTATCTTTGCATATTTAGTTTTTTTCCCTGTACGATTTTAGCGCTTCTTTGCTGCCTTCTTGCTTTAGTAGTTTGAACGCTTTCTTTTTTTCGTTTATTGCCTCTCTTACCGTCTTGTTGAGCCACATTGGTTTCCTTTTACTCGAAGTTCTTTTATTTTTAAAGGGCATGAACTGCTCACATGAGGTGATTAGGATCCTTTTAAACTTTTCCCATTTCTCCTCTGTACTGATATTTTTGAGGACGCTGTCCCAATTACTGTTACCGATAGTAGTTGTAAGCTGATCAAATTTTGCTTTACAAAAGTTTAGTTTATTAATCGCTCCCTGATAAGGCTTCTTATTGAATGACAGCTGGAAGTTGATTATATTGTGGTCACTGTTCCCCAAGTGCCCCTCAACCTGTTCCCCCTTTATTCGGTCCGGTTTGTTAGTTAGTACTAAGTCCAGAGTGTCCCTCCCTTTAGTTTGCAGCTGCACAAGTTGGATAAGGTAATTATCTTTAATTGTTCTCAGGAACTTATCACCCTTGTGAGATTTACAGGTTTATTTTCCCATATTATATCCGGATAATTAAAGTCCCCCATGATAATTACTTCATTGCGGTTTGACACCTCTTCTATCTGCCTTAATAGTAAGGTTTCAGTTTCTTCTGTTGCTTTTGGTGGTCTATAGAAAACCCCTATCAGGATTTTGTTATTTATTCCTCCCTGTATTTCTACCCACAGAGATTCCACCTGTTCTTCTCCTACTCCTATATCCTTCCGTAGCCTTGGCATTAAGTACGATTTAACGTACAGACATACCCCTCCCCCTTTCTGGTTCCCACGGTCTCTTCTGAAGAGATTGTAACCCTGTAAATTCACCGCCCAATCGCACTTTTCATCAAGCCATGTTTCCGTAATTCTGACTATATCATAGTCGCTTCAAGCTCACCCACTTTACCGATCAGACTTCTTGCATTCATGGTCATACAATTTATACAGTTTTTTTGTTCTTTAAATTCGTTTTGTTACTAATGGTACTGTTGGCTGATCTGTCAGTTCTAACTGTACTAACCCCTCCTCCAGCTCGACCCCCATTTCCATTACTTGGCTCCAGGTCACTAGCTACACTGACTACCCCACTATTTCTCTTTTTGCCCTCCCCCCCAGTCCCTAGTTTAAACACTCCTCCAGCCTTCTAGCCATCTTCTCCCCCAGCACAGCTGCCCCCTCCCCATTAAGATGCAGCCCATCCCTATGGTAGAGCCTGTAGCTGACATCAAAGTCAGCCCAGTTCTCCAGGAACCCAAATCCCTCTTTCTTACACCAATTCCGGAGCCACTTGTTTACCTCCCTAAGATCCTGCTGCCTTTCTAGTGTGGCTTTAGGTGCAGGTAGTATTTCCGAGAAAACTACACTGGAGGTCCTCGCCCTAAGCTTGGACCCTGAGTCCTTGAAATCATTTTTGAGGCCCCTCCATTGACCTCTAATTTGTTCATTGGTGCCAATGTGCACCATGACTGCTGGATCCTCTCCAGCCCCTCCCAGTAATCTGTCAATACGATCCGCGATGTGTCGAACTCGAGCACCAGGAAGACAACACACTGTTCGACGATCCCGGTCTTTATGGCAGATTGCCCTATCTGTCCCACTTATAATTGAGCCCCCCACCACTAGGCCCTGTCTAGCCTGCGCTCCCCGTCCCCGTCTCACTGGAACAGTCATCTCCCTGGCGTTCAGAGGACATGTCGTGCTGCAGCAGTGCTGGCTCTGTAATGGCACCCCCCTCATATTCCAACGTTGCAGACATGTTGGGTTGTGCCAGTTCAGGACCAGCCTCTCTGGTTCTATTCCCTCTACGCCTCCTTCTATCCCGCCTCTACCCCAGCGAGTGTCTGCTCAGTGAGCAGCAAACTCCTTTCCATTATGTCAATGGCTCTCAGTGTTGCCAGTTGCCCATTTAGATCAAGGATTTGGGCTTCTAAATGTGCAACGTGCACACATCTTGCGCAACAGTATGGACCCTTGATCGGCTTATCAAGGACCGTATACATTGCACAAGTAGCACACTGGATCACATTGGCAGGCATGGAGCTCATCCTAATGGGAATCTACAATTAACTTGTGGAAATAGTAAAGATAGACTTGCTCACACTCCGTTCACACGCCGCCACTTATGCGCAACCGCTCACACGTCCCCGCCTATGCGCAACCGCTCGCTCACTTGCTGCCGCCTATGCGCAACTGCTCGCTCACTTGCTGCCGCCTATGCGCAACCACTTGCTCACTTGCTGCCACCTATGCGCAACCACTCGCTCACTTTTTTTTTCTTCCTCTCCCTCACTCAATCACCCAGTCCTGCTGCACTTATACTTACACCTTACACACAGACACTTACACACTCACACTCTAATACAGTTTAATACCCCTCACTTAGACCCACAGGCACACACACTTAGATTCACACACTAGATACACAAAAGACACACACTAGGACACACTAGATATACAGAAGACACACACTTAGATTCACACACGCACACTAGGACACACACAGAAGATACTTATCAGCTCCTCCGCAGCTCTGGTGACGTCACCTGCTCTCCTGGCGGCCGCTCACTCTGCCCTCCTGCCACCCCGCTCTGGGACCTGCTGCTCCGTTTCTGCCCGCTGGATCTTCAGCGGGAAATCCTCCAGTCGCGCTCCCTCTGACTCCTGGTGGCCTCCGAGCACCGTTACCGGCTTCTGCGCCGCTCCGCTGTCGCCTTCTGCTCCTGGTTCTGCCTCTGTCTCTGGCACCCGTTTCTGGCGTCTGACGTCTCTTCCGGGGTAATTCCAAAGAGTTGGCTCTAGGATACAAGACGTGATACCAGCCTCTAGCTTTGATACAATATGCTCTACAGGTGCATATGGAGGCTCTAATACCCTGTTGGGCCATCTCTAGCTTGGATACAAGTTGTGATACGGGCGAGTATGGAGGCTATAGTACCCTGTTGTACCACCTCTAGCTTGGACACAAGATGTGATACAGGTGAGCATGGAGGCTCAAGTTTCCTGTTGTACCTCCTCTAGCTTGTATACAAGATGTAATACGAGCAGGCATGGAGGCTCTAGTACCCTATTGCACCATTTCCAGCTTGGATACAAGATGTGATATGGGTGCGCATGGAGGCTCTAGTACCCTGTTGTACCACGTCTAACTTGCATACAAGATGTAATACGAGCAGGCATGGTGGCTCTAGTTTCCTGTTGTACCACCTCTAGCCTGTATACAAGATGTAATATGAGCCGGCATGGAGGCTCTAGTACGCTGTTGGTTCACCTCTGGCTTGTATACAAGATGTGATACTGGGAGGCATGGAGCCATACGGGTTCTGTATGGTATCCTGCGGCATATCGCTCCACATTTGCTGTAACTGAGCCTCTAGATCGTGTAAACTCGTAGTCTGTGGAAGTTGGCGTCCCAGATGGTCCCATACATGTTTTACTGGTGATAAATCTGGCAACCGGACGGCCATGGCAGTGTGACAATGTTGTGGCTTCTGTGACCTTCTTGTGTCTGCGGCTGAATATTATCCTGCTGCCTCTTGGGAGCCGCCATTAGAGGAACACTCAGCTTGTCCTTCAGCAAAGCACCTGTAAAAATAGTTCCAACAGACACAGGGGTGTAATGATGGCGCCCCCTGTCTCTGGATGGCGGACAATGAAACAGTCAGAGCTGCTGGTGCTTGTCATACGATCAGACAATCCTCCCTACTCTCTGTTGCGAGCATCCTGAGCCCGGTCGTCTTCTGTGCCCTCCCGCATCCACTGATCCTAACACCCTCTAGAACTGCCCAGTATCGTAGTAGTTATATTCTTGTACATAGAGGGCAGAATTATATTAGTTATCTTCTTGTACATAGGGGACAGTATTATAGTAATCTTGTACATAAGGGGCAGTATTATAGTAGTTATATTCTTGTACATAGGGAGCAATATTTTAGTTATATTCTTGTACATGGGGTCAGTATAATAGTAATTCTATTCTTGTACTTAGGGGGCAGTATTATAGTAGTTATATTCTTGTACATAGGAGCAGTATTATAGTAGTCATATTTTTGTACATAGGGGCAGTATTATAGTAGTTATATTCCTGTACGTAGGGGGCAGTATTATAGTAGTTATATTCTTGTACATAGCAGGCAGTGTGATAGTAGTTATAATACTGCCTCCTATATACAAGAATATATTAGTTATATTCTTGTACATAGGAGGCAGTATTATAATAGTTATATTCTTGTACATAGGGAGCAGTATTGCAGCATCTCGTAGGGAGACCCCAAACACAAGGCACACGTTGAGGAGCTGGGAGGGTAGAGTGGTCACTTGTCACTGTGGCACTTACCAGGCTCCCTCCCAGAGGGACACATGTAGCCTCGGCCAGAGCAGCGCTTGGCTTTTTCAGGACACCCCTAGGATAGGGCTTCCCAATAAATTGAAGGACAAGGATAGTAGATGTCACGAGTGACACCACCATTTCATTACCCACCGGTATGACCCTTGGCGGTAAATAATGGAGCCACAGACAAAAGTAACGTATCTCATGTCCCTAGCAAAACTTTACTGAACACAAGTTCTAGATGATGGTACAATTTACACAAAATTGGCAGTGCAGGTAAAGAAGCAGACTTGAGAATACCTCCACCCGGTGATCCCAGACTTCAGGATGGCCGGATGTGAAAACAAATGGGTGTAACTCTACGCGATGATCCCAGACCTGAGGACGGCCGCGTAGGAAAAATAATCACTGAGTACTTCTGCACTAGGCCTGGCCATATGCACCTTCTCTTACGCTCTCTCTCTCTTCTCAAGGGCCTCACTCTGCCACGGTTGCTGTCACAGGTAGTCAGGAATCGCTCTTCCTCCTCTATTTTTCACCACATGGGAGTTGAAGGTACCCTCATGTGGCTGGCCCTCTCTCAGGAATCCAGAACAGTCTCCCTTTCCCGCTCTCAGACACTCCTATTTATATTCTCACTCATACCATGTGACAAGACAAATTGATACATTGCACGCATCTCCCAGGCTCATGCAAACACTTAGGCCTCCTTCCCACGAGCGTGACGGACTCCGCAGCGTAATATTACGCAGTGAAGCCCGTCACGGCGCCCCCCAGAGCCCCTATACTTACCTGCGGGACATAGCGTGAAATCGCTTCCCCGCCCACCGCCGCCGCGTCACCGCTCGTCACCGCTCGTCACCGCCCACCGCCGCGCGTCACCAGCCGTGTCACGTGCACGGCCGGCCGTGTCACGTGACGCGGCCGGACCGCGTCATTTGGCGTCATATGACGCTCGGCGGTGGGCGGGAAAGCGTTTTTTCACGCTATCTCCCGCTGGTTACAGCGGGAGATAGCGTGAATGGACGGCTTCCATTGACTGCAATGGAAGCCGTCAGTGCGTACAGCCCGTCCTCACCCGCAGAAAATAGAGCATGCTGCGGGTGAGGACGGGAGAAATCGCGGTGCGTAATTCCGCGGTGGAATTACGCATCGTGAGCATTGAGCTATTAGGTTCAATAGAACCTAATAGCTGCGTGCAACGCAGCGGATTTTCGCCGCGAATTACGCGGCGGAAATCCGTTCGTGGGAAGGAGGCCTTAACTCCTCAGTTGCTGCAGCTGTGCAATACACATAACAGAATGACAAGACACTTTTGCACAGCGCACCAACACAAGACATTACATGTACCGGTATGACATTTATGGAGGGGTCAGGAATAGATGTACTGGGCCACAGCAGTATTATAGTAGTTCTATTCTTGTACGTAGGAGGCAGTATTATAGTAGTTATATTCTTGTACATAGGGGGCAGTATTATAGTAGTTATATTCTTGTACATAGGGGGCAGCATTATAGTAGTTATATTCTTATACATGGGGGGCAGTATTATAGTAGTTATATTCTTGTACATAGAGAGTAGTATTATAGTAGTTATATTCTTGTATATAGGGGGCAGTATTATAGTAGTTTTATTTTAGTACATAGGGGACAGTATTATAGTAGTTATATTCATGTACATAGGGGGTAGTAATATAGTAGGTATATTCTTGTACATAGGAGGCAGTATTATAGTAGTTATATTCATGTACATAGGGGGTAGTAATATAGTAGGTATATTCTTGTACATAGGGGGCAGTATTGTAGTAGTTATATTCTTGTACATAGGGGGCAGTATTGTAGTAGTTATATTCTTGTACAAAGAAAGCAGCCTTATAGTAATTATATTCCTACACATCGCAGGCAGTATTATAGTAGTTATATTCTTGTACATAGGAGGCAGTATTATAGTAGTTATATTCTTGTACAGAAGGGGCAGTGTTATAGTATTTATATTCTTGTACATAGGGAGTATTATAGTAGTTACATTCTTGTACATAGAAGCAGTATTATAGTAGTTATATTTTTGTACATAGGGGGCAGTATTATAGTAGTTATATCCATGTGCATTGGGGGCAGTATTACAGCAGTTATATTCATGTACATGGGGGGCAGTATTGTAGTAGTTATATTCTTGTTCACATGAGGCAGTATTATAGTAGTTATATTCTTTTACATAAGAAGCAGTATTATACTAGTTATATTCTTGTGTATTGGGGCAGTATTATTTTAGATGATATTGGTACACATACAGCTTACCATTCAGCATAAGTACAGGCTATAGTGTTTCATACGTACCCTGTGTGTTTCCTGTCGGCTCCTTCTTCAGTCATTGTTCAGTATAGCTATCAGTGTAGATGGGACTCTACGGCTGTGCAGGCGATACTCTACCACGCCGTGGTGTAATAATCCCTGAGCAGATGTCCATTAACTGACTTCAGTGGATAGACAAGTGCGTTGTAATTGCTCCTCTCATTGTGAACATCTCAGACAATATAGAAGTTTTCGATTAGCAGAAAAACGCGGTGATTACGGGGCTTTTAAACGCGCTCACATAAGGCGTTCGGCTGCAGATGGCTTGTGCTGAACAAAGGCTTTATGTGTTTTTAATTGTGCATTTACTAAACCTGCCAATGAGGTAGAGCTGGTGACAGCGGAGAATCCGGCTGATTACTCATCTGTCTGGGTTCCTCCGCACTAACAGGCATTGTCGACAACTATTACTGAGAAGAAAATCGTCTTTTGGAGAGTGCGCAACATCGTCTAATGTTTCATTTACCACCATTGAAATGGTCGCTGTAGAAAACATTGCAGCCCATTGACAATAGAGGCTTCAGTACGAGCGCTAATTGTCTTTACTGTTGTTTGAACAAAACAACGTGATTTAAACAAACTGCCGACTCTGATTGTTAAGGACGAAAAATGGAGACGCCGCGCCATTGCATTGTTCGGAGAGATCATCAGAACGCCGGCGGAGCAGTAACTGCACTTCAAAGTGCATAATAACTACGGCAACCTTATGTAGCTGTATAGTCAGGTCTACCTGTGCGATACTGTCTGCTGAACCACGTATCTAATCCTAGCATGTGTGATACTGTCTGCTGAACTATGTATCTAATCCTAGCATGTGTGATACGGTCTGCTGAACCATGTATCTAATCCTAGCATGTGTGATACGGTCTGCTGAACCACATATCTAATCCTAGCATGTGTGATAATGTCTGCTGAACTACGTATCTAATCCTAGCAAGTGTGATGCGGTCTGCTGAACTACGCATCTAATCCTAGCATGTGTGATAATGTCTGCTGAATAATGTATCTAATCCTAGCTTGTGTGATACTGTCTCCTGAACCTCGTACCTAATCCTTGCATGTGTGATACTGTCTGCTGAACCACGTATCTAATCCTAGCATGTGTGATATTGTCTGCTCAACCACGTATTTAATCTTGTCATGTGTGATACTGTCTGCTGAACCACGTATATGATCCTGTCATGCGTGATACTGTCTGCTGAACCGTGTATCTAATCCTAGCATATGTGATACTGTCTGCTAAACCACGTATCTAAACCTAGCATGTGTGATAATGTCTGCTGAATCACATATCTAACCCTAGCATGTGTGATACTGCCTTCTGAGCCTTGTATCTCATCCTAGCATGTGTGATACTGTCTGCTGAAGCATGTATATAATCCTGTCATGCGTGATACTGTCTGCTGAACCGTGTATCTAATCCAGGCATATGTGATACTGTCTGCTGAATCACGTATCTAAACCTAGGAAGTGTGATACTGTCTGCTGAACTACGCATCTAATCCTAGTATATGTGATAATGTCTGCTGAATCACGTATCTAATCCTGGCATGTGTGATACTGCCTTCTGAGCCTTGTATCTCCTAGCATGTGTGATACTGTCTGCTGAACCACCTATCTAATCCTAGCATGTGTGATACTGTCTGCTGAACTACGTATCTAATCCTAGCATGTGTGATACTGTCTGCTGAACCACGTATTTAATCCTGTCATGTGTGATACTGTCTGCTAAACCACGTATATAATCCTGTCATGCGTGATAATGTCTGCTGAACGGTGTATCTAATCCTAGCATGTGTGATACAGTCTGCTGAACCACATATCTAAACCTAGCATGTGTAATACTGTCTGCTGAACCACGTATCTAATCCTAGCATATGTGATACTGTCTGCTGAACTACATATCTAATCCTAGCATGTGTGATACTGTCTGGCTGAATCACGTATCTAATCCTAGCATTTGTCATACTGTCTGCTGAACTACGTATCTAATCCTAATGTGTTATACTGTCTGCTGAACTATGTATCTAATCCTAGCATGTGTGATACTGTCTGCTGAATAATGTATCTAATCCTAGCATGCGCGATACTGCCTTCTGAACCACGTATCTAATACTAGCATGTGTGATACTGACTGCTGAACCACGTATCTAATCCTAGCATGTGTGATACCGTCTGCTGAATTGCGCATCTAAACCTAGCATGGGTGATACTGTCTGCTGAACCACGTATCTAATCCTAGCATGTGCGATACTGTCTGCTGAACCACGTATCAAATCCTAGCATGTGTGATACTGACTGCTGATCCATGTATCTAATCCTAGCATGTGTGATACTATCTGCTGAACCACGTATTCATGAATCCAGGAATTGAAGAGAAATTAAAGCTTCTATGTATGTGGCTTTGTCTTGAACACAGAGCAAAAGGTCATCAATGTATTGTAACTAGAGATGAGCGAACGTACTCGGATAAGCACTACTCGTCCGAGTAATGTGCTTTATCAGAGTATCTCTCCGCTCGTCCTGAAAGATTCGGGTGCCGCTGCGGCTGACAGGTGAGTCGCAGCGGGGAGCGGGGCAGAGCGGGCGGGAGAGAAGGAGAGAAAGATCTCCCCTCCGTTCCTCCCCGCTCTCCCCTGCAGCTCCCCGCTCCGCAGTGCGTCCCGAATCTTTCAGGACGAGCAGAGAGGTACTCGGATAAAGCACATTACTCAGACGAGTAGTGCTTATCCGAGTACGTTCGCTCATCTCTAATTGTAACAAAACAACAGCCAGTGATTTAGGTTGCTAGCCTTCCAGCACGTGACCCATGTGCTGTGAGAATAGGAAGGGTGAATTCTGATCCCCTTGTGGCAACACAACCCAGGTATAATGTTTGCCTTTGTGTATGAATGCGAACAAATACCACCTGCCTTTATGCAGTGGGATAGAGAAATATGCGTTGGCGAGATCGACTACTGTATAGCAACAATTCTCTGTGGAAAGTTATGCCAAAAGGGTGTGTGGGTTAGGTATGATGGGTGTGTCCAAAACAGTTGCCTCATTGACTGCTCTGAGATCCTGCACCATTCTATATTGGGCCGGCTGTCCTTTCTCAGCTTTCTTTTTGACCGGAAACAGAAGGGTGTTACAAGGTGATTCCATTGGAATTACTGCCCCATTTTGCAGCAAGCCCTCCAGCTGCCTAGAAATGGCTTCTGTTTGTGGAACTGACAGTGGATACTGAAGTATACATGGCAAGGGGACGCCTGGTTTCAACCTGACCTGAACTTATGGTACTGGTAGTCTGCCTATATCTGCTGTTCCCTTGCTGCAGAGGGTGACTGGAACCTGTTGTAAGCATTGTTCCAACTCCTCCTCTGACAACAAAGGTGTGCATATGGCCATAGGGGTTTCTAAAGATTGACAACAAGCAGCAAGCATACAGATTTCTTTCTCTGCTAACTGACCCCTGATTTTAACTGACCCATCCTCCCTGAACTCTAAAGAGGATTGGATTATCTGCAGCAAGTCAGCTTCTAGGAGGTTGAGAGGAGTGGTTTCACTAACCAACAATCAGGTAGTCAGAGAATGGTTGGGTGTGAACTTCACTTCCATGGGCTTAGACAAAGGAATATGTTTTGATGTTCCATCTACTCCTACATATGAAAGACTTTGTTTACTGACATCACTATCTTTGAAATGTCTGCTGTGTATTACACTAGTGGCTGCTCCGGTGTGTACCAGAAAGGGAAGAGGACCTTCTGAACCTACAGTCAATAGGTACTGGGCCCTTTCTGTATTTGTTAACTTGCAAAGGGCAGAGGTCATCAATGAGCACAGACACCGGATGAACTGTTTCCTAATGGTCAGAGGAGGACGGTCTGGGTTTGGACTGTCCATTTTGAACCTTGGGTAGGTTCTAACTCTGTCATACGCTCCGAAGCCCAGTCTTTCAGATGATGTAGAAAAAGTAGCCCCCAAACCTGACACCTTAGGGTCAGGTGGAGGATTAAACTCCTTCATCATCAAGGAGAAGAAGAAGGCGGCATCAGCCTTATGTCTGGCCACTTCTTCAGTGTCTTTATAACAACAGTCATAAACTCCTGCTCTGTAGGCAAGCTCTGTAGAACACCATGGGTTGTTTCTCAGGATCTGGCATTTTACTAGTGATACTAATAATATCTTGGGGGAGCCAAGGAACATAGTCCTTGTGATCAGAATCAACATGTTGCTCAGGATCATTGGTTTTGATCCTCTGGGTAATGAGACGTTTAAGAGTTTGTGCTGTGATAGCTTCCCTGTCTGCTACTTCTGTTACCTCCTCCTCGTTGGTGACAGGACCCTTTGACCTGGTATGATATGAGGGCATCATAGGTGTTATGACTTGTGGATGTAAGGGGGCAAAATCTTTACCTTTGGGCAACATAGGATATAAAGTTGTATTCCAAACAGGCTCATGTTTTTTTTTTGCAAACTGTCTGTTAGCTCCACAGATCTCTCTGCAATTGTGGTTTTGTTGACCACAATGGTGACAAATCCAATAGGAGCCACCGTTGAGTTTATAGGGCGGGGGTGGATTTTTAGATATAGTCTTCATCATTCTGTACTTACTGACACCATCATTTTCAAATCTTTCTTATATCTTTCCTTTAGCAACCAGGCAGGCACATCTGTCCCAACCTTCAGCTGCCTTCAGGAGTTTAGCATCTTTAAAACTGCCTTTATATTCTATCATTGCATTTGACCACAGACGGGAACAGGGAGTCCCATGTCTGGTGTCTTGTTTCATGATAGACATCAGAGCCTTCCATTCTTTAGCTATCTCTTTACCTTCCATATTCCTTACTTTTGTTTTTGGCCATTATCCATTCTGACTTATCCAGGTGGCTTTTTTATACCATCCATTACCCATGTTTCACTGGTAATCTATGTGGGTTTTTAATTACCTTTTTCCTTCTTAGTAGAGGAGAGGGTAACCTTGTCTGAGAATACTATGTCTAGTTATGGCAAGAGATTTTTGTCACAAGTCAGACACCTGTCCTATAGACAATATACAGGTGTTCCTGCTGCGTGACCCTAAAAACTCCGTCTTCACAGTGCAGGACCCACCTACACCATCAGTCCCTTGTCAGGGATCCGAAACTCGTTACCAGTAGATTAGAACACTTAGATCATAGAATACCCACACTAGGACAATTATCCAACCTACTGCTACTATTATGACCTTCAAACACACTGGGTTACACATTCATTCAAACTTAGACAACGAGTCAGCTTATTTAACAGCTTCTATGTCATAAAAATGGACCACAAGGATATAATCGGGCCTCTTCAGGGAAATTCAGGACAGAGACGAACAGAGACAAAATGAGGGATAAGAATAAAAGTCTTCTTACAAGCCGACTGTTTTCCTGATTTTGGGTCTGTGTGGCTCGCTCACCTGTCCTGGTGAGTTTGGTCTGATTCCAATCCTTGTAGTCCCTGTTTTTTGGTTGCCAGCTGTTATTGAAACCACACCGGTAATGATATGTGACCTCTTTGTCAGGTGCCGAATTGTAATGGAGAAGTGCCCGTGATGAGAAGATTGCTAGCAGTATCTATGAATAACGTGAAGCACTTCGCGTTACAGCAAGATGCTTCTCATGAGAACTCAAGAGAATTTTGTCCATTTGATGACATTGCAAGTTTTATACAGAAAAAGAGAGGGTGTTATCATACAAGGGTTATTATTACAAAGGTTACAAAGATTATTGATCATAAGGCTTATTGACATCTGCTGACAAAACCGCATCAAAGGTCTTAACGCTCGCCTAGATAAGGAAATAGCTATGGTCAGGGTATTGATATCTCATTATAGTCTATTTCTGCCATCAAACTATGTCTTTATATTAACATAGTTTAGTACTGCTGATTTTTTGTTAACTTTCCTTATCGTATGACCCTTGATTACGGCACTACACAGCGTAGGTATAGTTTCTATGAAAGATCCAATAGTCCAAACAAGATAAGAAATATATACACTTATTTTAACCTAAAACTTAAGTTTATGTGCCATGACAAAACTGTCTGCTGAGTTGCTATATCTAATGCTCTCATGTGTGATACTATCTGCTGAGTTGCTGTATCTAATCCACTCATGTGCGATACTGTCTGCTGAGCTGTGTATCTAAGCCTATCATGTGTGATACTGTCTAATCCTATCAAGTATGATACTTTCAGCCACTGTATCTAAGTATACCATCTGGGATACTGTCTGATGAGTTGTATCTGATTCTTCGCTAGCTTTATAGAAGTTTTTCCTCATTGATCATTCTTTGGTTTTTCCATTCACAGCCAAAGCTGCAGTCAAATATTTTTTGGTTTGCCATTAAAAACAAGGCCTAGTTTAGCTCTACCCCGCTGTTAGTCATGTGACCTCCTTTGATCTCCCAGAATGCACAGGAAGCAGGAAATCAGGAGCATTCTGATTTTAGTTTTAGACATGAATGGAGAATAAAACCACAGAAATCCGACACCCAAGGAGTCCATCTAGTTAGGTTAGGAGCCATGCGCAAGAGTTGTCAGTCCATGTGCAGTGTCTGGGAAGCTGGGTCACAGCCGAGGAGATAGCGAGGTACATTGAGGCCTTGTCATGGGGCTCTACTATCTCCTACCCTGGGAGTTGCACGGGACTTGTCCAAGTTACTCCTTGGGGAGTTTCACAGGGTAACCCAAGTATTGATTTACCTTAAGGTCTTTTTGTCACTTGTGATGCCATCGTTCCGTCCTCTGCAGTGAATCCAGATGTTGTTAAAAACCAGTCCACACACAGGGATAAGAGCAGAACCTGGAACGGTCAGTTAGGCTCGTTTACTTGTACCAGCGGTTAACAGTCCAAACAATTTATACAAGCCATAAGGACACTGGTGCAAACAAACTAGTGGTGTGACAGGGAGAAATCATAGGATGGCAGACGAGTCCACAGTCCAAGTTATCTGCGGGGTTCTGTTCCTGGCCACTCTCCTTCTCTCTCTCCAGCCCTCTACCGGTCAACACTTATGTTTAGGGGAGGGCACTCAGTGCTGCATGGCGGTTCCCCTCACTCTCTCAGTCCTCCAAGTTAATAGCAGGAGGGCCTGGGTGAATTGAGCCCAGGGTACACACAAGGCAATCTCTCATCCTCTTCCATCCTTGGGGCTCCACACAAGAGAAGACACAGTCTCTCCTACTCAATAAAAGTTCCTTGCTTCCACTCCTAGGCTCTCTCAAGAAGACAAAAGTACTCCTTGACTCTTTGAAACAGAAGTCCTTCACACTATACCTTGCAATCACATATATATATAGCATGGTCACATAGCACACAACTAGATAGATTTTTCAGACATAACCTAGACGTTAACCAATTCAGTGCTGCAGAGGTGCAATGCACATCAAATTCATGCAGATAGAAGACACTAACAATACAAATGCACAAGAGAAACACATTCACAGTTATGAAGGGGCCCTGTTAACTCTTGGCCACTACACATGTTCCATGCAGTGTGATATTTCTGCCTCTCCGGTCCCAATCTGCTGAACAGTGGAGTATGGAAATTGTGCAGGCTCTGGTAGCACATTTGATCTTTCATTAACATTTTACATATTGTAAATAATGTTACAGCATTCAGCTTCACAGCAGGCTGTGAAAAGAGATGCTTTTCTGGACTGTAATCAGCTCTGCTGACCTCTAGTGGCCACTAATAAAACTGCAGCAATCCCTAAAGCAGTCATTACATAACCCCTGACTATAATATGCCATATCTGCCTCTTTAAGTGCAGAGTATTACACTCTGATGCTGGACACGGATTTATGCTCCGTTAGTTTGGACGTATTGATGCGCCCCCACGTTCACCTCTTTATGATAAAACTAAACCTCTGAAGTGAACAGTCGGATCGTATATTTCCTGAGTCCAGTGGCAGGTCTTACACGTTAAATGCATTAGGGTTTTACGGCTTCAGAGAAAAGTCCTGAAAATGCGATGGATCAATGTCTTCTAGACATAAAAGTCCTGAGACCTGGACATGAGCTCACCATGTAGGGCGCAAAGTTACTTAAAGGGCCAGACATTGGGGATGGTGGGGGTATTCATAGGAGTATTATCAGGGTTTGGGAGTCAGACAAAACATGGGCCCCCAAGTTATGAACAGTGATGCCAAAGATGGATATGTGTGCCCGGTGCCAGCTCTGGGACCTTGTATTATGTGGGCACTGTAGGGCAGTGTTATGTAAGTACAGTGCAGAGGAGTAATATGGCTACTGAATAGACATATTAAATGAGCCTTGTGTGACGGTGTTATGTACGCACTGTATGGAGGTGTAATCTAGTTACTGAATGGACCATGAGCAGTGCTTGGAAGCATTATGTGCACACTATATAGAAGTATTATTGTGGGCATTGTATGGCAATATTATATACCCAGCATATGGAAATATTTGGGAATTGCCAGCATGTTGTGGCAGTATTCTGTATGATAAAGCAGCAGAAATGCCGTCCTAAGCTCTTGCTCAAGACCTGAAGGTTTTGAGGTTAATCCCCCGATGGTTCAGGTAGCCGGCTCAAGGTCAACTCAGCATCCTTCCGAGGTTGGTAAAATGAGTACCCAGCTTGGTGGGGGTTAATAAATTAAATTACTTGAAAGTGCTACAAAATAAGTTGGCGCTATACAAATAAAAAGATTTATTTATTTTATTTTTACATAGATTTTGTCTGTTGTCTCCACAGACATTGACCTGGCCTTGTATTCACTGCTGGGCTGGACCACAGAGCTGGAATGTGGGCCTCTTAAGGCAAGGCCCAACAGCCTGATGTTTACAGTGTCAGTAGATTAGGATCGGGCAGCTCCTTGGTTTATACTTGCTATATTGTGGCGTTTTGTGGATTTTCCTCTGTCATCAACACAATGACTCATTTCTGTAGGTTGTCCTCCTCCCCTCCTGTCCTTTCCTTCTCTGGGGCTGCCTCTTTGGAGGTCAGAGGTTTCCCGGCCCCTTCTGTAATTTTCTCTTCTGCGGCTCATTTGATGTTGGAGTTCCCACTGCTCCTCCCACACTTTTCTCCTTTGTGGCCATCTCATAGGAGGTCAGAGGTCCCCTTGCTCCTCTTGTACTTTCCATCTCTGCAACTGCCTCATTGGAGGTTGGAGATCATCCTGCACTTCTATTCTCTGCAGGTGCCTTATTAGGGTTGGAGGTCCCCCTGTTCCTCCTGTGCATTTGTCCTCTGTGATAGCCCCATTGGAGGTCCTCCTGTGCTTTCATCCTCTGTGATAGCCCCATTGGAGGTCCTCCTGTGCTTTCATCCTCTGTGATAGCCCCATTGGAGGCCCCCTTGCTCCTCCTGTGCTTTTCTCCTTTGTGATAGTGTGGTGCACCGGTGGTTAATACAACAGGCTAGCAAGGGCTATAGTTCTCATGTCACATGGCAGGGTGGCTTCACTAACCTGATGGTCCCGGGTTCCACACCATGCCCTTTTGTCAAGGGAGCTGCTTCAGTTATACGGAGTGCAGGATGGACTTCTGACACTGGGATTTCGTGAAACAGCTTTAACTTTACTACAATTGCTTATGTACATTCCAGGTTACGAGTCAATCAAAGTATAGCATGCGGTATTACAAATAAGCCGTAGATAGATGATCATTTGGTTATCACGACTTTAAAGGTGACCGCTTCAGCAGAGATATTGACGATACAGTCTATGATGCTCTTGGGAATGTCTCTTACTTCGCTTGTAGCAGGAATATCTTTGCTAACAGTTAGATTCAATTCTCGATATACACAGTCCAGTTTAGATTAACCTCTGCTGTGGGGCTCCATTCACATTGCATTACAATTTTCACTTGTTACTCACAATTCCGTTCTGTCACGCGGTACCTGGAAGGATGCATGCGGGGACAATTCATCAGCGTACTAGCTGACCAATACTGCTCTCCACCAAAAGTTAGAAACCGCATACGCAGGGAGGTCCTTGTACAACTTATCCTCTCTGTCTTTAGCTCCAGCTCTGTCTCGCTTCCTCAGAGCTCATCACACAATAATCCCCTTTACAGCGTGGACTGGCACAAAAATGGCAGAGTGGGTTAAGATCCCAGGAGCTCTCTCTCTGTCTGCCCTTTGTTCTTGGCTCAAATGTTACTCTACTCCCTTCCCCCTCCAAGAAATGACTGACTCCCTTTGCTGTCGGGTCCCTCCCACCTTCTTGGGGGATGTGGAGCTCTGCAGCATCTGCAGAGAGCCTGCTTGATAACCAAAATCACATCTCATCTGTACAATTTAACCCTTGTATCTCTGCATAGCCTGAGATATGCAAGGTTCTGCAACTATAACACAGCGCAGTGCAAAATACAAACAATATATATTATAACAAGCTGATATACCCGGCTTCGCCCGAGTTAATTTGGTACTGGTGTTTATCTGGTGTTCACACGGAAAAGCTTATGAAGTCGTGCTTACTTTAGAGATACTGAGGAAAAAGATATGTTCACCATTTTGCATAGTTCTCTGCGTTACCCAGGAAATACCACGGGGAGGCAACCATGCGACGTTTCCTTTATATAAAATGACATCAGGAAGTGAGAGAATTAGATTACATACGTAAAATTTGGACACTAATTCTTTTGCGCTTAGAATTGAATAATCGAGTTGGGACCCATTAGCGTTTCCTATTTATGACATAATCAATGCTTGTGCCAAATTTCCCGTTTCTATGACACCGGAAAGTGAAAAAATTACATTCCGTACGTAAAATTTCGACGCTAATTCTTTTGCGCATAGAATTGAATAATGGAGTTGGGACCCATTAGCTTTTCCTATTTATGACATAATCAATGCTTGTGCCAAATTTCCTGTTTCTATGACACCGGAAAGTGAAAAAATTACATTCCGTACGTAAAATTTGGACACTAATTCTTTTGCGCATAGAATTGAATAATGGAGTTGGGACCCATTAGCTTTTCCTATTTATGACATATTCAATGCTCGTGCCAAATTTCACATTTCTATGACACCGGAAAGTGAAAAAATTACATTCCGTACGTAAAATTTCGACGCCAATTATTTTGCGCTTAGAATTGAATAATCGAGTTGGGACCCATTAGCTTTTTCTATTTATGACATAATCAATGCTCGTGCCAAATTTCACGTTTCTATGACACCGGAAAGTGAAAAAATTACATTCCGTACGTAAAATTTGGACGCTAATTCTTTTGCGCATAGAATTGAATAATTGAGTTGGGACCCATTAGCTTTTCCTATTTATGACATAATCAATGCTCGTGCCAAATTTCCCGTTTCTATGACACCGGAAAGTGAAAAAATTACATTCCGCACGTAAAATTTTGACGCCAATTCTTTTGCGCATAGAATTGAATAATCGAGTTGGGACCCATTAGCTTTTCCTATTTATGACATAATCAATGCTCGTGCCAAATTTCCCGTTTATATGACACGGGAAAGTGAAAAAATTACATTCCGTACGTAAAATTTGGACGCTAATTCTTTTGTGGATAGAATTGAATAATTGAGTTGGGACCCATTAGCTTTTCCTATTTATGACATAATCAATGCTCGTGTCAAATTTCCCGTTTCTATGACATTGGGAAGTGACAGATTTAGATTATGTACGTAAAATTTCGACGCCAATTCTTTTGCGCTAGAATTGAATAATCGAGTTGGGACCCCTTTACTTTTCCTATTTTGGAGATAATCTATGCTCGTGCCAAAATTCATGTTTCTACGATATCGGGAAGTTGGAGAACTTTTGGCGAGTCAGTGAGTCAGTCAGTCAGTCAGTCAGTCAGTGAGGGTTTTCAGCTTTATATATATAGATGCATTGTGAAAAATATGCTTTATGAAACCACACGACAACTTTGCACTGGGGTGTAACACAGACTCTGGTTCTGGGACACTACAAAAGCTCCATTGGAGATCGCAGGTCCCCCTGCGACTTCTTTCTCTGTGGCAACCGCATTGGAGGTCTGAGGTCCCCCTGCTCTCTCTAGAGCCGCCTCATTGGAGATCCCACTGCCCCTTTCCTTCTGTGCAGCTGCCTCATTGGAGGTTGAAAGTCCTGCCTCTACTGCAATTTCTTCTTTTGTGGCTGCCTCATTCAAGGTTAGAGATCTCCCTGCCCCTCCTGAACTTTTCTCCTTTCCAGGTGCCTCAATGAAGGTTGGAGATTTCCCTGTTCCTCCTGTGCTTTCCTTCTCTGAGGCCGCCTCATTGGAGGTCAGAGTTCCCACTAACCCTCCTGTCTTCTGCAGTTGGCTCATTAGAGGTTGGAGATCCTCCTGCCCCTCTTCTACTTCCTTTGTGGCAGCCCCAATGAAGGTTGAAGTTGCCCTGCTGCTCCTTTACTTTCCTTCTTTGCAGCAGAGATCCTCCTGTCCTCTGCAGTAGCTTCATTTGAGGTTGGAGCTCCTGCAGCACTCTTGCACTTTCCTTCTCTGCAGCTGCCTTATTTGTGGTTAGAGGTCCCCTTGTACTTTCCTTCCCTGCGGTCGCTTCATTGGAAGTCAGAGATCTCGCTGCTTCTCTTGCACATTTCTCCTCTGCGACCTCCACATTAGAGGTTGGAGGTCCCCCTGCTCCTACTGTACCTTCTATCTCTGAGGTCACATCATTAGAGGTTGGAGGTCCCCCTGCACCTCCTGTACCTTTTATATCTGCAGTCATATCATTTGAGGTCCGAGATCCCCCTGCTCCTCCTGTACTTTCCTTCTCTCTGGCCGCCTCATTGGAGGTCGGAGAAATCACACATTTTCTTTCCACTGAATGTGACAGTATTTACTCGCCATCGGAGGGGAAGATGAGGAGGAAGATAGAACAGGGCAGCAGTTTTCATGCAGGGAGGGTCTCTGCCACAGGCGCCCCGCTGCACCGCTCACATTTGGTTGTGAATTCCTGCTTAGTGGAATTCTGGTAAAAACCTCTTTAGGGACAAACAGTGATGAGACGACTCCAGAAACTGTACCAACTCAGATGGGGAATGGCCATGGAGATAGGACAAGTATCCCCAGCGTCAAGCCAAAAACTCAGAGCAGTCATGAAGGGGTTAAGTGGCAGCTGCAGTGACTGCTGACTTCCATTGTGCCCCAGGACAGAACATAGATTCCCTGTTCTTCCACCCTGAGAACAACTTTCCTTTGAGCTCAGTGTTGCCCCCTGCTGAATAACATTGTATGTGTATTTGGACAGGGGGACAGGTCTCCCCAGCAAAGTTTGCAATCTGACAACTTATTAACATGCAAATAAGGTTCAATCTTAAGACCCAAACCTATTAACAGAACAGACTGCTGATAGCATCTGCTGGTAAACTGGCGCTGGGAGCGACACTGGACGCGACAAGATACCGGAATACTAGCAATAAACGGGCCAAAATCAAAATGGCTAAATGTAGTTGTCCGCTGGTCCAGTAGAGGGCGACGAAGATCCATTTCAACATCAGAATCTGGCTGCATCCACACGGGCTACAAAGTCATCGCTACAAAACACATGTATGTGAAGCTCATGGTTTCCAATGGGTTCTTTCAGGCTACAACACATCTCTCATGTGAAAGAACCCAATGGAAGCCATGGGCTTCACATACATGCGTTTTATAGCAATGATTTTGTAGTGAGATTTTGTAGCTAGTGTGGATGCAGCCTTAAAAACAATAACATTGTATCAGCAGCTGCGAACCCCGAGATATTAGAACCCTAGAACACTATGTCAGCAGCTGTGAACCCCTAGAATATTAGTCCTGCAACATTGTATCAGCAGCTGTGAGCCCCGAGATATTAGGCCACTCTCACACAGGTGCTTGTAAAAACGCTGCGTTTACTGCGTTTTCAGCAGTGCTGACATGCGTTTTTGACAGCGTAAGGCCTCCCTCACACAGGTGTTTGGTAAAGCCCCGCATTTTCTTTTCAATTTTACTTTTGTTTCCGGCTGCAGCGATTCTGTGTCCAACACTGGCTTTTAGCACTCCCCATCTTTAGTGAGGTTCGCTAAACGATAAGAAATAGAAAAGACTCCACTCGAAAATCGTGGTGCAATCGATTGCCTGTCTGAGAGGCTCCACTGAAAACAATGGGAGTGTTATACCGCGATTACCACGGTGCTGAAAACGGCGCCTGTGTAAGGGAGGCCTGGCTGCGCTTTCAGCACAGTTATAAACCCAGCCAAGCAAGCTGATAATACCAGAACTGAAAAAAACGCAGCTGAAAATGCAGTCAAAAACGCAATAACCACATTCTACCGCGTCTTCAGCAGCACTGAAAACGCACCCCATCCATTTCAATGGACAAAGCATCACATTTTAAAACACAGAAACGCATGAAAATGGAACAGACAGCGCTTGAAAAATGCAGTGTTGAAAAAGCTGCGTTTTAACTCTTGTCTTAGAAGCCCCGTATTTAGCGCTGCGCTGAAATGCAGGCCTAAGGCCGCCTGCAGACGAGCGGGACCCGACCTGAGTGCCTGCATAGACGAGCGCGTACTCACCCGCGCCTGGCGGCCCCGACTCTTTCATGTGCCGGCTGCCGGGCAGCCGGCGCATGCGCAGACCGCAGCCGGCGGCCGGGTGAGTGACGCATCTGTGCGAGGCTCTGCGAGCCCCGCACAAAAATAGGACATACCGCGGTTTGTTTGCCGCGTGACATTTCGCGCGGCCAAACCGCGGCCGTCTGCATAGGAGTGCGTATTGTAATGCACTCCTATGCAGACTTTGAGCGGCGGAAATCCCGCTGCGGGATTTTCGCCCGTGTGCAGGCGGCCTTAGGCCTCATGTCCACGGGGAAAATCAGATCCGCTGCGGATTTGTAACGTGGATTTGGGCTGCGGATGCACTGTAATTGTCTTTTATTTTTCATGCAGGAGATCAATTGAGCTATGTGCTCTATGAGCTCCCGCACGCGTGATCCGCACTAAAATGAAGCATGTCCATTTTTTTTCATGCTCCAGAAATTTTTTAATTACCATCCACAGGTATTTATTTACCCACGGGTGGTTAATGCATCCCTATGGGGCGCGGATCCGCATGCGGGAAAAACGCTGCGGATTTTAATTCTTATTTTCCCCGTGGACATGAGGCCTGAGAGTCTTGCTACATGTTATGCTGACTTCAGAGCTCTGCTTCACTACAGCAGATCTTTTTGTTATAAGAGTAAAAAGGCATAACAAAGGATAATAACAAAATAACGGGAAAATTGCCAGAATTGCAAAGAACATAATACACGAACACAAAAATGTTCAGAATACAATAGTCAAAAGCACAAAAAGAGGATATTTACAAAATGTTACAGAATAACCAAAAGAAAAAAACTGGTCTGCTCGCACAACCGTCCTTACGTGTCCCATTTATAGCAATTAAGTTATACAAAATACAAAATATACATATAAAATATATATTTCAAAAACAAAATAGAAAAAATCATATCCATTTAATTCTGTGTTAGAGACACCTGACTTATATAGCCGCACACTCCAACCTACTAGGGAAGGAAATAAAAACCACACATTAGTAACACAACAGGTTTAAACCCAGTACACCTACCCTATACTCATGCCCTATACCCCTACCCTGTACCCCTGCCCTATACCCCTACCCTATAGCCTGACCCTTACGCCTACCCTATACTCATACCCTACATTCTAACCCAATAACCCTACCATATACCCCTACCCTATACCCTAACCTTATACCCATAATGTAACTCTATACCCTAACCTTATACCCATAACCTAACCCTATACCCATAATCCAATGCTTTACCCATACCCTATACTCCTACTCTATACCCATAACCTGCACCCATCCCCTATGCCCATCCCCCAGTCCACTGCCAACACCTACCAAACATATTTATAAAATATACAAGAAATAAAAGAAATACAGATATATATTAAAGTACAAAGTCCTCCCCTCCCCCAAACTATATAAACCAACTGCCTTTAACACATAATAACATAATACCAATCAATCACATAATACATAATATCCATCGTATATAATAAGACATAATATATGACCCCTATTACACCAATATCCTACAGTCTAAATACATAGAACAAAAACATACCCAATACTTCCATCCTCCAGCCCTCCAGCCTGGTTTGGATCCCGTAAGTCTTTCACTCAACTTGTAACCTAAAGACAAAACAAAAAGCTCAGGTGAAAGACCCTAGCTCCCCCATCAGGAAAGAGTTCTCCAGACTGGGGAACCCCAAAGCCAAAAACCTCTCTAAAGGAAGGCTGCCCGAGGCTCACCCAACCTTTCATACTCCAGAACGTACCTTCACCAGGTCACCTAGAATGTTCCTACTTACCCTGTCCTCAAGGAGGATTTTATGCTGCGGCGATGCTAAGCACCGCACGTTCCATGTGTAATACCTAAAAATAAAGTGCAGCGGTCCCGACCACGCAGATCTCTGAAGTCGCCATAACACCACTCAGCATAGGTAAAGTCAGCTAGCCGCGGTCAACCGATGGAAGCCTCTACCCTCTTGTATACCTCTATATTAGAGGGACGATGAAGTAGGAAGTGCTTCACGCTCTCCAGAGTGCTGCTATAGGCCTCCCGGGGACAACCCCTTTCCTCTGGAAGCGAGTTGCCAAAACCTTCTAGTCACGCACACACCTGGCCAGCACCCTGACTTCCCACATAGTCAACCTCCAATGACGTAAAATCTTCAGACCGGTTCAACATAAGCCGGGAGATGTCCATGCGATGTACGAAGGTCCTTCACTCACCCTCCTGTCTCCCATTCCTGAAAGAAAGGCCGAAACCAGCCCTTACAGGAGGACATCCATAGAGGAGCCCTCTCTATCCAGAGGTTTGTGATATCAGCTTTCAACAAGATATTCACAAGGAATACCACTGGGCTGACCATACCCAAACGGCCTAGCCTCCTTGTACAGTAAGTAACCTCCCTCCTGACAGGGTTCAACCTATTCTCCCATAACAGCTGAAAGAACAGGCCGTAGATCTGTGAACAAAGAGGTACCGACAAAATGCATACACCTCCCAGGTATATTAAAGGGAGCAGGTAGGTTTTGTTCTAGCAGACCCTTTCCCACAGGGTCACAGACCACTCTTTCCATTGATCCACCTTTTGAGCAGGATTCTTCAATCTGCCTTCCCAGTTTTTCTCAAGATTATTCCCTTGGTCAAATTCAATGCCTAATATCTTAGCAGAATCTTGGGGTTCTGGGAGAATGTCCAGAAGATCAAAAACAGCATCTTTCCCTCCCAGCCAGAGACTCTCACACTTTTTGCCATTCATTTTGGACCTGGAGACCTCTGAGTAGCAGTCAACTTCTGACATCACTTACCTCATCTCCTCTAAAGTGGAGACAAAGATAGTTACATTATCAGCATATGCCCCTGTCCTCAAGGCCCAGCCTGGCACCTCCAGGTAAAACCTTACCCCCGCCATCAGTCCTCCATCTACTCTTCTGAGGAAAGGATCAACAGTGAACACATAAAGCACGGGCTCAGAGAGTATCCCTGACAGACACCAGATCTGACACCATAGGGGCAGACAACCCAACCGTTCACAAGTGGGAAACTCTCAGCCCCTAAGTACAAAGTTTTTCTAACCACTTTACAAACCCCACCGGCAGAGCATATCTGACAAGGACAGACCAAAGATACTTATGATTCATTCGATCAAAAGCTTCTGCCTGGATCCATGGAAAGAAAAAAAACCTTCCAGAAACCCACCCCACTCCACAGCTTCCAGGACACTCAGCATGGTGCTAAACCTGCTTCGATCAGGAACAGAGCAATTTTGAGCCCCAGAAAGGAGCTGGGGGCAAATTTCACAAACCTACTGAAAAGCACTTTCACAGAATATTTCTGTCCATAGTGAGGAGCGCTATAGGACACCAATTCTCAATAAGGAATGGATCTTTACCCTTTGACAGAATAATTAGGGGTGACTTCATTGACTCAGGCAGAACACCCGAAGATAGACATTCATTAAAAATCTCGGTCAAGAGGGGAGCCAAAACTTCCTTAAAGGCTTTATAGAACTCAGATGTTAAGCCATCTGGACCTAGTGACTATTTTGGTCTAAGCCCATCAATCGCCAGTCCAACTTCCTCTTCTGTAATTGTTTCCGACAAAATGTCAAGAGAGGGGTCTACTCCTGGTTCAGGAATGGTTTCCGCTTGGAAATCTGAGATTCTGTCCTGATTAAGTTCCCTCCCACCCAAGAGATGTGAGTAGAAGGATCTGACGATCTCCAGGATCCCTAATCTGGACCTTCTAGGGACCCCGTACCGTCTAACAGACCTGTGACCAATTTTTATCTTACAGTTCCTGTAGGGGTCGGCCGAGCGGTACTTCGCAAAATCCCTCTCAAAAACCAAGGATGTGTGTCTATCATACTGACATCTCTTAAGCAAGGATTTCACCCTAGGGATCTCCTCACGGCTACCTCCAGTCAAGACCAAATGATCGAGTTTCCTCCTCAGGCTCTGATACATGTGCTTTCTGTTCAGGCTTCTGAGGTTGGAAATCTGTCGGAAGAACCTTGTTACTGATGTTTGAACATCCCCCACCACTCTGACTTACTGCTAGATAGGCCCAGTAGTGGTTCCAGGAGTGACAAATTCAACTTCCATAACGTCTGCCCATCCGAGGGGTCTCTGTGACATTCAGAGAAAAAAGAATCAAACAGTGATGGGAGAACTCCACCTCCACCACCGATAACGGGGAGGAGACAGCTTCCTCCTTTAAATAAAACTTATCTATCCTAGACCTACAATTACTACCTTGGAAGTAAGTGAACCCCGTGCGCCCTAGAATGTGCCGAATGTGGACATCCACAAGGTGTGCCTCACTAACTAGGCTAGTTGGAACCTCCTCTATCACAGAGCCTTGTGACATTATTAAAGTCTCCTGCAAAGACCACTTGTCGGCTTGTATAAAGGAAAGACTTAATTCTCATAAAGAGGTCTTTGTGCCCCCACCTTGACTGGGGTCCATAGATATTGATAAGGTGCAACTCTTGACCTCCCATGAAAATATCCAAGATCAGGCACCTCCCCATTTCCAGCTCGATGACCCGTCTGCATGCTACCTTGTGGCTCGGCCGCAAGAGACCAATAGGAGATTCCACATCTCCAGTCACACTTAGCTTTGTATATGGCTGACAAATCTGTCAGCCTGGTCTCTTGCAAAAATAAAATATCAGCTTCAACTTGACTGATAAACCCCCCTTCCCTAGGCCCACCACAAGGCCCTTCTAGGGGCCACCGAATACTAAATGACACCCTGCCTTCCCTGCCTTATTCTTTAACCCCTTCATGCCCCATGACGTAAGGGTACGTCATTGGAGCAGGGTACTTCCTGCAAAGTGACGTACCCTTATGTCATAGGGATAGCGCGAGATCATAGCAGATCTCGCGCTATCCCACAGCGGGAGCCGGCTGTCACTAGTGGCTGGCCTCCCGCTGCAACAGTGAGGGGCATCGGAGTTATCGTGATCTAAGTTGATCGCGGCAGGGAAAGGGTTCACAGAGGGAGCTGTGACTCAAGCCGGCTCTCGTGATACAGAGCCAGGCTGGTTGCTATGGCAACAGGATGCCAGATACCGGCGTCCTGTATTGCCATTGCCTAAGATCGCTGTAATAAGCGATAAGGCATGGCAGGAGAGAAGTCCTGCCATGCCTTATCGCAGCGATCATTAGTGCTGCAGTGAAAGTCCCTCAGAGGCACACAGATTGTGTAAAAAGAAAGAGAAAAATAAAGAACAAAAAATAAAAATGTAAAAAAACTTTTTAAAATGCTTTTTCTCATATTAGCATAATTTTTTATTTATTTTTTTTAATTAAAATCCCACATATTTGGTATCGATGTGTCCGTAATGATGTGTACAATAAATTGAACATGCTTTTTATCCTGCATGGCAAAAAGCGTTAAAAAAATGCTAAAAAACTGAGGCAAAATGCTAATTTTTAGCAAAATGCTAATTTTTAGCATTTTGCCTCCCAAAAAGCGCAATAAAAGTGATAAAAAAAGTGTGTACCCCAAAATGGTACCAATAAAAACTACAGCTCGTCTCGCGAACAATAAGCCCTCAGAGAGCTCCGTCCATGGAAAAATAAAAAAGTTATAGCACTTTGAATGCAGTGAGTTTAGAAAAAAAAAAATAATTTCCAAAAAAAGGGTTTTTATTGTGGAAAAGTGGAAAAACCTAAAAAAAATGTAAGAATTTTGGTATCGTTGTAACCGTACCGACCCGCAGAAAAAAATGTAGTGTGTCATTTATGCTGCATAATAATGCTTTAAAAAAAACAAACCCTAAAAATCTATGGCAGAATTGATGCGTTTTCTCTCCCTATGATTATAAAAAAATAATAAAAGTTTTACAATGTAGTCTATGTAACCAAAAATGGTACCAATAAAAACTACAGTTCGCCACGCAAAAAACAATCCCTTATAAGGCTGCGTCGACAAAAAAATAAAAAAGTTATGGCTTTTGAAAAATGGAGATGAAAAAATACCACAAAATCGTTTGGTCCTCAATGCCAAAATAGGCCGTGTCCTTAAGGGGTTAAAGCAGCTGCTGCTGGGCAACCCCCCTTCTCTTGGCCCACTGCAGGAGCCCACCCGCCGCTGGGTGAGCCCCCATTTTTCTCACAGCACTTTTAGATATCTTTGGGTCACCTAATACCGGATGACCCCCACATATAAAGACCTCGCTGTCAGACACAACCGGTCTCTGCCTGTCTCCCCTAATGTTATTATGAACCAGCGCGGTGTCTGGATCAGGATGTCTAGCAGTCTCCCCCTTCCTGTGCACTGAACCCACATTATCAGGTCCAGGCTGGTCAGACAAGGGGGCTACCCATGCACCTATCTCCCTCCCCTGGTTCAGAGGCTTGGCCTGGGAGGTTGACGCACCTGTACTCCACCTGGGTACGTTTTTTGCCACTTTTCCTCTCCTTCTTAGCCATTACAAATGGGATTTTAGTAAATCCCATTTACTAAAAAAGGATGATTTATTATCACAGGAGGATGCAGTCATAGATTCATACCAGCAATTATGTCTTATGCCCGCTATGATTTCCTGGAGCCTTTTGATAGTGAGAGCAGCCTCACGGTACTCCTGGGTCCTTGCAGCGATCCTGAAAGCAAAGCTGCTTACATCCTCCAGGGGCCGCAGTGTCCCCCAGTCCTTGTTGGTAGGACCGGGTCTCCCCCAGATGCACCTGGCTTGGCTCCAGGAGAGCCTTTGTTGGAATATCTTGCAGCCAAGGTCTTGGAGGGCTGCCGTTCCACACCCTGCTTAGCCTGACAGCTACCAAGGGTGATCTCTAGGAGGGGTGCAGGAGACACATCGCTGCGTCTACGGCTAGATCTCAATCCCTTTTGGGTAGCCAGGTACAATACATCCCCACCCACCGCCGACCTAGAGTGGGGGTAGTTTGCCACCCTCTAACTATAGCCCAGTATCTCACCCTCCCCTGGGTAAGAGAGGGCAAAAGCCCCAGATCCTGGCGGTAACAGAGGGGGGCTTGGAGCTTCAATCACCTGCACACAGGTGACCCACACCTTCAGGAAGTCAGGAGGTGGACACTGCACCTCAACATATAGTATTACATATGGTAGGATTAGGTACATGGGTCAGCAGGCAGTATCACACAGGACTGGATTAGATACACAGCTCAGCAGACAGTATCACACATGCTAGTATTAGATACACATTTCAACAGTCATTATCACATATGACAGGATTAGATACAGCAGCCAGTATCACATATAATAGAATTAGATACAACAGCCAGTATCACATGTGATAGGATTAGATACAACAGCCAGTATTATCTCTGGACATTATTCCTAGCTTCTTGCCCTAAAACCAGGTGTAATTCTACTTTTCTCGTGTTGCACATGAACTACTTGTAGAAGTTTATATCGGGGATGAGAAGTTTGCTGATCAGTTCTTGTAGTGCCCATGAGGTGGTGCTGTGCCTCCATCACATGGCAGCTGCAGCCAGCCTGACAAAAACAGAAGAAAATCCAGCTTGCAGCCACAAGGATGTCCATTATGGGGAGCAGAAAGAGTCTTTAGTGCGGCATATGTCCTCTCTATAAATAGTGCATTGAAAAGCAAACAAAGAATATTTCCACCAGCAGCCGCGACACCCTGTAATATAGGAGCGCCTCTTATTGCATTAAGGCAACTTTTAATAGAGAGATTTTTGTGGTGCCGCCACCTGCACTTATTTTTACCAGCAGCCTCAGAATGCTCTTTACATCCTAGGCAAACACGGCAGAACAAGGCTCGGTTGTGACGGCGCTCGCACCAAAACTTTGAAACTTTCTCCAGAACTTGTTTTTTCTTCTGAAAGTTGAAACGTCTTAAGACGAGTCCTCAGATCGCTCGCTGTTTGTTTTTCCAGATCACTTTAAGATCAGTTCATGCAAAGACATCACTGAAAGAAATAAATGTTAACTGGAAAAATGGATCGACGGCGTTATACACAAGAATTATAAGTGGCGACAGCAGGAGGGGAGAAGGTGCTGCTGGTACTCCAGATCAGCCGTGTGTGATACTCTGCAGAGAGATCTGTTACTCAGTCCCTCTCTCACCAGTATATGATTACACATGGATAGGAAATATCAACACAATTTAATGGGGTACATAACAGGAATTTCAGGAATCAAATCACAAGAAAAGAGTTATTTCTGGACATTGATATAATCTCTTCTGCATTGTACTAAACCTTTCTTATTTGTCCATGTTAAGATCTAGCCCCTCCCCTGAGGAGCCAGCACTGGGGACTGGCAGCTGTTTCCTCTACCGTCTGTCTATTTATTTCATAGCTATCTATCTATCCCACACACATACACATATGCACACACACACACACACACACACACATATATATATATATATATATATATATACACACACACTGCACAGTACCACTTCCATCCTGCATGTCAACTGTAATATCCAGGACAATGACTCTCAGCATCTACACTGTGAAAATAATGGAGGATGATGTAGGACTCTAGTCTTAGTGCCTGTGAATGGCTGTAGGCCTCATTGCTTTTTTTCGCTGAGCTGGTAGGGTCCATGTAAGGGTTAACAGCTGAGTCCCCACGTTGGGAGTTACCGCTTCTGCCTCCTGCACAGCTGAATACGTTGCACCTTTTAGAAGCTATTATGCAGCATTAGGGGAATTTGAATACTCTAATCAATGCTCCAAGACTCCAGATAAATACGTTTTTACACCGCGCGGTCCCCGACCTTCCCCACAAATGATGGCAAATTTATTGAATCCATAATCTTGAAACAATGAATTCTAATGTCTTTTGTTTCTCAGAGCACTTGGCGCAGTGTGGGGGAGCGCGGGTTTTATACTGAGAACGGCTGCAGAGGCTTCAAACCAGGTTATTACTCGAAAACAAATAACCGCGCACAAAAGTCGACAATGTAGAAGGTTTTTAACCAATTCTTGGTTCTATGAAGTCTGGAAATGAAGTTCACGAGACGGAGACATGTTGAAAATAGAAATGGCGTCTCGGCACTCCGTATTGTGTCTGCATGGGAGGTGAAAGAAAGTATCAACTTCTGTACCTGCAGTCAACAATTTGCAATTTTTTGAAACATTGTATTTCCATTCAGTAGGAATTCCATTGTACACGGAGGACGGGGCCAAAAATCAGATCCCTTTCTGCAGCTGCTTGACACCAGCACACTCCTAACTACCGAAGAACAGGAGGTTCTGGTGCACGCATCACATCTTCACAACTTTGCTTGCTAATGCTGCAGCCCTGTGGAGCTAGGCAGGATACATAACCAATCATGTAACCCCTTTCCCCCATCCCTCTCAAGAGACCCCCTTGCAACTTCATTGGCACATTGTGTAACATGGTAGATATTTCGCCATTGCAGTTTGTTTTAGCAGATGCCACCATTAGATCTGTATGATCCAACACTTCACTTTTTGGAAGAGGTCACTGTGGTTGCATTACTCCTTTTTTATGAATGAGACATTTATGGTGCCTCTGATTTGTTTGCACCCATTAAACTCCTTCAAGCATTGTAGATGACGTGTGTCTGGATGGTGTCCGCCAAGGTTAGCCTTCAAAAAATTGGGTTATCTTCAAGAAATGATGAGGGGTCTACACAGAAATCCATAAGTTGAGTGAGATGGAGATCCATAAGTTCTTTAACCCCTTAGTGACCGCAATACGCCTTTTTACTGACTTCACTAATGGGCTTTAAAGGGGTTGTCCCGCGGCAGCAAGTGGGTCTATACACTTCTGTATGGCCATATTAATGCACTTTGTAATGTACATTGTGCATTAATTATGAGCCATACAGAAGTTATAAGAAGTTTTTCACTTACCTGCTCCGTTGCTAGCGTCCTCGTTTCCATGGAGCCCGTCTAATTTTCAGCGTCTAATGGCCAAATTAGACGCGCTTGCGCAGTCCGGGTCTTCTTGTTTTCTGAATGGGGCCGCTCGTGCAAGATGCCGGCTCCGTGTAGCTCCGCCCCGTCACGTGCCGATTCCAGCCAATCAGGAGGCTGGAATCGGCAATGGACCGCACAGAAGCCCTGCGGTCCACCGAGGGAGAAGATCCCGGCGGCCATCTTCAGCAGGTAAGTAAGAAGTCACCGGAGTGCGGGGATTCAGGTAAGCGCTGTCCGGTGTTCTTTTTTAACCCCTGCATCGGGGTTGTCTCGCGCCGAACGGGGGGGGGTGAAAAAAAAACAAAAAACGTTTCGGCGCGGGACAACCCCTTTAAGCCTGCAAATACATCTTTTTAAGGCGGTGGCTTCACTGACTACTGACAGCCAGACTCCTGCTCTAACAGCCAGGAACAGAGAAACTTTAGATCCTGGCAGTTTAACTCCTTACATTGCACAATCAATAGCAACAGCAGCATATAACCAGAAGACAGGTGCGGGAGCACTTTCTGTCACCCATGGGCACTTGCAATTGCAAGGTACCGATGGGTTTGCTGGAACCCTGACAAAGGCCTCCATGTCTGCCAAGTAACTCAACCTATTAGGCCCAACCTCCTGCAGAGTCTAATACGTGCTGTCATAGGCTTAGTAAAATGCAGTACATAAGTAATGCAGTGTACTATCCTAGCGATTGAACAACTGCATCTCTTTTAAGTTCTCTTGAGGGACTAAAAAATATTGTCAAAAAAAGTTAGAAAAAGTTTAATTAAACAAAAACCTGTTTAAAATGCATAAAATATAAAATAACCCCCATTTTTTAAAAAAGGAGCACATAACAGGTATTATCACATTTATAATCAATCAGACAATGAAAATATTTTGTTATTTCGCTCACTTGGTGAACTCAATAAAAATAAATAGAAAAATAAATACCTCCTAAAAAATGCAATAAAAAGAAGTCCAGAAGTCGCATGGTACCCCAAAATGGTATCAATAAAAACTGCAGCTCTTCTCACAAAAAACAAGCCCTCACAGAACTCCGCTGCCGGGAAATAGCAATATTCTGGGTCGTAGAATGCGGCGATGCAGAAGCAATTTTTTCTTTAAAAATAGTTTTTACTGTGCAAAAGTAGTAAAAAAAATATAAAATCTCTATAATCCCGACATCACAGAAATTGTGCTGATCAGATTAGAACATTATCATCTTATTATTACCAGGTGGTGAACCATTAAAAACGTAACCCACAAAACATTGGCTGAATTCCTGGGTGGAATTTTCCATCTCCCCCCTAAAATGTAATTAAAGTTCTTCCAGACATTATATGTCCCCCAGAGCGCGACCAGTAACATCTCCAACACATTAAATCTCCCCCAGAGTGCGGTGAGTAACATCTACAGCACATTATATGTACCCCAGAGTGTGGCTGGTAACGTCTTCATCACATTATATGTCCCCCAGAGTGCAGTGAGTAACATCTCCAACACATTATATGTCCCCCAGAGCGCGACCAGTAACATCTCCAACACATTAAATGTCCCCCAGAGTGCGGTGAGTAACATCTACAGCACATTATATGTACCCCAGAGTGCGTCTGGTTACGTCTTCAACACATTATATGTCCCCCAGAGTGCAGTGAGTAACATTTCCAACACATTATATGTCCCCCAGAGTGCAGTGAGTAACATCTCCAACACATTATATGTCCCCTAGAGTGCGGCCAGTAACATCTCCAACACATTATATGTCCCCAGAGTGTGGCCAGTAACATTTCCAACACATTATATGTCCCCCAGAGTGCGGCCAGTAGCATCTCCAACACATTTTTTTGTACCCCAGAGTGCAGCCAGTAGATCTCCCAACACATTATATGTCCCCCAGATGGCGGCCAGTGCATCTCCAACACATTACATGACCCCAGAGTGTGGCCAGTAACATCTCCCAACACATTATATGTCCCCTAGAGTGCAGCCAGTAACATCTCCAACACAGTATATGACCCCCAGAGTGCGACCAGTAACATCTCCAATACATTATATGTCCCCTAGAGTGTGGTCAGTAACATCTCCAACACATTATATGTCCCCCAGAGTGTGGCCAGTAACATCTCCCAACACATTATATGTCCCCCAGAGTGTGGCCAGTACATCTCCAACACATTATATGTCCCCCAGAGTGTGGCCAGTAACATCTCCCAACACATTATATGTCCCCCAATGTGCAGCCAGTAACATCTCTAATACATTATATGTCCCCCAGAGTGTGGCCAGTAACATCTCCTAACACATTATATGTCCCCCAATGTGCAGCCAGTAACATCTCTAATACATTATATGTCCCCCAGAGTGCGGCCAGTTACGTCTCCAACACATTATATGTCCCCCAGAATGCGGCTGGTAGCATCTCTAACAGACTATATAGCCCCCAGAGGGCAGCCAGTAGCATCTCTAACACATTATATAACTCTCGGAGTGCGGCCAATAACATCTACAACTCTTACCACCAAAACTACAAGCCCTCATATGATGATGTCACTGAGTTATGGCTCTTGCAATGCAACAATTACATTTGCTTGGTTCTTAAGGCACAAATAGGCCAGTCATTCCACTTATGCAAGTCTCTTCTACAGAAAAACAGTGAATCTACTCAAGTCTACCCAAGAATGATAGACCTAGACAGGTCTCTTCTCTGGAATGGAAAGATTACAGTGGGCATCTTCCATAGGATGGGGTCAGGGAAACAAGGGATATTTCCTTCTAATGATGGAGGGACAAGTCCTTACAAAAACTTTTTAAGATAACTGGCAGAGATGGGGACATAAAGCAGAACAGAGGATCCCAAGGGCTAAACTAAACTCTTTGGTAGTCATAGCAGACAGTTATTGAAATGGCAGTTTACACAGGCACAAAGTAATCTGGAATCAGAAGCATTTTTAATGTTGCCCAAAGTCCATGGATTCAAAGCAGTATACCCCAGCTACCAATATGGCATCCATAAAAATTGGCTTTGAGGGATTGCAGGTCAATCCAAGACCTAAAGGAACCCAAACCCGACATAAGTCCTGGTGGCCTGGTGGTGTACAGTCATTATCCACACACTTGACATGATCGGGCATGGCGAATTATGGAAGTCAGCTGCGGCCCGGTGGGGAGCATTCACTAATATCCTATATTCAGCATAAAGATTATGACATCCGCTCATCTCACTGACCAAAGGTGGGAAATAAAATTGTTCAGACAGGATAATTCTACATGAAGAAGCTAAATTTGACCCATCAAGGGGAAAGCTTGACTGACGAAGAACTAATTCTGCAACTTCTCATTCCTGGAGCCTGACAGCCTCTTATTTCCCACAGATATTAATAGCAGCGACATATTCTGGTTTATCGTGACGTCTGGACAGAAATGAAGAGTAAAACTCATTAAATTCCCCGATGTCCTGCAAGAAAGAGTTTACAATGTAGCCCCTCCGCATACAAGAAGTGACTCCTGAAACAACTATTAATTACCAATTGTTAAAAAAAAAATCAATGTTTAACCAGCTGGCATTATTTTAATTGCTCAGAAGTTATTACATTATTTTAATTAGTTGCTTTTTAAAATATTTAAATAAATTAAAAAAAATACATCATGATAAAATGAAACCTGTTGCAAAATGGTTAACCTAACCCTAAGCCAAGTTACATAAATAGTATACATAATTAATAGTAACAGTTAAATAATAAAATAAAAATATAAAACAAGTATGAAAAAATAACATAAAAATAAAATTGAATGATAGAATATTTTAAAAAATACAAGTAAAAAATAGTCCCATAAAAATTAATTCAACAATAGAATAAAAAATAAAATAAAAAGAGAAACTTAAAAAATAAAAAAACTCTAAAAATAAAATTAGATGACCAAATAGAAAAAAATAAATACATATAATAAAGCAAGATACATAGATATAAAACTAAGTACTAAAATAAAAAAACTAAAACAAAAAAAATTCTAAAAATGTAAGTAAATAATACAATTTAAGAAAATGAAATGATAAAAAGCAAATAAAAAAAGAAACAATTGTACTAAAATATAACATTTGCAGTGTACACGTCGGTTGTGTAATATACACATATGTGCCTTTGCTGATCAGTATATCACACTTATACCACTGAGGATTTATAGTTCTGCTTGGTTGGTGTCATTTTTCTTGTTTTTTTGTGAAACAAGGAGACGCATTAAGTTTTAAGAAACAGAAAGTTGGTGGAAGACAAAATCAACCGACGGCTGAAAAACAAACACTGACATAGTAATGGCTGTGTGCAAAAAACAGGCTGCTCTTATGTCCACTCAGCACTCTGATATTACACCTGTGGTGAAAGAGCAGATACATGTAATCACAACTAACGATGATACATAAGTATCCAGAGCTACAATGGGTTTTTTGTTTTTCACTTTTTATGTTTTTGTATTATTTGTTATTATCTTTAAAAATGGGCGTGGACTTGAAGATAAACACGTTTGAGCTTTATTTATGGTTTACGACTTTTGTTGCAAAAAAATGTGCAATGTCGCTCCTGGTGTGAATTTTACAGTACAGTGAAGTCTTTATTTTGTATAATGGACACATCCTGTAAGGTGGTGTATTTTTTGACAAATTTCGAAGTATCTCACACCATTAGTTAAACAGATTGCAAAATATGCTATCACACAGGACTTAACCTTTTTACAAAAACAACTTCACATATTTGTAAATTGATAAATATGCTCCAGAGTCCTCATGGTTCTAAACTTTAAAGTGTTTTGCCATGTGGTGCGCCATATTAAGAAGATATTCTTTGCTAGAAATTTCCTTGTACTGCTACAATTTGGAATCCAACCGAGAAAATGCACTGTATGACATTGGACGCATAAGGAAGGAACATCTATGGGTGCCCTACAGGAGCATATCTATTGATGGTGGATGTGTCAGTCATAACCGGTTATTGAATCTAAATATGCCCAAAAGGTCCCTCAGCTCCCATGTTTCCTCCCAAAGATATCTTACAATAACAAAATGAGCTCAAAGCAGGTTTTTAATTTCTCTGTCATCAGTGATAAACATCTTCTGGGCAAAACCTCTCTTTAACTCCGCCCATGAGGAACTACAACCATTTCTACACAAATATATAAAGAACCCTTAATGCTCCACTCCATGAGAGCGTTACCCTCCTCCTATGACCATAATGTTAGGACTTTTCCATTATCAAGAAGATTCCGTGAACCTTTATAACAATTCTGTAGAATTTTTAAGAATGTATTTGGATATTAAAACATGAGAATTCTTTCCTAAGTGCTCTAACTGGGGAAGGTTTCATCTGCTGGAAATGATTGATATAATTTTATGAGTGTCAGAGATTGAGCACTTTTAAGGCCTCTCATCTATCTCTCACGTTGCTCTGCAAGTGACTGCAGAATATTCATTGAAATTTATGTTCTTGAAAGATCAAATGTAACGACAGAGTTATATATATACCCGACACCTTCTATCTCTGAGCAGCTATTGTCACCAGACACTTCTTCATGTATCCCTCTACTCATTGCGTGTGGGGTGAATATTTGTTTGACATGCAGATAAGCAGATAAATCATGCTCAGGCCTTGGTTCCTACAGAGACCTAAGGGTCCCTCTATCATGTAAGGAGACACTGATAATGACCCATGGCAAGTGAGTTTATGAATAGGAGGAGAGATGAATAAACCCGTTACTGAGTATTAAGTTGTAGCCACTTGGACTTTGTCTTTGCAGAGTGAGAATACTGTAGACTTGATGAGATGCAGTCAGTCTTCTTCACTACACCATTGTCCAAGGATGAAGCGCAATGTTGCTTGGCTCCTCCTCTGAGGAGCTTGAAAAAAAATCTATTAAGAACATGATGATTCCAGCAGTGCTCCCAGTTCTCAGCAGGCCAGACACACAGAAGCTTGAAAAATAATTTCTCTCCTTCTCTTTTCTCCTCCTCTATTCCGTCTTCTCTCCTCAACTCTTCCACACTCGTCTCATCTTTGTTTTTCTTCTTTTCTCTCCTCTTTTCTCTCTTCTCCTTACTTCCCTTCTCCTATTTGCTTCTCTCCACTTCTCAACCATTCTCTTTCCTCTTTTTCTCTCTTCTCCTCTCTTCCCTTTTACTATTCTTCTACTCACTACTCTTCACCTCTCAACATTTTTATCTCACCTCTTCGTCTTTCATTCTTTCTCTTCTCCTTTCTTCCCTCCTATTCACTTCTTTCCTCTTCTTTCTTTTTACCTCTCTTTAATCTTGTTTCCCTCCTCCCCATCTCTCTTCTTTGCTTTCTTTTCTTCTTCTCCTCTCTTCCCAACTCCCTTGTTTTTTTCATCTTGTACATCCTTATTCTCTTCTTCTCCCTTTTTTCTTTTCTCATTTTCTTTCTTCTATTCTTAATCTCTTCTCCTGCCCTCCTCCCTTTCTTCTTCTCTCATATATGTCCCCCTCTAATATCTACTCTTCTCTTCTTTTCCACTCTCACCTGCTTCTTTTCAACTCTCTGACCTTTACTCTCTTCTCCTCTTTTTCCTTCTCCCCTGCTTGTTTTCACCTCTTCCATGTTTTTTCACCTCTTCTCCCTTCTCTTTTTCTTTTCTTTCTTCTCTTCATCTTCTCTCCTTTCCTCCCTCCTCTCTTCTTCTCTCTCATCTCCTCCCCTCTAATTTCTTCTCTTCTTTTCCATTCTACTCTGCTTCTTTTCAACTCTCTCATCTTTTCTCCCTTCCCCTCTCTTCTTCTTTTCTTTCATCTTCATCTTCTCCATCTCTTCTCCTTTCTTCCTGCCTCCTCTCTCTTTCCTTTTCTCCTGTTCCTCTCCTCTTTTCTCTCCTCTAATCTCCTCTCTTCTCTTTTTCTTTCTCCTCCATCTTGTCCATTACTTTTCACCAAAGAAACACATTTTCTCACAGCAACATTTCAGAATCCAAGAATTAGAAATCGGTTGAGTGACAGTTTTTGCTGATGTTGTCACCAGGAGGTGGACTGACTGTCAATTCACCATCACAGGCTTACTGCAATGTCTAAAAACTATGGCGCTAGTAAGCAGTGAGGGCTATGGGCATTAAAACAAGCCCCCATGGGTGCAGTGGTGCCCCCCAGATAAGCACTGTACAACCTAGAGGTATATGATTTGCTACATTGTATCTACCCCAGTATCTGCACCCTGCAGTTTGATACAACGTTTCCTCTAATATACTGTTTAGAAGAAGCAGTTGCAGAAATAAGCGGAGAGGCCGTCAGAACCCTGAAATGCCAGTGTCTCTCGCAGTGATCTGGATACAATGTATTTAATACCTTTTGTTCCTTCAAAGCCCTATTAGTCTTTTTTCCTCAGCGCCGTATCTGGCGGCATTGTGCGATTTCTCCACTCTGTGATTATATTGACGAACAGAATGACACACTCTCCGCTCTATTAGTCCAGCTCTTCTCTCTCGCAGAGACCGTACACTGGAAATGTCACTTCTCACTCACAGCCCGTCATGATTACAGGGGGCGAAAAAAAAAAAACACCCCTCCATCTTACTTACCGGAGCCTTATGATTTATGCAGGGTTTAAATTATTGTTTGTGTTAAATTGTTTCTACGAATGCTATTCAGGAATGTGAAGTTGTCAGATTAACTGCTGGCCCGCTTCATTAGGTGAGCATAATTTTATATTCCCTCTTGGAAATCTAAATAGCAGCGATTTCCTACCCAAACAGGCCAGAAAACAAAGACCCCATTCACAGTGAGTGGGCAATTCTGTATCATGCTTTGTATTGTGAAACAACCTTGTTACTAAGAGGAGGAGGAGGAAAAGAAGAAAAAAAACACACGACCCTACAAGAAAGGAATTTCTGTCTGGATATTTGCTGCATAGAACAGTCAAGTCTTTTATTATTAATTACTGGATGTTGATTCTTCAAATTACTAAGTTTTCGCTGAAAGACGGCGCTTTATTAATTTCCATTTACATATTCGCCAGCAGCTGAACGGCAATTGAGTCTTTTTTTTTCTTCTTTTCTCGAATTTGCATATAAAATTGTAATCAAAAAGAAATGCAAAGCTGTGTTACTTAACAGGCTATTATCACACCACTGTCTCCTGTCTTGAGTCTAATAATCCACCGGCAATCAAGTGTCATATGAGGCCTATCAAGCCAGGCGCGTTCTTTAATCATGTTCTGCTGAATGCCGCGTAATTGTTTGATTTCTCAATAAAAGTCGACTTCGTTTCTCTCTTTCTTTCGCGCGTTACCAATATTTTTGTTTGTTTTGAATGCCTTTGATGGGAGAATAATCATATTACATGGGAATTAAGCCTTTTATTCTGCTTTAATATAAGGACCAGGCATCTCGTAGTAATCCCTGCGCAAAACCTTTATATTAGTATTTTTTTTTACTCTGCGATTTGGCGCCAATGTCTTCCTGCGCTTTCTTTCTAGCTAAAGAAATATATTCATTGGTCGCTGACAATGGATATAAAGTGGCACATTTTCAAACATGCATTGCCTATTGAAGGAAGTCATCCATTAGTAGCACTAGGGGCCCGCATTTCCTGGCTCTGGCAATTGCCACTTTGAATTGTATTGGCGTCCACTGCTCCAAGGTGTTCCCGGTATCTTCTGAGTTTGCCAAAGCCTCTGAATTCACTTATTTCAGTCTGATAGTGAAGTAACACCGGGCATTACTCACCGTCGTTTGTCAAAGTCAGCCTTGGTGATGTTGTGTGTGGTTGAAAATGTGATGAACAAGATAAATGACTCATATTGTAACAATGTAGAAAGTGGTAAGTCATGAATGTAGACGGATGAGTGATATATCCCCCCAATGAGCGATTTATCAGCCCCCCTCTCCCCCCCAGTAACATGCACATTCAGCTCAACAGGAATTGACTAGATTACACTTGATTGAATTATTGAGCGATCCAGCATAATTTACTGGAATCTGAAGACTCCAATCTAATATCGAGGATCACTTTCAGAGATTAATGGTGACATCAGAAAATATAGTGAGGCATTTTATAAGCTTTAGTCTGGAGTGGTAAGTTATGAGTGATGGAAGTAAAAGATAAGTGATGAGATGTAGATGATGATATACAAAGAAAAATAAACACGGCTCATAAATGATGCAGAATAAAGATAGTCAAGTTGTACTAAAAACTGAAGGAAAAAAGTAGATATGATAAATGATGAAGAATAATACATAAAGAATTAAACGTGCAGAGATAAATAATGACGGATAAACCATGAGTGATACATGAGGACTGATAAATGATGAGTGATACTGTAAATGAGGACTGATGAATGATGAGTGATACATGAGGACTGATAAATGATGAGTGATACTGTAAATGAGGACTGATGAATGATAAGTGATGCATAAGGACTGATAAATGATGAGTGATACTGTAAATGAGGACTGATGAATGATGAGTGATACATGAGGACTGATAAATGATGAGTGATACTGTAAATGAGGACTGATGAATGATAAGTGATGCATAAGGACTGAGAAATGATGAGTGATACTGTAAATGAGGACTGATGAATGATGAGTGATACTGTACATGAGGACTGGTAAATAATGGGTTATACAGGAGGATGAATAAATGAGGAGTGATACATGAAGACTGATAAATGATCAGTGACATTGTACATGAGAACTATTAAATAATGAGTGGTACATGAGGACTGATGAATGATGAGTGATACTGTACATGAGAACTATTAAATGATGAGTGATACATGAGGACTGATGAATAATGAGTGATACTGTACATTAGAACTGATAAATGATGAGTGATACATGAGAAGTAATACATGAGGACTGATGAATGATGAGTGATACTGTACATGAGAACTATTAAATGATGAGTGATACATGAGGACTGATGAATGATGAGTGATACTGTACATTAGAACTGATAAATGATGATACATGAGGAGTGATACACGAGGAGTGATAAGTGAGGAGTGATAGATAAGGACTGACATGACAAGTGGTAGACAAGGACTGATAAATGATGAGTAATAGATGAGGACTGATGAATAATGAGTGATACATGAAGACTGATAAATTATGAGTAATACTGACTGATAAATGATGAGTGATAGAATAAGACTGAGAAATAATTAGTGATAATTAATTATCTGTACATGAGTACTGAAAATGATTAGTATATTATGAAGTCTGGTAAATGATAGGTGATAGTGTACATGAGGACCCATAAATTCTTAGTGATACACAAGGGCTGATTAATAATGCATAATACTGTACATGAGAATTGATAAATCATGACTGATATCTGAGGAGTGAAAAAATGATTAGTGATACATGAATTAGTGTCACTGTACATAAGGACTATTGAATGATGAGTGATAGTGTAAGTGACAATTTATAGTGAGTTATACTGTACATGAGGACTCATAAATGATGAGTGATACTTCATTTAACAACTGATAAATGATACATGAGTGATACATAAGGAATACATTTCAATTAGTAACATATGGAACGTGCTACATGACCAGTGATAGCATGATGAGAAATACATTGGAAGTGATAAGTGATAAATGATAAGCAATGAAATGTAAAAAAAAGAGTTATACGTTTAGGGCTTCTACCCACTAGCGTTTTTTTTCACTGCAATTTCGCTGTGTTTTTTCTCCCCAAATGTCAATGGGACTTTCTAATGTTAAAATTGCATCGCACAAAAATTGCAGCAATGCAAACTTGTGGTTTTTGTGCAATGCGATTTTCACATTAGAAAGTCCCTTTTGATATTTGGAAAAAAAAACGCAGCGAAATCACAGCGAAAAAAACGCTAGTGAGTAAAAGCCCTAATACAGTTAAATGATGACTGATACATGATGAGTGATGAACGATGAGTGATATTTGAAAAGTGCTTAATAATGAGTGAAAAATTAGTGATAAACAATGAGTGATACATGAGAAGTGATAAGTGATACGAGGAGTGATAAATGAATTATAAACGATGAGTGATACACAAGAAGAGAGAAATGAGGAGTGATACATGGAGAGTGATAAATGATGAGTAATACATGAGGACTGATAAATGATGAAGGATGCATGAGATGTTATACATGATATGTGCTAAATGATGAGGAATACATGATGAGTGATAAACAATCAGTGATTTATGAGTGACAATTGATGAGTGATACATGATGATTTATAAATGATCAGTGATATATGAGGAATTGAGGATTCATAAGTGTTGAGGGATAAATGAGACATGCTAGATGAGTAGTTGAGTAGTGAATAATGAGTGGTAGATGAGGACTGAAAAAAGATGAAGGATACATGATGAGTGATAACTGATGAGTGATATGTAAGTAGTAATACATGAGGAGTGATACATTATTATGGGAACATGATGAGTGATAAAATAATGAATGATAAATGATGGATGATACATGAGGTGTGTTAACTGATGAAAGATAAATAATGATGGGAAAATGATGAGTGATTAGTAGATGAATGCTAAATAGAGATGAGCGAGCACCAAAATGCTCGGGTGCTCGTTACTCGAGACGAAATTTTCACGATGCTCGAGGGTTCGTTTCGAGTAACGAACCCCATGAAGTCAATGGGCGACTCGAGCATTTTTGTATATCGCCGATGCTCGCTAAGGTTTTCATTTGTGAAAATCGGGGCAATTCAAGAAAGTGATGGGAACGACACAGAAACGGATAGGGCAGGCGAGGGGCTACATGTTGGGCTGCATATGAAGTTCACAGGTCCCACTATTAAGCCACAATAGCGGCAAGAGTGGCCCCCCCCAACCACTTTTACATCTGAAAAGCCCTCATTAGCAATGCATACCTTAGCTAAGCACCACACTACCTCTAACAAAGCACAATTACATGCTGCCAAATCCCCCCCCCCACGACCCAGTGTCCACAGCGCACACCAAACTGTCCCTGCCCAGCCTTCAGCTGCCCTCATGCCACGCCACCCTCATGTCTATTTATAAGTGCGTCTGCCACAGGAAAAGCAGGCACACACTGCAGAGGGTTGGCACGGCTAGGCATCGACCCTCTTTAAAAGGGGCGGGGCGATAGCCCACAATGCTGTACAGAAGCAATGAGAAATCCAATCCTGTGCCACCTCCATCTGGAGCTGCACACGTGGGTATAGCAATGGGGAACCTATGTGCCACACACTATTCATTCTGTCAAGGTGTCTGCATGCCCCAGTCAGACCGCGTTTTTTTATAAATAGTCACAGGCAGGTACAACTCCGCAATGGGAATTCCGTGTGCACCCACAGCATGGGTGGCTCCCTGGAACCCACCCGCTGTACATAAATGTATCCCATTGCAGTGCCGTGGGCAAAAGAGCTAACGTCAGATGAAATGCAGGTGGGCTTCGGCCCACACTGCATGCCCCAGTCAGACTGGGGTTCTTTAGAAGTGGACACAGATGCATTTACAACTCCCTGTGGACCGACAGCATGGGTGGCTCCCTGGAACCCACCGGCGGTACATAAAAATATCCCATTGCATTGCCCATCACAGCTGAGGTAGTAATGTCATGTTTAATGCAGGTGGGCATCGGCCCACACTGCATGCCCCAGTCAGACTGGGGTTCTTTAAAAGTGGACACAGATGCATTTACAACTCCCTGTGGACCCACAGCATGGGTGGGTGCCAGGAACCCACCGGCGGTACATAAAAATATCCCATTGCATTGCCCATCACAGCTGAGGTAACAATGTCATGTTTAATGCAGGTGGGCTTCGGCCCACACTGCATGCCCCAGTCAGACTGGGGTTCTTTAGAAGTGGACACAGATGCATTTACAACTCCCTGTGGACCCACAGCATGGGTGGGTGCCAGGAAGCCACCGGCGGTACATAAAAATATCCCATTGCATTGCCCATGACAGCTGAGGTAATAATGTCATGTTTAATGCAGGTGGGCTTCGGTCCACACTGCATGCCCCAGTCAGACTGGGGTTCTTTAGAAGTGGACACAGATGCATTTACAACTCCCTGTGGACCCACAGCATGGGTGGCTCCCTGGAACCCACCGGCGGTACATACAAATATCCCATTGCATTGCCCATCACAGCTGAGGTAGTAATGTCATGTTTAATGCAGGTGGGCTTCGGCCCACACTGCATGCCCCAGTCAGACTGGGGTTCTTTAGAAGTGGACACAGATGCATTTACAACTCCCTGTGGACCCACAGCATGGGTGGGTGCCAGGAACCCACCGGCGGTACATAAAAATATCCCATTGCATTGCCCATCACAGCTGATGTTACGTCAGCTGTAATGCAGGTGGGCAAAGAATTAATTGGATTACACTGTAGGCGAGGGCCCACAAAAATTGGTGTACCAACAGTACTAATGTACCTGAGAAAAATTGCCCATGCCCAACCGAGAGGGCAGGTGAAACCCATTAATCGCTTTGGTTTATGTGGCTTAATTGGTAACTAGGCCTGGAGGCAGCCCAGTTAAAATAAAAATTGGTTGAGGTGAAAGTTTCAACGCTTTAATGAGCATTGAAACTTATAAAATTGTTTAGAAAAATTATATGACTGAGCCTTGTGGGCCTAAGAAAAATTGCACGTTCGACGTGATTACGTCAGGTTTCAGGAGGAGGAGCAGGAGGAGGAGGATGAATATTATACACAGATTGATGAAGCAAAAAGGTCCCCGTTTTGGATGGTGATAGAGAACGATGCTTCCATCCGCGGGTGCAGCCTACGTATTGTTTATGTATCGCTGCTGTCCGCTGGTGGAGAAGAGAAGTCTGGGGAAATCCAGGCTTTGTTCATCTTGATGAGTGTAAGCCTGTCGGCACTGTCGGTTGACAGGTGGGTACGCTTATCCGTGATGATTCCCCCAGCCACACTAAACACACTCTCTGACAAGACGCTAGCCGCAGGACAAGCAAGCACCTCCAGGGCATACAGCGCGAGTTCAGGCCACATGTCCAGCTTCAAGACCCAGTAGTTGTAGGGGGCAGAGGCGTCACGGAGGACAGTCGTGCGATCGGCTACGTACTCCCTCACCATCCTTTTACAGTGCTCCCGCCGACTCAGCCTTGACTGGGGAGCGGTGACACAGTCTTGCTGGGGAGCCATAAAGCTGGCAAAGGCCTTAGAGAGTGTTCCCCTGCCTGCGCTGTACATGCCGCCTGATCTCTGCGCCTCCCCTGCTACCTGGGCCGCGGAAATGCGCCTTCGGCCACTAGCGCTGTCGGATGGGAAGTTTACCATCAGTTTGTCCACCAGCGCCCTGTGGTATAGCATCATTCTCGAACCCCTTTCCTCTTCGGGAATGAGAGTGGAAAGGCTCTCCTTATACCGTGGGTCGAGCAGTGTGTACACCCAGTAATCCGTAGTGGCCAGAATGCGTGTAACACGAGGGTCACGAGAAAGGCATCCTAACATGAAGTCAGCCATGTGTGCCAGGGTACCTGTACGCAACACATGGCTGTCCTCACTAGGAAGATCACTTTCAGGCTCCTCCTCCTCCTCCTCCTCTGGCCATACATGCTGAAAGGATGACAGCCAAGCTGCATCTGTACCCTCAGCAGTGGGCCAAGCTGTCTCTTCCCCCCCCTCCTCATGCTCCTCCCCCTCCTCCTCCTCCTCCTCCTCTGGCCATACACGCTAAAAGGATGACAGGCAAGCAGCATCTGTCCCCTCAGCAGTGGGCCAAGCTGTCTCTTCCCCCTCCTCCTCATGCTCCTCCCCCTCCTCCTCAACGCGCTGAGATATAGACATGAGGTTGCTCTGACTATCCAGCGACATATTGTCTTCCCCCGCCTCCGTTTCTGATTCCAAAGCGTCTGCCTTTATGCTTTGCAGGGAACTTCTCAAGAGGCATAGCAGAGGAATGGTGACGCTAATGATTGCAGCATCCCCGCTCACCATCTGGGTAGACTCCTCAAAGTTTCCAAGGACCTGGCAGATGGCTGCCAACCAGGCCCACTCTTCTGTAAATAATTGAGGAGGCTGACTCCCACTGCGCCGCCCATGTTGGAGTTGGTATTCCACTATAGCTCTACGCTGCTCATAGAGTCTGGCCAACATGTGGAGCGTAGAGTTCCACTGTGTGGGCACGTCCCACAGCAGTCGGTGCACTGGCAGATTAAACTGATGTTGCAGTGTCCGCAGGGTGGCAGCGTGTGTGTGGGATTTGCGGAAATGTGCGCAGAGCTGGCGCACCTTTCCGAGCAGGTATGATAAGTGGGGGTAGCTTTTCAGAAAGCGCTGAACCACCAAATTAAAGACATGGGCCAGGCATGGCACGTGCGTGAGGCTGCCGAGCTGCAGAGCCGCCACCAGGTTATGGCCGTTGTCACACACGACCATGCCCGGTTGGAGGCTCGGCGGCGCAAGCCAGCGGTCGGTCTGCTCTGTCAGACCCTGCAACAGTTTGTGGGCCGTGTGCCTCTTCTCTCCTAAGCTGAGTAGTTTCAGCACTGCCTGCTGACGCTTGCCCACCGCTGTGCTGCCACGCCGCGCGACACCGACTGCTGGCGACGTGCTGCTGCTGCTGACACATCTTGATTGCGAGACAGAGGTTGCGTAGGAGGAGGAGGGTGGTTTAGTGGAGGAAGCATACACCCCCGCAGATACCACCACCGAGCTGGGGCACGCAATTCTGGGGGTGGGTAGGACGTGAGCGGTCTCAGGCTCTGACTCTGTCCCAGCCTGCACTAAATTCACCCAATGTGCCGTCAGGGAGATATAGTGGCCCTGCCCGCCTGTGCTTGTCCACATGTCTGTTGTTAAGTGGACCTTGGCAGTAACCGCGTTGGTGAGTGCGCGTACAATGTTGCGGGAGACGTGGTCGTGCAGGGCTGGGACGGCACATCGGAAAAAGTAGTGCCGACTGGGAACCGAGTAGCGTGGGGCCGACGCCGCCATCATGCTTTTGAAAGCCTCCGTTTCCACAAGCCTATACGGCAGCATCTCTAGGCTGATCAATTTTGCAATGTGCACGTTTAAAGGGGTTGTCCCGCGGCAGCAAGTGGGTCTATACACTTCTGTATGGCCATATTAATGCACTTTGTAATGTACATTGTGCATTAATTATGAGCCATACAGAAGTTATAAAAAGTTTTTCACTTACCTGCTCCGTTGCTGGCGTCCTCGTCTCCATGGTTGCCGTCTAATTTTCGCCGTCTAATGGCCAAATTAGACGCGCTTGCGCAGTCCGGGTCTTCTTATCTTCTCAATGGGGCTCTGTGTAGCTCCGTGTAGCTCCGCCCCGTCACGTGCCGATTCCAGCCAATCAGGAGGCTGGAATCGGCAATGGACCGCACAGAAGCCCTGCGGTCCACGGAGGGAGAAGATGCCGGCGGCCAGTAAGAAGTCACTGGAGCGCAGGGATTCAGGTAAGCGCTGTCCGGTGATCTTTTTTAACCCCTGCATCGGGGTTGTCTCGCGCCGAACGGGGGGGGGGGGTTGAAAAAAAAAACAACCCCGTTTCGGCACGGGACAACCCCTTTAACGCTTGAGCGTGTGGGTGCGTGGCGTCGTACTTGCGCTTGCGCTCAAACAGTGGCGCTAGCGATGTCTGGACGCTACGCTGAGAGACATTGCTGGATGGGGCCGAGGACAGCGGAGGTGAGGGTGTGGGTGCAGGCCAGGAGACGGTACTGCCTGTGTCCTCAGAGGGGGGTTGGATCTCAGTGGCAGGTTGGGGCACAGGGGGAGAGGCAGTGGCGCAAACCGGAGGCGGTGAACGGCCTTCGTCCCACCTTGTGGGGTGCTTGGCCATCATATGCCTGCGCATGCTGGTGGTGGTGGCTCCCCAGCTGATCTTGGCGCGACAAAGGTTGCACACCACTGTTCGTCGGTCGTCAGGCGTCTCTGTGAAAAACTGCCACACCGTAGAGCACCTTGACCTCTGCAGGGTGGCATGGCGCGAGGGGGCGCTTTGGGAACCAGGTGGTGGATTATTCGGTCTGGCCCTGCCTCTACCCCTGGCCACCGCACTGGCTCGGCCTGTGCCCACACCCTGACTTGGGCCTCCGCGTCCTCGCCCGCGTCCACGTCCTATAGGCCTACCCCTACCCCTCAGCATGGTGTATTAGCAGTAGTGCAGAAACAGAACGCTGTAATTAAATGTGCCGCTTATTGGCCTGTGGTTGGAGGCTGACTTCGTTTACGGAACGCCAGGAAATAATTTGGCGCACGCCTGCTGTAACACTTAGCTGCCTGCGTATGATTTTGTGGAAGTACTACACCCAGCACACACAGACCCAGAACACTGAGCAGCACAGTGACAGGCAGGCCAAATAGATTTTTTGCCCAATATTTTTTTGAAAAGGCCAACTGTGTATATTCAATCAATAATATATGTCTTCTGGCCCTGCCTACACAATTCTGTCCCTGGAGTGTGTGACAGAACTAAAGAGTGTCGCACTGTTATTAACTGCAACAGAGCGGTGATTTCTGAGCCAGGAAATAATTTGGCGCACGCCTGCTGTAACACTTAGCTGCCTGCGTATTTATTTGTAGAACTACTACACCCAGCACACACGGACCCAGAACACTGAGCACAGTGACAGGCAGGCCAAATAGATTTTTTGCCCAATATTTTTTTGAAAAGGCCAACTGCGTATATTCAATCAATAATATATGTCTTCTGGCCCTGCCTACACAATTCTGTCCCTGGAGTATTACTGCAGGGCGCAATGCTCTGCACGGCCGATATACCCCCCCCCCAAAAAAGTGCAACACTGCAAAAAGCAGCCTCCACAGTACTGTTCACGGTTAGATGTGGCCCTAAGAAGGACCGTTGGGGTTCTTGAAGCCTACAATCACTCCTAACACTCTCCCTGCCTAACCACCACTTCTGTCCCTGTAGTATTACTGCAGGGCGCAATGCTCTGCACGGCCGATATACCAAAAAAAAAAAAAAGTGCAACACTGCAAAAAGCAGCCTCCACAGTACTGCACACGGTTAGATGTGGCCCTAAGAAGGACCGTTGGGGTTCTTGAAGCCTACACTAACTCCTAACACTCTCCCTATAGCAGCTCCGGCACCAACAGCACTGTCCCTCAGCTATGTCACAACGCATCTGAGGCGAGCCGCGGGAGGGGCCGATTTTTATACTCGGGTGACACCTGATCTCGCCAGCCACTCACTGCAGGGGGGTGGTATAGGGCTTGAACGTCGCAGGGGGAAGTTGCAATGCCTTCCCTGTCTTTCAATTGGCCAGAAAAGCGCGCTAACGTCTCAGAGATGAAAGTGAAAGTAACCCGAACATCGCGTGGTGCTCGTTACGAGTAACGAGCATCTCGAACACGCTAATACTCGAACGAGTATCAAGCTCGGACGAGTACGTTCGCTCATCTCTAATGCTAAATGAACAGTCCTAGATGATAAGAAATACTCAACACCTGATAATATTACAATTAGAGATGAGCGAACGTACTCGGATAGGCACTACTCGTCCGAGTAATGTGCCTTATCCGAGTACCGCTGTACTCGTGCTCAAAGATTCGGGGCGCTCCGCTGCTGACAGGTGAGTCGGAGCGGGGAGCGGGGCAGAGCGGCCGGGAGAGAAGGAGTGAAAGATCTCCCCTTTGTTCCTCCCCGCTCTCCCCTGCAGCTCCCCACTCCGCAGCGCACCCCGAATCTTTGAGCACGAGCACAGCGGTACTCGGATAAAGCACATTACAATGTTTCCGATTGCAAATTTTATGTAGAAGTCATAAAATCCTAAAATGTGATTAGACAATGAAAATAACCAATGGCTCAAATAAATGTGGAGTCCATCAGTCTTCAAGCTGTTGACTTTCCATATCATGGGGGAGTGGCAAGGATGGATATATTTATGGGCGGCTGCATATATAGTGGGACTATGATATATAGAAGTATTCACCCAGTTATTCGCATGACATCTTCAGCTTGTTAAAGGCATTTTGTACATATTCGTCTTGCAGTTTTTGCAGCCGGCCTCGGCCTTCGCGCTCCTCTGGTTTCTGAGTCGGTGACACACAGATATCAATTTAATGGAGGGCTATTGATTATTATCAGTGCGACGCCGCAGAGTAAGATGGGCCTTGTAAAGCCTGTCGTTAGTCATCTTACGCCGATCAATAGCACTCCCTGAATCCAGAGAGCGTCAAAGTGTATTTAAGGGACGGAGGGTGAAATAATTAAGGCCCCATCAGTCGCTGGGTAGACCACGATGTGTTAATGGTCTCCAGTTGCTTTGGGACGATTCCAATGCAGAAAAACGAGCGTCCTGCTCAGCGCAAAGTGATCGGCGAAGGATTCATTCTGAGTGTAAAGTGTTCTCAGCTGGAGGCGCGGAATATTGTTACATTGTGACATCTGATCTCTTCATTGTATCTTCATCTCTTCCTCCATTTACTGTACAGTATGGAGGGGGCTGAGTGTGCAGCCTCCTGGGATTAATGCGTCTGATACATATGGATGTGTCTATTTAGGATGACACATGGGGCTCCTCACCTCCAGGTAGACAGATTGCTTCTTCCTGACACCATTTCTCCTAAAGAAATGTCAAAGTTCCAAAAAGTCTCCAGATTTCAGCTTTTATAGAAATGCCAATAAGACATTTTTGGATGATGCAGGTCACATGACTTCAATCATATCACACAAGTATTTAATAAGAATTACAAAACATCAGCCAACACAGCGTTACTGCCGTGTCCTCCATTCTCTATTATGGAAGCACAGCTCTACAGAGTATGCCTGGCTGCAGTGCATTGTGGAAGATGTAGTGTTCACCACATCCAATGTGTAATAGAATAAAGAAGAGAAGATTAATCTATGGCTTCCCCTCTGAAGGACAAAGAGAAAACTATTTCTTAGAGGATCTCAAATGTGGCTCGTCATAGTGTGCAGGGCTGTAGTGGCCAGCAGAACAGTGACTGCAGCTCTGGATGTGGCTAGAGCATAAGACATGATGTAACAGAATTCTGAATACAGCTCTGGATGTGACTTGAGTATGAATTATGATGTAACGGCAGCTCTGGATGTGACTGGTGTATAAGGCATAATGTAACTGCATAATTTTGACTGCAGTTCTGGATATGATTGTAATATAATATATGACATAACAGCATTAGGCTGAATGCACACGGGCACGCAAGAATTCCGCATGGGAAAATCCCGCATGGAATCTGCCCGTGCCCGCAGCCGGCGACCCTGCGTACCCGTCCGTGTCTTCTTTTTCTGTACTGCTAATGGTCCGCACGACATGCCGTCTAATGTACGCTTTATAAATTTTTGTTTTTTAAATCCTGGTTTTCCCACAGAATTTGTGGCCCATCCGCAATGGCAGTTGCGGATGGGCCACGGATCTGATGGCCTCTATTGACTTGAATGGAAGCTGTCCTTGAGGGAATCGCAGGAAAATAAGGCATGCTGCGATTTTTCATCCGCGAGCGGAAACCGCAGCTGGTTTCCACTCTTGTACAGGAAGAATGATTTTTCCATAGCATGCTATGGAGGGTTATTGCTGCGGAACCCAGAGGCGGTCACCCGCTCCAGATTCTGAAGCAAAAATCCGCCCATGTGCATTAGGTCTTATAGTGACTGCAGCTCTGGATGCGACTGTAATACAATACATGACATAATAGTATTATAGTGATTGCAGCTCTGGATGTGACTAGATTACAAGACATAATGTAAGAGGAGAGTAGTGACTGCAGCTCTGGATGTGACTAGAGTACAAGAGATAATGTTAAAGGAGAGTAGGGACTGCAGCTCTGGATGTGACTAGAGTACAAGACATAATGTTAAAGGAGAGTAGTGACTGCAGCTCTGGATGTGACTGGAGTATATTTTATGTAATAATTGTGTTCTAGTGTGGAGTTGCACCTGTATGCAGAGTTGTGCAGCTTTGCTGTCGCTTTTCTGGAGACATACATCTTATGAAGTCTGAAATTTCAGGTGAGATGTTTGAAGTTGCACAAAAAGCTGGAAACGTAAGAAGAGACTCCATATTGGAGAACAAAGACTCCTTGCTGCTGTCTGGGATCTGATCCTCCGTGTGTTTTTGGCAGCATGGACAGTAAGTAATTAGCAAATAGAATGGACAGTTAGTGTCTGCCAGAGACAGTAACAGCACTCACTTATGTGCGGCTACTGTACACAGAGTGGGCCAAAATGGAATATTGTATCAGGCCTTACACTCTAGTTACATCCAAAGCTGCACATAATTTGGATCCAGAGTTGAAATCTCTCAATGTTCCCTAATTTTTTCATTTCTGTATAAGCTTGTGTAGTGGCCCAGAGTTTGGGGCCCCCTCAAGCACTTCAGAATATATGTTGTATGTTTGTCTTGCGCATTGTCTTGTCTGTTGAATGCATCAGTTATGTGTATTGGATATCTGCAGGCATGAATGGGTTAATGTCCGGTCATGTCTGGAAATGTGTTTTGTCTTGCGTTCCATATATAAAAGAGTAGTCACGTGGGAGCCTAGGGTAGTCAAGGAGTTTTGGTAGTGATAGGGGTGCCAGCCTGATTAAGGAGTGTTGTGAGCTCTAGAGAAACCAAGGGAGAGTTGAGAGGACATGGAGGAGGCCAAGAGGTGGTCTGCTGTTCCCACTTGGGCCTATCCTGGCCAAGGAAGCTCTCCACAATAACTGGCTACCAGGAGTGCATGAGCCCGGACCCAGGAAAAGCCATGCAAAAACCTTGTGCGTCCAGAGAAATAGAGGAACCACCAGAGAGCGAGAAAACCAGTGAGTGAGAAAATTACCAGGAGAGTGAGTTCCTGCAGATAACTAGGACTGTGAATGTAGAAAAACCCCGTGAATCCTCCCTGCTTCACCACTGTAAGAATTGTTATATTGTTATGTGTTAACAACGTTTAAGTAAATGGACAGAACCGAACGTTCCCAGTTCTCGTTCAGTAAAGACACAATAAAGACTCTGTGTACGTTGACTGCATCTGAAAGATTCAACGCAGAGGACTGTGGCGTCACGAGTGACAAACAGGACTTCAGATCTCACAGAATTTGTGATCTCCCCCTGTCAGTAATGAGGTTGGGTCCCAAGCTACCCTTAGGGAGCCCCATGACAAGGTTATCTCTCTACCCCGCTGACTCCTCGGACGCTGCACTTACTCCTTAAATTTGCACTGTGGGAAGTTACAGTTGGCCCTGTGCAGTAATCTGAGAAAGAACCAAGCCACTCTGGTGCTCACCGACTGAGGTTGTACTGGATTTATGTTTAGAATTTTCCTTGTTTTCGCCATCATTGTATCTTGTTTCCTCGTTTTCGTCGCTTTTGCTGTTGGTTATTTAGACGGCTGAGACTTTCCTGTTTGTAGCGCTTGTTGTTTTTAGGTGATTGTCAGAACAGGAAGCCGCTGCTGTGATTCCTCACTTCTACACTGATACATTCATGAGGAGGAAGAGAAACAATGTAGCAAATTTATCAACATGGCCAAAGCTGCCCTAAAATGCCCCGAAAAACAACACAAGTGGAAAGCCGAGACCCTTGGGCCGGATTCCCCAAAACACTGTTCAGAATGTAAATACACAGTACCTAATCTACAAAAATGTGGTGCTTATGCTTGTGTGAATCCGGCCTAATTGGCTCTTCCAAAATCTGTCTCTGTTATAAGTGGGGTGTCAGGCCAGCTTCACACGGACGTATTAACGCTTATTTGTGTGCACAAAATTGATTTCAATAGGTTTGTTCACATGCACGTATTTTACTTCGCATTTCAGCCATGCAAAAAAGATGTTCTATCTTTCTGCGAATTTGCGCATTAAAGATCCCCGTAGTAGTCAAGGAGGGGTACGCAAATGCATGCAAAATACGTAAGAACATGCATGTAACACTGCGTAATTACGCTGGAAGAAGAACACTCGTTGAACTCATTAGCCATTTCAATCAGTGCATTTGTTTGCCGCGTGCACATGAACATGCGTTGCAGGCAGAAAGAGTGCAGTAAAATATGCCGATACATGTGCAAAAAGCTGCGTTCATAGTGCAAAACCATTGCGCTGAGGCATGTTTAATTGGGCTTTTGCCCATGTGAGGTTGGCCTAAGGCCTCATTTACACAAGCGCTGTCCGTTCGCAGTATAGCCGCATGAAAAGATCGTGGCTATACTGCTTTAAAGATTGCGTGAACGGGTTAATTCCTGCTACGTGAAGTATCCCATTCACACGATCCGAGGTGCGAGCTGTGTGTTCCTATATGTCTTATCTTTACTTTTTGTCCTTTCATATCTTCCTGTATCTTCCTATATACTCTCATACTGTCCTGATTTCTTTTTATTTTCCCTTTATCTTCTTATATACACCATGTATCCTCTTGTATGTTACCATATCTTCTTGTATCTTGCCATATCTTCTGGTATCTTCTAGCATCTGCTCCTATCCATTGGTTTCTTCCTGTATCTTTCAGTAACTTCCTAAGTCCTCTCATATATTCCCTGTATCTTCTGCTTTTTTCTTACCCTGTTCCTATATATTCCCAGATTTTTTTTTTGGGGGGGGGGGGGGGGGGGAACTACTGTAGCTCCACATATCCCACATTACTTTCTGGTATCTTGCCATATTTTCCTGTACTTTCCGATATCTTCCTGGTATCCTCTTGTATATACCGTTAGCTATCATATATTTTTATATGTTCTGGTTTATCATCCCACACCTTCCCATATCTTTATATAATAATTTCCATTATCTTCCCATATCTTCACTTATCTACTGGTTTCTTCTTGTATACTCTTGTATTTTCCCTGTATCTTCTCCTGTCTTCTTGTACATACCCCATATCTTTCCTGCATCCTCCTGTAGCTTCAAATAAATATCCAATCTTTTTTTTTGTATCTTCCTATAGCTTCACCTATCTACTGGTATGTTTCTGAATCTTCCCATATCTTCCTGCATCTTTCAGCATTTTTCTTGTAACCTATATATTCTTTCTCCCCCTTGTAAATCGCCCCATACCTTCCCGTATCTTGCCACATCTCCTAATAACTTCTATTATCTTCCCGTATCTTCACCTATCTACTGCTATGTTCCTGTATCTTCCCATATCTTCCTGAATTTCATTGTACTGCATCTTTTGGTATCTTCTAGTATATGCCCTATAACTCCTCATATATTCTTGTATCCCCTTGTATATTGTCCAATACCTTCTTATATCATGCCATATTTTATTATAACTTTCATTATCTTCTGATATCTTCACTCATCTACTGGTATGTTCCTGTATCTTTTCATGTCTTTCTGTAACTTCCTATATCTTCCCTTATTTTCTGTTATCCTGCCATACCTTCCTGCGTGTTTTTGTATCTTTCTGTATTCTCCCACACTTTGCCATTTCTTTCTATAGTACGGAAGGATACAGAAAGTTACAAGAAGGTGCAAGAGGGCATGGCAAGATAACAGAATATAAGGGAAGATACAGGAAGATATTGACTGTGAACCCTCCTAGGGACAGGGCCTAATGTACTCTCTTCTTAAATTGTTGTATTGCTGCAGAACCCGGCACATATGTAAATGATGAAAGTTGTGACGATTAGATGGACGGTCTTGTCACCTGAGACCCATAAAGTGGTTCCCCCCTTGGCCTATAAAAGGCTCTCGGAGGCTCCTTGTGTGTAGTGACCTCTTCTTCTGTTTGTGTAGAGCTTGTTGACCACTAGACTCCTCTACAACACAGAGGAGAGATTTCACCCCATTACCAGAGACTGAGAAGGGCGCATTATTGGGATGTGAGAAGCTGGATGGTCATATTGATGAATTGTCCCCCTACGGGCCGCTCTGAGCAGACTATTAGGAGGTTAGCAGATGACTGGGCTCAGGACGCCCCTACAGACCGCTAGTAGAGAGGACCATCTGATCGTCCGACAAGCACCGGCAGCTCCAACTGTTCAATTGTCCACCATCCAGAGACAGGAGGCGCCATCGTTACACCCCTGTGTCTGTCGGAACCATTTCCTGGCGCTTGGCTGCAGGATATTTGGCCTAATGGCCCCCATTACATGTACAGCCTCTGACACCCGCCATCGCCTTCATTTGTGGTGTCGTGAACGATAGAACTGAACACTATGGAGGCGAACCGGGTTGTCTTCCGCGATGAATCCAGGTTTAGTTTGGGCGTGTTCGTGTCTGGAGACTTCGGGGCTGAACACCTCAATCCTGCCCCCACTGCTGGTGTGATGGTCTGGGGGTAATCGCATACAACATTTGGTCCTCCCTAGTAATGGTATGAGGGCCAATGACAGCTCAGTGATATGTTCAGGACATCCTGCAACCACATGTGTTCCTCTCATGGCGGCTTCCAAGAGGCAGCTAGGCCGCACACACAAGAGGGGCAAAGGAAGGTAAACATTCACAGATCTATTAACCGTTTTTCATAGGACATGATTTGCAGACCGCACACCATCTTGGTTACTCTTCTCTGAACTTGCTCCAGTTTGTCTGTCTTTTTTAAATTGAAGTGCCCAGAACTGTTCACAGTATTCCAGATGAGGTCTGACCAAGGAAGAGTAGAGGGGGATAATTACCTCAAGTGATCTAGACTCTATGCTTCTCTTAATACATCCCAGAATTGTGTTTGCCTTTTTGGCTGCTGCATCACATTGTTGACTCATGTTCAGTCTGAGATCTATTAGTATGGTCAAGTTTTTTTCACATGTGCTGCTGCTTAGCCCAATTCCTCCCATTCTGTGTTTAATTTTTCTTGCCCAGATATAGAACTTTGCATTTCTCCTTGTTAAATGCCATTCTGATAATAACTGCCCACCGTGCAAGCGTTTCTAGAACCTTTTGAATCCCCTCTTTCTTCTCTAGTGTTAGCTATCCCTCCTAGCTTTGTGTCATTGGTAAATTTGATCAGTGTCCCATCAATTGCCTCCTCCAGATCATTTACAAAACTGCTGCCCAACACTGGGCCTAGGACAGTGCTTTGTGGTACCCCACTTGATACATTCTTCCACTTGGATGTGCAGCCATTTATGACCACTCTTTGACTACAATCACTCAGCCAGTTGTGAATCCACCTAACAGTTGCCTTATCAATCCCATATTTGGTCATTTTTTTCAATACGTATGGTATGAGATACTTTGTCAAATGCTTTACTAAAGTCAAGATAATCAATATCCACCGCATTTTCCTGATCTGTCATAGAAGGAAATTAGATTAGTCTGGCATGACTTGTTTGTTATTTTGTTGTATCTTTTGGTCTCTTCCTATATCTTGTTGCATCTTCTTGTTATTTTCCTACAGTATATCTCCTTGTATCCTGTATCCTCTAGAATCTTTCTGTATCTTACTATATCTTCCCTAATATTCCTATACCTTCTTGTAGCTTTCCATACATTTCTGTATTTTCTCCTATCTTCTGATATTTTCCTATATCTCCCTGCATCTCCCTGTATCCTTCTGTTTCTTTCTGTATCTGCCGCTATTATGTATATCTTTTTATGCCTTTCTTTATTTCCTTGTACCTTCTGCTCTCTTTTGAAACCTTCCTACATCTTCTTGTATCCTCTCATATCTTCCTGTATCTGCCTCTATCTTTTTATATCTTTCCATGCTTTTCTGTATTTTCTCGTATGCAGAAAAAATGATAAGATACAGGAGGGTGCAATAAGATATAAGAAGATACAAGAAGATACGGGAAGAGACCATTCTGGTCTCTTCCCATATCTTCTTGTATCTTCCTATATTTTATTGCACCCTCCTGTATCTTCTCCTATCTTTCAGCATCTTTCCATATCATCCTGTATTTGCCTCTATCATCTTGTATCTTTCCATACCTTTCTATATTTTCTTGTATCCTCAGGTATCGTCTCGTGCTGTTTTCTCTTTGCGTTTCGCAGCCTTGGGATGTATCATAGCGTCATGCTCTTGTATTATGCTCATGATTAGGTCGCGCACATGTCTTATTCAACAAGACGCTTATTATTTTTAGTACTTGAAGACACACAATGTGTAACCCTCCTCTTTGTCAGATCATTGTGCCTCCGACACATTCCACGCACGGCGGTGATGTTCGCTCTTGACAAGGCTCCTATTGTGGCCTGTGAATAGCAGCTAATGTGAATGTCGGCATATATTATGTACGGTATAGAAATACTCGGAGATGCGCCACTCCAGGATGAGGCGGTTTAAGACCAGAGACTGAAAAGGCGACAATGGTAACCAGGAAAAGTGTAGTGTTTGTTTGTAACGAGGTAAGACCTCGCCATGGGGGGCTGAAAGGAGCGTTCTGACATTAACCAGTCATTAATGAAGAAATCGCAGAGAGGAGAGGGGATGTCTCATGGCTAAGACTGCGCAAAAATGTACTATTATCAGAAGGTAACAGGTATATGGCTAAGAGGTCTGTCGCAGGTACCAGGACCCAGGTGGAACTGCAACCTCTGGACTTCAAAGCCACACATGCCATTATTATGGCTGCCAGCACCACATTACATTTGAAAGAATACAGGCTGCTATAAATACTGCAATAGCATATCTGCACGACTGAGATAGAAAGCGGAAGCACTGGGCTCAGCATGACTGCAATACAGGCAGACACAAATGGTGTCATATATACATGGGCCATAAAAGATGTCAGAAGTCATAAGTGGTGTCATATGTAGTCTTATCTATAAAACTAAGATGTGGGAGACATTCAGACTCTGCATTAACAGAATACAGGCTGCCATAATGGATGACATAAGTAGCGCTATACATACAGGCTGCCAAAAATAGTACCATAAATTATGCTGTATATACAGGCTGCCATAAGGGATGTCATGTACAGTGCCATATACACAGACTACCATATAAAGTGCCATATATACAGGCTGCCATGGCTTATCTACAAAACTAAGATAGGCAGGGAGAAGGGACATTTGGGCTCTGCATCAATAAAATACATATGCTGCCATAAAAGGTGGCATATAAACAGATACAATAAATCGTGCCTTATATACAGGTGCCATATATGGTGTCATATTTACAAGGGCCATAAATGGTGCCATATTTACAGATTCCATATATACAGGTGCTATAAATGGTGCCTTATATAGTGGTGCCATAAACTGTGCAATATTTATAGGTGCCATATATACAGGTACCATAAATGCTGCCATATTTACTGGTGCCATGAATGGTGCCATATATACAGGTGCCATATATACAGGTGCCATAAATGCTGCCATATATACAGGTGCCATAAATGCTGCCATATTTTGCAGAGCTGAGGTTTTGGGGGCACAGTGACCCCTCCCCCCATCATCGTCTGAGGTACAGAGGCACATTCTCTCTTTAAGACACACACAGTTAATATTGTTTTTCTAACATTGTGTCGCTTGCGATTCTATTATTGTGGCGCGTCATATGGCGAGGTGACACCTTGAATCCTCTTATCCGTTTTTTGTTTGCAGAGTTTACAGGCAACATCCAAAAACATATTTTTGGTGTAACAAACAAAATAGGAGTCAAGGATTTATTGGCAAGAAAATTGCTCAACTATTCCTGTTTTTCAAGTGCTTCTTGTTGACGCCAAGTCTGTCGCACTCGCTGGTAACTTGTCTGTACGGAGAACTGAGGATCTGTAACCAAGCAGAAAGAGAGAGAGAGAGTGGACTATAAGAACCAGGACCGCGGGCGCTCTCAGCGACAGGGCGGCACGACAGGACGTAGAACTGCACTCGCCCCGGCAAAGTTCATGGCTAATAATGTGGAAGTAATGTACAAACATCTCAGATTAAGTGATAATAAAGCTACTGACATTTCACAACCTAACACACACAATAATCACATGTAGCAGAGCTAAGCCTGTTATCTGTGGTGTTAGTAGGACGACAAGGGGAACTCTCTTCATTTACAAGAAAAAGTAAGTGAACTAATTGGAATTGCCTGGACTTCTGCACTGATCACTAATCCATTACAGAGATTGTCTAGTTGTAAACTATTGATGACCTATCCTCTGGATAAGTCATCAGTAGTAGATTGGCAGAGGTCAATAGCCTGGGACACCTGCCTATCACCTATTTGCAGGGCTGTTGCACTCATGTACTGAGGTGACGTCTGTAGAAAGCAGACAGCTCTGTTCCTACTGCAGTGGCTAGGCATGGTACTGCAGGCCACATTCCCATGGAACTTTGCTTGCATAATCAAGCCTGGCCATTGCAGTAAAAATGGAGCTGTCTGTTTCCTGTAAAAATCAGCTCAGTGAACAAGCATGGCAGCCTGGCAAATAGCTTATAGGCAGGTGTCCCAGGCAATGGACCTCCACCAATCTAATACTTATGACTTATATTTAGGATAGACCATCAGTAGTTTACAACTGGACAACCCCTTTAGGGCTTCTACCCAATGTTTTTTTTTAACTAACTGCATCACAAGTTTGTGCTTTGCGATTTTTGTGCAATACACTTTCAATTTTACAAAATCCCATTGACAATCGCATTAAAAAACAGCGATATCGCAGCATTAGGCCGCCTGCAGACGGGCGGGTTGGATCCGGCGGCAAGGATTCTCGCCGTGGGATCCGACCTGAGCGCCTGCAGGGACCAGCGCGTACTCACCCAAGGCTCCGGCTGTTTGATGTGCCAGCTTGCCGGCGCATGCGCAGACTGGAGCCAGCGGTGGGTGAGTGACGTTTCTGTGCGGGGCTCGAAACAGAACATGCCGCGGTTTGTTTGCCGCGCGAGATTTCGCGCGGCCAAACCGCAGCCGTCTGCATAGGATTGCATTTGTTAACACAATCCTATGCAGGCTTGCAGCGTCGGAAATCCCACGGGAAATCCCGCCGAGGAATTTCCGCTCGTGTGCAGGCGCCCTTAAGAAAAAAAAAAAAAACGCAAGTGGTAGAAGCCCTTAGGCCTCCTTCCCACGAGCGTGACGGGCTCCGCCGCGTAATATTACGCAGTGAAGCCCGTCACGGCGCCCCCCAGAGCCCCTATACTTACCTGCGGGAGATAGCGTGAAAACGCTTCCCCGCCCACCGCCGTCGCGTCGTGTGACACGCCCACCGCGTCACGTTACGCGTCAAATGACGCTGCGGCGGTAGGTGGGGAAGCGTTTTTTCACGCTATCTCCCGCTGGTTACAGCGGGAGATAGCGTGAACGGACGGCTTCCATTGACTGCAATGGAAGCCGTCAGCGCGTACAGCCCGTCCTCACCCGCAGCAAATAGAGCATGCTGCGGGTGAGGACGGGAGAAATCGCGGTGCGTAATTCCGCGGTGGAATTACGCATCGTGAGCATTGTGCTATTAGGTTCAATAGAACCTAATAGCAGGGGGCCACGCAGCGGATTTTTCTCGCGAATTTACGCGGCGTAAATCCGTTCGTGGGAAGGAGGCCTAAATGAGATGAGATGGCAGTGCAAGTGCTTTACCCATTATATAAAGGCACACAAAGCTTGGTTACTGACACGCCTGTTCTCAGTGATTACTCAATGTGAGCCACGCCTCAATGTAAGTAACTCCGAGAAGCACACAAGGAATCAAGAAAGGGGGAAAAGAAGATTTATGGTTTTAGAAGGGCCAAGTTACAGTTCTGACCTTAACCTTAAAGAGATGCAATGGCATGACCTGAACAGTACACAAGGCATCCCAGAAATACTAATGAACTGAAAAAAATTTGCAGAGAGGAAGGTACTAAATTCCTACTCAACATTGTTTAAATCTTGCCTGCAACTGAAACATTTGGTGGAGGTTATTGCTGCTAAAGAGGACTCTGAAACCAAGTTGTTTCTTATTACTGCAGTTACAGCAAAGCCAAATCAATATACAGCAGTTTTGCCAAATTTCTGCATTTAAGGAGGTTTGTGGTAATTACCTAAAAAAGTTATTTGAATGATCTATCTGAATGAACCCTAAATTGGAATATCCAAGCATAGGACTGAGAATGAGAGTTCGAATGGTGGATTGGATAGATAAGGTGAATCTGCCGGGGATTAAAGTTTAGGGTCTATTTCGTTGTAGCAGCTGAACTGCGGTTCTTGCTGTGCTGGTTAGAACTGCGTAACAGAAAACATATGTGGTGTAACTAAATGTGGATGAGAAAGCCTAAGAGAGTGAATGTGGATGAGAATGCCCAAGAGAGATAGTGTACAAGAGCCTAAAAGGGTGAATGGGGTTGAGAGTGCCTAAAAGGGTGAATGGGGATGAGAGTGCCTAAGAGAGATGCTGGAAGGGAGTGCCTAAGAGAGTAAATGTGAATGAGAATGCCTAACAGACTGAATGTGAATAAGAATGCCCAAGAGAGACTGTGTGAGAGTGCCTTAAGGCTCATTTACACGGAGCGATGATCGCTAAAAAAATCGCCAAAAGGCAATCGTTTTAGCGATAATCGTTTCATCTAAATGTGCACCCATCGTGTACGTTTCGTGCACTACTAGCTGATCGTTAAACTCAGTTCAATCTAAAAATCCTTGTTCAGCCTTATCAGCAGTTCTCCACAGGGAGTGCTGATAGCATTGTTTCCCCCTGGAGAACAAAGGATCTGAATGCAGATAAGAGCCCTCTGGCTATTAACTGCTTTCAGCTAAAGGCCCATTTACACCAGCAGATGATCGCTCAAAGATCGCTTAAAAGACAGTTTAAGTGACAGCTTTGAACGATCCTTTTGCATGAAGTTTTAAGTAGCTACTCAGCTACTTAAGTACCAATTAGGTGTGTAAATGAAGCCTTCACTGAATGCAGTTAATAGCCCAAGGCTATTATCTGCGCTTAGATCCCTTGTTCTCCATGGGGAAACAATGCTATCAGCACTCCCTGTGGAGAACTTCTGATAAAAGTGAAGGACAATTTTTAGGTTAGCTTGAATTTAATGATCAGCTAACAGTGCCCGAAAAGCGGACGATGGGCGCACATTTACACGCACCGAATATTGCTAAAACGATCACCAATTAGCAATTTTTTAGTGATCATCGGCTGGTGTAAATGGTTCTTTAGGCTTCATTTACACACTGAATTGCTCTTAAGTAGCTGAGTAGCTACTTAAAAGTTTATGCAAAATGATCGCTCAAAGCTGTCACTCAAACTGTTGTTTAAGCGATCTTTGAGCGATCATCGGCCTGCGTAAATGGGCCTTAAAAGGGTTCTGACATCAAAAAAAAAAAATTGTACTCACCTTGCCTGGCCTGGCCCGATCGCCAGGCATGTCCCCTCCAGCCGGCATCTTCTTCTGTGCCTTTAAAGCAGACCGCTTCCTGCTCTGGTCCGTCCGTCAGGCACTTCCGAGGTCAGCGGACGGACCGCCACAGCAAGCATGTCACAAGCAGTGCTTGCTGTGGGCGGCCCGTCCGTCTGGCTGAACTCCGGAGTGCTGCGCATGCGCAGTGGAGACGCAGCCCGTCCTGACTCCTGTCAGAGGGCACTTCTCCACTGCGCATGCGCGCGATCCCGGAGCGGCGCGGCTCGTGCAGACAGAAGAGGAGGAGCAGTCTAAGTAGGTGAGAGCGGCCTAGTGAGGGTCATCCTGCTGGGCTAAGCGCAAGCATCTCAGGAGGTGAGTGAGTGCAATGTGTGACACTATTATTTCAGTACTAGTATATTGGCTCCTATATGGTGAGGACGAGGTTGGGGCTCCACACAATATTTAGTCCTGGGGTCTCCTCAAATATAATCTGACCCAGTTTTTCCCCCTGACGCTGATGGTTCTGATAATTTAATGCCAAAGGGTGACTTCATCTTCAGTCCTGAACTGAGCCACATCATCATTATCATTCTCTTTTGCTGTTTTTCAGGCTGGCGGTGTGTGACTCCTAGGGAAGCCACGCGCACTCCACTCTGCTTTATCAATCAAGCCAAACTAATTCTGTTTCCAGATCTCTGGATTAAGTGTTGGTTTCACTGAGCACCAAGCCGAAAGTCAAAACAATGGATGCATCCCCCTCCCCTGCCCCAGGAGGGTCTGGGAAAGTTGATGTCGGCAGCGTTCACGAGGGGGTCTGTTTACCTGATCTCATATGAAACACCTCGCTTTATATCTCACGAGCAGGAAATGGGACAGAAATTTCCTACAACTCTAAGAAACAATAGACATTGTTCAGGAGTGGCCTGACGTAATCTAATATCCAGGATACGAGAAGAGGGACAACCCATCAAATAGTAAAAGTCTGGCCATGTCTGCTTCCCAAATGCCTCAGGTGGTATAAACGATGATAGCACAACATGGCGGCTTTTTCTGCCTCATTTCATCCAGATCTCTAAAACTTAAGGAGAACATCCATGGACTAAACAGTAGGGCAGAGGAAAATCAGTCTTGCACTAACATCAGAGCCCTAGGAGGGGGGCCAAAAGAGAGGATAGCAGAACTAGAAATGGCTGATCACAGGTGGGGAATTACGTAGATTCAAATTAGACGTCTTGAAAAGCCCACAGCAACAACAAGAAAAAAAGGGCAAAGCACCTATAGCAGACAAAGGCCTCAGCCAACAAAAACCATTAGAAAAGAATATATATAAAAATATAACTACTATAATACTGCCCCTATGTACAAGGATATAACTACTATAATACTGCCACCTATGTACAAGAATATAACTACTATAATACTGGTCCATATGTACAAGAATATAACTACTAGGGATGAGCGAGCGTACTCGGAAAAGCACTACTCGCTCGAGTAATTTGCTTTATCCGAGTATCGCTGTGCTTGTCCCTGAAGATTCGGGTGCCGGCACGGAGCGGGGAGCTGCAGGGGAGAGCAGGGAGGAACGGAGTTAAGATCTTTCATTCCCTCTCTCCCGCCCGCTCTCCCCTGCTCCCCGCTGCGACTCACCTGTCAGCCGCAGCGGCACCTGAATCTTCAGGGGCGAGCACAGCGATACTCGGATAAAGCAAATTACTTGAGCGAGTAGTGCTTTTCCAAGTACGCTCGCTCATCTGTAATAACTACTATAATACTGCCCCCTATATACAAAAATATAACTAATTTAAGGCCTTAGTCAGACGGGCGTTTTTAGCCGCGATTTGCGCATGCGCATGCGTCCGGCGATTTTATAAAACCATTGCTTTGCAATGGTATCGGACACATGAGCGCTTTTTATGCGCTCGTCCGATAAATTATAGAACAGAAATCGCAGATGGCACCTATCTGCCAACTGCGATTCCTGTTCTCTTCTCTATATGCGCTCAATGGGGCCGGCGGCAGCAGCGCCGACCCCATTGAGAACATATAGAAGAGAAATCATTCTTCTCTGCCACAGCTGTAACAGCTGTGGCAGAGAAGAACGATGTTTGCCCATTGAATTCAATGGAGCCGGCAATACAGCCGTCTCCATTGAAAGCAATGGGCTGCCGGACAGCGCTGGATGAATTGTCGGGAAGGGCTTAAATATATAAGCCCTTCCCTGCAATTCATCCAGAAAAGTGTTAAAATAAAAAATATATATGTACTGACCTGCCCCCGGCAGCCGGAGATCCGCACGGCCTTCCTGCAGTGGGTGTGAAGGAGGTGTGACTCAGACTTGCCCCTGATTGGCTCAGCGCTGAGCCAATCAGGGGCAAGTCTGAGTCACACCTCCTTCACACCCACTGATGGGTGTGACTGAGACTTGCCTCTGATTGGCTCAGGCTGAGCCAATCAGGGGCAAGTCTGAGTCACACCTCCTTCACACCCACTGCAGGACGGCCGGCTGCCGGGAGCAGGTGAGTACATATATTTTTTTTATTTTAACACTTTTCTGGATGAATTGCAGGGAAGGGCTTATATATTTAAGCCCTTCCCGATGAATTCATGATGGGTGTGACTGAGACTTGCCTCTGATTGGCTCAGCGCTGAGCCAATCAGGGGCAAGTCTGAGTCACACCTCCTTCACACCCACTGATGGGTGTGACTGAGACTTGCCTCTGATTGGCTCAGGCTGAGCCAATCAGGGGCAAGTCTGAGTCACACCTCCTTCACACCCACTGCAGGACGGCCGGCTGCCGGGAGCAGGTGAGTACATATATTTTTTTTATTTTAACACTTTTCTGGATGAATTGCAGGGAAGGGCTTATATATTTAAGCCCTTCCCGACAATTCATCCCACACTCGCCCGCAGCGCATTGCTTTCAATGGAGACGGCTGTATTGCCGGCTCCATTGAATGCAATGCGCTGGACAGCTCCAGCCCGTTTCTAATGAAACGCGGCTAGGAGCAGATTTTCGGGCGATTTTTGGGCCGATTTTTCGGCGCTGGTCACGCGATTTGTGCATGCGCATCCGTCATGCGATGCGCAAATCGCGCGAAAAAACGCCCGTGTGACTAAGGCCTAATACTGCCCCCTATGTACAAGAATATAACTAATATAATACTGCCTCCTATGTACAAGAATATAACTACTATAATACTGCCCCCTATGTACAAGAAAAGAACTACTATATTACTGCTCACTATATACAAGAATATAACTACTATAATACTGCCCCCTATGTACAAGAATATAACTACTATAATACTGCCTCCTATGTACAAGAATATTACTGCTATAATACTGCCTCCTATGTACAAGAATATAACTACTATAATAATGCCTCCTATGTACAAGAATATAACTACTATAATACTGCCTTCTATGTACAAGAATATTACTATTATCATACTGCCAAATATATAGCTACTATAATACTGCTCCTATGTAGAAGAATATAACTATTATAATACAGTCCACTATGTAGAAGAATATAACTAATATAATACTGCCTTCTATGTACAAGGATATAACTACTATAATACTGTCCTCTATGCACAAGAATATAACTACTATAATACTGCCCCCTATGTACAAGAATATAACTACTATAATACTGCTCCCTATGTACAAGAATATATCTTATATAAAAATTGCTGCTATGTACAAGAATATAACTACTATAATACTACCCCCTATGTACAAGAATATAACTACTATAGCACTGTTTCCTAAGTACTAGAACTACCGTAACACTGCCTCCTATATAGAAGAATATAAGTGTTATAAGGGCTCAGTCACACAGGCGTTTTTACGTGCGTTTATACGCATGTAAAGATGTTCACACTGTGTTCGTCAAAAAAAAAAAATTGCACCTACAAAAGATAGAACATATGGATGGCAATGGATGTGGTCACGCTTTTTTTTACGCATGTAGTGCGAACGTGTTTACGCACATGTAAACACGCGTAAAAACACTTGTGTGACTGAGCTCTTATACCGCATCCTTTGTCCAAGAATATAACTATTATAAAACTGCCTCCTATGTACAAGAATACAACCACTAAAATACTGCCCCCAATATGTACAAAAATGTAACTACTATAATTCTGCCTATGTAAAAGAATATAACTACATAAATACTGCCGCCTATATAAAAGAATATAATGACTATAATACTGCCCCCTATGTACAAGAATATAACTACAATACTACTGTCTCTTATGTACAAAAATATTACTATTGTTATAATGCCCCCAAATGTATAAGAGCATGACTACTATAATGCTGCACCAATGTACCAAAATATAATAACTATAATACTGCCACCTATGTACAAGAACATTACCATTATCATTCTGTCCCCTATGTACAAGAATATAACTACTATAATGCTGCCCCTTATGTACAAGAATATATCTGCTATAATACGGCCTCCTATGTACAAGAATATTACTACTACAATACTGTCCCCTATGTACAAGAATATATCTACTATAATACTGCCTCCTATGTACATGAATATAGCTATTATAATACTGCCCCTTATGTACAAGAATATAACTTCTGTTATACTGCCTCCCATGTACAAGAATGTAACTACTATGTACAAGAATATAAAAAGTACAACACTGTTGTGTATGAACAAGAATTTAACTCCTCTAATACTGCCCTCTATGCACAAGAACATTACCATTATCATACTACCCCCTATGTACAAGAATATAACTACTATAATGCTGCCTCCTATGTACAAGAATATATCTGCTATAATACGGCCTCCTATGTACAAGAATATTACTACTACAATACTGCCCCCTATGTAAAAGAATATATCTATTATAATTATAATACTGCCTCCTATGTACATGAATATAACTACTATAATACTGCTCTCTATGTACAAGAATATAACTTCTATTATACTGCCTCCTATGTACAAGAATGTAACTACTGTGTACAAGAATATAAAAAGTACAACACTGCTGCGTATAAACAAGAATTTAACTCCTATAATACTGCCCTCTATGTACAATAAAAAAGCTACTATAATAGTAGTCTACTATATAGCGGTAAAATACTGCTCCCTATGTAAAAAGAATATAATTAGGATAATACTGCTCCCTATGTACAAAAGTATAACAACTATAATACTGCTCCCTATGAACAAGAATACAACTAATATACTATTACCTCCTATGTACAAGAATATGACTAGTATAATATTGCTGCTATCTAAAAGAATATAATGACTACAGTACTATAATACTCCTATAGTACTGTTCCCTATGTGCAAGAATATAACTACTATAATACTGCCCCCTATGAAAAAGAATTTAACTACTATAATACTGCTCCCTATGTGCAAGAATATAACTAATATAATACTGCCCCTATGTACAAGAATATAACTACTATAATACTGCCTTCTATGTACAAGAATATGACTACTATAATACTGCTCCTATGTGCAAGAATATAACTACTACAATACTGCCCTCTATGTACTAGAATATAACTACTATAATACTGCACCCTATGTGCAAGAATATAACTAGCAAAATACTGCATCCCTATGTACAAGAATATAACTACTGTTATACTGACCCGTATGTACAAGACTATAACTACTATAATACTGCCTCCTAATACAAGAATATAAGCCCTTCACAGGTATAGACTAATTGTATTAGTCTATACCTGTGAAGGGCTTTTAAGAAAAATTTACATATAGACTTCCCGTCTCTGTGATAAGAGAATAATACAAGAATATAACTACTAAAATACTATTGCTATGTAAAAGAATATGATGACTATAATACTGCTCCCTATGTGCAAGAATAAAACTAGCATAACACTGCTCCCTATGTAGAAGAATATAACTAATATAATACCACCCCCTATGTCTAAGACTATAACTACTATAATACTCTTCCTATGTAGAAGAATATAACTAGTATAATACTGCCCCCTATGTCCAAGAGTATACCTACTATAATATTGCTCCCTACGTAAAACAATATAACTACTATAATATTGCCTCCTTTGTACAAGAATATAACTACTATAATACTGTTCCTATGTACAAGAATATAACTAATATATTACTGCTCCCTATGTACAAGAATATAAGTACTGCAATACTGCTGCATCTGAATAAGAACTCATAATACTGCACTCTTTGTAAAGGAAAATAGCTACTATAATACTGCCCTCTATGTTCAAGAATATAACTAGTAAAATACTGCTCCCTATGTAAAAGAATATAATTGATGTAATACTGCCCCCTATGTACAAGAGTATAACTACTATAATACTTTTTCTATGTACAAGAATATAACTACTATAATACTGCTCCTATGTACAAGAATATACCTACTATAATACTGCTTCCTATGTACAAGAATATAACTACTATAATACTGCTCCTATGTACAAGAATATACCTACTATAATACTGCTTCCTATGTACAAGAATATAATTACTATAATACTGCCCCCCTATGTACAAGAATATAACTACTATAATACTGCCCCCTATGTACAAGAATGTAACTACTATAATACTGCTCCCTATGTACAAGAATATAACTACTATAATACTTCCCTCTATGTACAAGAATATAACTACTATAATACTGCTCCTATGTACAAGAATATACCTACTATAATACTGCTTCCTATGTACAAGAATATAACTACTATAATACTGCCGCCTATGTACAAGAATATAACTACCATAATACTACCTCCTATGTACAAGAATATAACTACTATAATACTGTCCCCTATGTACAAGAATATAACTACTGTAATGCTGCTCTCTATGTACAAGAATATACCTACTATAATACTGCTCCCTATGTACAAGAATATAACTGCTATAATACTGCCCCCTATGTACAAGAATATAACTAGTATAATACTGACCTCTATGTACAAGAATATAACTACTATAATACTGTCCCCTATTTACAAGGATATGACTACTTCTTCCTTTGACTCAACGTTTCTCTGACCTTACACCTTGTTATTAGAGTCTGGATGCCACACTTCCTGAATGATCTGCTCAGATGCATCTCACTAGCCATTGCATCAATCGATCATGATCTGCTATAACGGGCATGACTGGAAATTAACTGCATAACTATAGCTGTTCAGAGGATGCGGTTGCACCCAGGCCCAGGAGCTTTAGGGATCTAAGGGCTCCAACCCACTTGCGTTTTTTTTCACGCATTATAGCTTTCCTTTTTTTCATGCTATATTGCTGCTTTTTTTTCACGCGATTGTCTATGGGACTTTCTATAGTTAAAAACGCACCAACTTGCAAAGAGTTTTTAACAGTAGAAAGTCCCATTGACAATCGCGTGAAAAAAAGCAGCAATATAGCATGAAAAAAAGGCAAGCTATAACACGTGAAAAAAACGCAAGTGTGCAGGAGCCCTAAAGGTCCTCTTTTCTCCATGTCGGGAACCCAGTGCTATGAATTAAGCATTATTTAAAATAAGCATACGTTGTGAGCCATGTTGCAGATCTGGCATTGGGACTCAAGTTATACCTCTGCTGCAGGCTCTTTGTGTATCCTGTGACAAAGAAGCTCACATTGCCACATGTGAGGGGGGAAAACATTTTTGATGTTATGCAACAAAACTTTTTGAGTTTTTGGTTTTACTTTATATCAAATTTTGGTCCAAGTGTCATTTTTGGTGAGTTATGAGGCGTTACATCCAAAGCATCAGTCGGAATGACCCTGTATAATGAGTGTTATACATTATTATATTATTACGATCTGGCTCTGTCTCATTAATTACGTTGGTAATATATCTCCAACAACTCAGGTAAAACAATTCCTGCCAATCAGTCACAATGTTAAAAAAAAAAAAGCAGAAAGACAATACATCATGAGACCAACGACCCGGAGCGCGGCGTTACTAACTACTGCGCTGATACCGTGTGAAAAAGTCATATAGTGAACCATGGCCAAATCCACAGTTCATGATAGATGGATAGATAGATAGATATAGGATAGATAGATAGATAGATAGATAGATAAATGATACATAAATAGATATATATGGATAGATATGAAATAGACCCGATAGATAAATATTTTATAGATAAATAAATAGATATATATGAGATAGATAAATGATAAATAGATATATTATAGATATAAGATAGATAAATTATGGATATGAGATAGACAGATAGATAGACAGATTGATAGAATTTAAGGCCGTAGGATGAAAAAGCAGGTGTATTCCTCCATTTGACTGGTGTGATTATTTTCGCACTGGCCTCCTCCTCCCTCTCTCACTTGCTCATTTTCTGTACAGGGCGCGGTAACATAACAGGAGATTTTATTATAATGCGCAGATATCACTTGGTGTTTAATTGAGATCACATCTTTAATCTTCTGCCGTCAGCGTTTCATCTCATGACTATTATCCTGTGGTCCAGGCGATCGTGCCACCCGCTGGTTTTCAATTACACAAACATCCATATTGATCCGACGCTGCTGTCAACCTGATGTGGAAAAATGACAAATAAAAGAGAAACATTCTAACTCTATAAATTATATAAATATGTGTGTTGTAGATAGATAGATATTACTGTAGTATAAGGTGAGCAGATCTCATGTTAGAGCACATGGAATTATATTAGTGACATCATCAGCAAGGATAGGGGCTGTGACTACCTGTCTACCTCTCTGACATGATATAAAGTCTGGTAGTCAACAGTAATAGATTGGGGCGGGGCTGTGACTACCTTTCAGAGATGATATACAGGCTGCATGTCAGCATTAATAGATGGGGCGGGGCTGTGACTACCTCTCAGACACGACATACAGACTAGTTGTCAGCAGTAATAGATGGGGGCGGGGCTGTGACTACCTCTCAGACAGGATATACAGGCTGGTTATCAGCAGGAATAGATGGGGGTGGGGCTGTGACTGCCTCTCAGCCAGGATATACAGGCTAGTTGTCAGCAGTAATAGATGGGGCGGGGTTGTGACTACCTCTCAGACAGGATATACAGACTGGTTGTCAGCAGTAATAGATGGGGGTGGGGCTGTGACTACCTCTCAGACATGATATGCAGGCTGGTTGTCAGCAGTAATAGATGAGGTTGGGGCTGTGACTATCTCTCAGACAGGATATAGAGGCTGGTTGTCAGCATTAATAGATGGGGGGCGGGGCTGTGACTACCTCTCAGACATGATATGTAGGCTGGTTGTCAGCAGTAATAGATGAGGTCGGGGCTGTGACTACCTCTCAGACAGGATATACAGGCTGGTTGGCAGCAGGAATAGATGAGGACGGGGCTGTGACTACCTCTTAGACAGGATATACAGGCTGGTTGGCAGCAGTAATAGATGGGGCGGGGCTGTGACTACCTCTCAGCCAGGATATATAGGCTGGTTGGCAGCCATAATAGATGGGGCAAGGCTGTGACTACCTCTCAGCCAGGATATACAGGCTGGGTATCAGCAGTAATAGATGGGGGCGGGGCTGTGACTACCTGTCAGATGACACTTATTCTAAGCATTGAACACTTTGTATAATGTTACTTTGTATCTTCTGGTATTTCGCTTCTATCTTTGGCAAGTTCTTGTTCTTCAAGTCCGTCGTCAGTGGATGAAGTCTTACTTCCTTGCCGTATTCGTGGCTCCTCCTGGCTCCTCCCCCTTTTATTTTTGGATCTGTGATAAAATTTGCTTGTCTTTATATAATCCATAATGTATTACCCAGAATGCCCGGGGCTGACGATAAATGTTTTATTACAGCAATTTCTCTCTGGACAATTGTGATTTGCGGCTAATGGACGGAGCTCGTGTAATGTTCTCGCGGCGGCTGTGGACCTCAATGTATAGTAATCGCGGTGCGGAGCTTGAATTGCAATTACAACGCAGCTTTAAAAGTCCCACTTCAGGATAATGTGCGGCGCTCTTCTGCTCGGGGAGTTAATTGGTCGCCGACGTACATTAGTCCTCCATAAGCTGAAATGTGTAATTTCGCCTGGAATCCGTGAACCTGGCAACCTTTTTAGCTCAGTCCCTTTACTCCATCGCCAGCGGCTGTAGAGACCACGAGGTGACTGATATATATATGTTCCTTTTTACTTCTGACCTTATTAGATACTTTCAGATGTTGCAACATCAAGAATCAAATCGACTATCTGGACATTGAATGTCATTATTAACCCCTAAGTGACGGCCTATCTTGGTCCTGAAGACATGATGATTTTTTAGGGAACTTTTGTATTTCTCCATCAGCAAGGCCCGATGAGCTGTAGATTTTATCGGTACTATTTTTGGGCGCATACAAGATAGTGTAGAACTTTTTAAAATTTTATTTTTGAGTGCAGTGAGTAAAACACCTCAATTCTGGCATCGCCTTTTTAAAAAATTATTTTACAGCATTAGGCAGACTTTACACAGCTGAGAGACTCATGTCAGATTTGTGTGTTGCGAGATGCACAAATCTCGCACTAATGTGAACCCCATTCTTTTGAATGGATGAGCGACTCAGCAAGGAAAACGGATCGCTGCTTCTCCTGTCTTTTCGTGTTCCTCAGAACGCATCACCCATTGTTTTTTAATGGAACAGTAAAACACATCACACGGCGTGCGATGCGAGGTCTCCAAATGAAAACACTGAGAAACACTTGCCGATGCTCCACCAAAGCTGAAAGCCGCGCCGGAGGATCGCTACTTTACTGAAGTGATGGGAGGCGGTTTTTGGAAAAATGCACATTGGCGAGCGTGATATTGCACTAGCCCTTGTGTAGGTAGCCTTAATCATGCAGCATAAATGATGTGATATATTTTATTTTTCTGCGGGTCGATAATCACGACAATCACGATAATACTAAAATTATATTTTTTATTGTTTTTCCACTTTTGCAAATTAAACCCCTTTTTAAATTTATTTTATTTTTCGCCTTTTTGTATTCAAAGTCCTGTAACTTTTTTATTTCTGCATGCACAGAGCTCTGTGAGGGCTGTATGTTTATTGTGTGACAAGCTGTAGTTTTTATTAATACCATGTTAGGCCTTAGTCAGACGGGCGTTTTTTGCCGCGATTTGCGCATGCGCATGCGTCCGGCGATTTTATAAAACCATTGCTTTGCAATGGTATCGGACACATGAACGCTTTTTATGCGCTCGTCCGATAAATTATAGAACAGAAATCGCAGATCGCACCTATCTGCGATCTGCGATTCCTGTTCTCTTCTCTATATGCGCTCAATGGTGCCGGCGGCAGCAGCGCCGACCCCATTGAGAACATATAGAAGGCAAATCATTCTTCTCTTCCACAGTTGTAACAGCTGTGACAGAGAAGAACAATGTTTGCCCATTGAATTCTATGGAGCCGGCAATACAGCCGCTCCATTGAAAGCAATGGGCTGCCGGCGTGCGCGGGGTGAATTGTCGGGAAGGGCTTAAATATATAAGCCCTTCCCTGCAATTTATCCTAAAATGTGTTAAAATAAAAAAAAATTGTATACTCACCTTTCCGCTGCAGCCGGAGTCCAGCCGCGGCCGCTGTCAGTTCTCCTGAACTGCTTCTCGGCACTATTCAGCCGGCGGGGCTTTAAAATCCCCGCCTGCTGAATGATCTGCCTCTGATTGGTCACAGCCCTGACCAATCAGAGGCAGGTTTCACTCACACACCCATTCATGAATTCATGAATGGGTGAGTGACTGCTGCCTCTCAGCGCTGAGCCAATCAGGGGCAGGTCTGACTCACATCCATTCATGAATTCATGAATGGGTGTGAGTGAGACATGCCTCTGATTGGCTCAGCGCTGAGCCAATCAGGGGGCAGGTCTGACTCACACCCCCTTCACACCCACTGCAGGACAGCCGCGCGGCGCTCCGGCTGCCGGGAGAAGGTAAGTATATATATATTTTTTATTTTTACACATTTTAGGATGAATTGCAGGGAAGGGCTTATATATTTAAGCCCTTCCCGACAATTCATCCCGGGCTCGCCCGCAGCGCATTGCCCGCAGCCGATTTTCGTGCGTGAAAAACGCAGCGTTTTCCGCGCCTATTTGCGCCTTTTCCGTTAATTTCCATTGACATTCATGGGTGCATTAAGAGAAAAATAAGGACACATATGCAACTGACAGTTCCTATGTGAAAAATTGCAATGGACTGAAAAAAAAAACGCAAATGGACAAGAACACATTCTATACTAATTGCTCTTCAGAAAAAACGCAAAACGCAAAGGAAAAAAAATCGCAAGTGGGTAGGCGCCCTTATTGCGTTTTTTTAGGCCACCTGCAGACGGGCAGGTTGGATCCCACTGCAGAGGCCTGCGGCTTACCCGCTCCTTGCGTCTCCTCTCTGCGCTGTGTGGCATGCGCAGGGAGGGGCCGGCCTGTCACCACTGACATTTCTGTGCGGGCCTCTGCGAGACCCTCACAGAAATACATCATGCTGCGATTTGTTTTCCGTGTGTGATTTCATGCAGACAAATCATGACCATCTGCCTAGGATTGCGTTTTCTAATGCAATACTATGGCAGCAGGCGGAAATTCTGCGGGAAATCCCGCCGCGGAATTTCCGCCCGTGTGCAGGGGGCCTTAGAAAGATAAAAGAAAAAAGAAAATTGCCTCACTTTTTAAAATTATTTTTACCGCATTTGATGTGCAGGATAAAAACGGTTTATTTTATTGTATGGGTCGTTACAGAAGCAATGATACTAAACGTGAGTTTTTAAATTTTTCTACATTTTTTTAAACAAGGATGAGAAAGTGCACAAAAGAGTTTTTTTAACGTTACTACTTTTTACGTGTTTTTTTTTTAAATTTTTTTATTTTTTACATTTTCTTTGTCCCTTTAGATGACTTGCACCTGCAATGCTATGATCACTCTGGTAATACACTGCAGTACTTCTGTACTGCAATGAATTATCATTTCTCATAAGGATGACAAGCCATGGAAGACCCGAACGGCATTGTCTGGCATTTGGTTGCCATAGCAACACATCGTTCCCTTGTGCTTACATGGCGATGGGCCAATGACATCATAGATGGAATGCCTTTCCTCTGTAGACCCGAGGATTGATATTCTCACGGATACCCTTTGTCGCACCAGGAGGACAACTGTCAGTCACAGCTGGCTCCTGCTGCAGATGGCTCAGGTTCAGCTTCTAAGCCTATGTCCATTTGTGAGAACTGCTTCTCAGCCAAGACGTACATTTATGTCCTGGACAGGAAGGGGTTAATCTCCTGACCTGAGAAAATCACTAAACGTAAGGAGATGATGCCGCCCATTTATGGACGTTGCATGCGGTTATCGCAGAAAATGACCAAGAACGCACAATCGTACAGTCAGATGCAGAAAATAGATTAGCGATTGGCTGAATAGCTGCGTCACATGACAGTGAATGTCCCCCATCACCTGTCGGCGTGAATGTGCTTAGAGGGGAAGGTTGACCAACATGGATGGTCTTCGTATCCATCAGCGCAGAACGACGCTAATACATTGCAATTAATATGCTGACAATCCAGTGAGATGGCGCAACGTTGCGATGACCTTTTCTGGAGATACGGGATCTTCCGTCCTGCGGATTATTCCATGTATGAAGCTTTTAATAAAACAGCAATCATCACTGTGAGGGGAAGTGCGTGGAGAATTCTCTGCTGGACGCCGCTTCCCCCAGTGATGAGAAGATTGTTGCCGCGTCCATCAATAAGACAACAAAAAATAAAAAACGGAAAGTGAGACTTCACATATTTAAAGGGCCACTCACCCAGCTTTCCCAGTTACTGACCGCCCAATGATAACTCCTTCGTAGGGACCTGCCAGTCAGGACTCAGGAAAAGCTGGGCTGCTCATATACAAGTATTACAGCGCATACATTTGTCCTCATACTCGAGCGGGGTCCCTGGAAACTGGCGTCAAAGCCTTCTGCATGACCCCCACAAGAAGAACGTTTCGCTATATGTTGATTACAATGTATTTCTATCTGGTGTCGTGCTACTTTCTGCCATCTTTAGCTCAGGTGACAACGCTGCGCCATCCGCCATTCTGGTGGTAAGAATGTTCTGGATGGTGTGACAGCACGCAGCCTGCATCTTCCCTTATTCATAGGACGCACGGCGGGCGGCCTGTATATATATTTCTTCTTATGGATAGAAGACGATTTCAATTCCACATTTGTGTTTCTCACGTCACCGCAATCATGACACGACCCCAGGGAGCCCGATTATACTGCGCACGCCAAACCGCCGCCAGAGTAATATCCGGAGAGTGAATCCTGCCGCACATCTCTATATGAGCTGCCTGTATAGGGCGTTATATGGGCTTAGATACAATACCGTATCAAGATGAGAGTCTTGGGTCCTCCGAGATTGTATCCAACATGTGAAACTTAGATACAGCAAATCTGTTTATTATAAGAATACAAAGCATAATAAAATAACCGGAAAATTGACAAAATTGCAAAGCACATAATACACAAACACAAATTCACGGTGCAACAAATTTTAAAAAGATTTTCATAACAGACAGTAATTGATACGTTTCTGTAAAATTAAATTAAAACCTGCTGACTCCACCGGTAACATTGATACCAGCAGCGCGTCTCATTTTCAAGTAACAAACCATTTCCTTTATTTAAGTTGCTAACAGTTTGGACGCGCCGTAATATAACTAGTCGACTGTTTTTGGTGGAAAATGACGCTTGGATCTTGACTTCCTCCTGTAAGAAACATTACTTTCCCTCTGTAAGAACCAGCAAGAGTCGCTCATCATAGTCGGATTGTACTTCCCTTTGTAACGGTCTTCAATGACAGAGGCATCTTGTTTGTGGAATACGCAGTGAATAGAATCCATTGATTTCAATGGGTTCTTTCACATGAACGTATTTTTTCACATGCTGTACAATTGCGTGAAAAAGCACGCAGCCTGACCTTGTTGGGGCGTATTACACACTGCAATAGGCCATTGAAGTGAACGGCGGGCACAAATACGCAGTGCGCAGGAAACTTGCTTATTAGCATGCCATTTCAATGAGCCTGTCTACATTCTTTTTTGTATGCGCAAATATGCAGTGCATTTATGTACTTAAAAACATGCCAGAGCAGGTGAAAAACACGGCCGTAAGCACTTTTTGGTCGTGCAAATATATATATCGCATTTTCACGACTAAAATACACTTAGGTCCATGGGAATGAGCCTCAATAGTGGTAACATTGTCCACTATATTGTCCAAAGTAGTAATAGTGACCACCATAGTGGCCTCAGGATTAACAGTGTCCCCTATATTGTCCCCAGTAGTAATAGTGACCACCATAGTTACCCCAGTAATAGCAGTGTCCCGTATATTGGCCCAAATAGTAATAGTGGCCACCGTAGTGGCCCCAGTAGTAACAGTGTCCCCTATAGTGGCCCAGTAGTACTAGTGACCCACCATAGTGGCCCCAGTAAAAACAGAGTCCCCTGTATTGTCCCGAGTAGTAATAGTGACCACCATAGTAGCCCTAGTAATAACAGTGACCCCTATATTGTCCCGAGTAGTAATAGTGTCCCACCATAGTGGCCCCAGTAGTAACAGTGTCCCCTATATTAGCCCTGTAGTAATAGTGACAGACTATAGTGGCCCCAGTAATAACAGTGTTCCCTATATGGTACCGAGTAGTAATAGTGACCACCATAGTGGCCCCAGTAATAACAGTATCCACTATATTGTCCCCAGTAGTAATAGTGACCACCATAGCGGCCCCAGTAATATCGGCTTGAGAAAGGCTTCAGTTGAAGCCGAAACGTCGCCGTCTTTTTGTATTATGGAGGAATAAAAGGAATTTACTTGTTAAAACTCATCAGATGCTGCCTGGTTTACTCCATACATCCTGTCTTCTATTTCTGGCTTTGATCCGGGCCTTGCTGGGCTGGTGCATTTTCCACCTCAGGTGGTGATATCCTTATTGAGTGCTGCGTTTCCATATGTTACTTGAATAGTAATAGTGACCACCATAGTGGCCCCAGTAGTAGCAGTGTCCCCTATAGTGGCCCCAGTAATAACAGTGTCCCCTATAGTGGCCCCAGTAGTACTAGTGACCGACCATAGTGGCCCCAGTAACAACAGTGTCCCCTATATTGTCCCGAGTAGTAATAGTGACCCACCATAGTGGCCCCAGTAGTAACAGTGTTCCCTATATTGTGCCAAGTAGTAATAGTGACCATCATAGTGGCCTCAGGATCAACAGTGTCCCTTTTATTGGCCCTAGTAGTAATAGTGACCACCATAGTGGCCCCAGTAGTAACAGTGGCCGCTATTGTGCCCCAGTAGTACTAGTGACTCACCATAGTGGCCCCAATAACAACACAGTCCCCTATATTGTCCCGAGTACTAATAGTGACCACCATAGTAGCCCTAGTAATAACAGTGTCCCCTATATTGGCCCCAGTAGTAATAGTGACCACCATAGTGGCCCCAGTAAAAGCAGTGTCCCGTGTATAGGCTTGAATAGTAATAGTGACCACCATAGCGGCCCCAGTAGTAACAGTGTCCCCTATAGTGGCCCCAGTAGTACTAGTGACCCACCATAGTGGCCCCAGTAATAACATTGTCCCCTATATTGTCCCGAGTAGTAATAGTGACCACCAGAGTGGCCCCAGTAGTAACAGTGTCCTCTATATTGGCTCGAGTAGTAATAGTGACCACCATAGTGGCCCCAGTAGAAATAGTGTCCGCTATATTGGCCCCAGTAGTAATAGTGACCACCATAGTGGCCCAAGTAGTAACAGTTTCCCCTATAGTGGCCCCAGTATTAACAGTGTCCCCTATAATGGCCTCAGTAGTACTAGTGACCCACCATAGTGGCCCCTGTAACAACAGTGTCCCCTATATTGTCCCGAGTAGTAATAGTGACCACCAGAGTGGCCCCAGTAGTAACAGTGTCTCCTATATTGGCTCGAGTAGTAATAGTGACCACCATAGTGGCCCCAGTAGTAACAGTTTCCCCTATAGTGGCCCCAGTAGAAACAGTGGCCCCTATAGTGGCCCCAGTAGTACTAGTGACCCACCATAGTGGCCCCAGTAACAACACAGTCCCCTATATTGTCCCGAGTACTAATAGTGACCACCATAGTAGCCCTAGTAATAACAGTGTCCCCTATATTGTCCAGAGTAGTAATAGTGGCCCCAGTAGCAACAGTGTCCCCTATATTAGCCTCAGTAGTAATAGTGACAGACAATAGTGGCCCCAGTAATAACAGTGTCCCATATATTGGCCCCAGTAGTAATAGTGACCACCATAGTGGCCCAGGTAAAAGCAGTGTCCCGTATATAGGCCTGAATAGTAATAGTGACCACCATAGCGGCCCCAGTAGTAACAGTGTCCCCTATAGTGGCCCCAGTAGTACTAGTGACCCACCATAGTGGCCCCTATATTGGCCCCAGTAGTAATAGTGACCAACATAGTGGCCCCAGTAGTAACAGTGTCCCCTATAGTGGCCCCAGTAATAACAGTGTCCCCTATAATGGCCTCAGTAGTACTAGTGACCCACCATAGTGGCCCCTGTAATAGCAGTGTCCCCTATATTGTCCCGAGTAGTAATAGCGACCACCATAGTGGCCCCAGTAGTAACAGTGTCCCCTATAGTAGCCCCAGTAATAACAGTGTCCCCTATAATGGCCTCAGTAGTACTAGTGACCCACCATAGTGGCCCCTGTAACAACAGTGTCCCCTATATTGTCCAGAGTAGTAATAGTGACCCACCATAGTAGCCCTAGTAATAACAGTGTCGCTTATATTGTCCTGAGTAGTAATGGTGACCACCATAGTGGCTCCAGTAGTAACAGTGTCCCCTATATTGGCCCGAGTAGTAATAGTGCCCCACCATAGTGGCCCCAGTAGTAACAGTGTCCCCTATATTAGCCCCAGTAGTAATAGTGACCCACTATAGTGGCCCCAGTAATAACAGTGTTCCTAAAATTGTACCGAGTAGTAATAGTGACCACCATAGTGGCCCCAGTAATAACAGTGCCCCCTATATTGGCCCCAGTAGTAATAGTGACCACCATAGTGGCCCCAGTAATAGCAGTGTCCCGTATATTGGCTTGAATAGTAATAGTGATCATAGTGGCCCCAGTAATAGCAATGTCCAGTATATTGGCTTGAATAGTAATAGTGACCACCATAGTCACCCCAGTAATAACAGTGTCCCCTATATTGGCCCCAGTAGTAAAAGTGACCACCATAGTGACCCCTCCTACTTTTCCCACAGCCACAGTGGGAACTGAGTGGCGGGAAATTTCTGCGGGTTCCGTGAGGGCAAGGGAAGAAGAAGCCTGGGCACCATCTTGGGTCTCCATTTTGTCTTCCACCTTTTCTTGAATAAAGGGTAAAGCAGGAACTCCACTCTACCCAACAGTACCACATGATTTCTCCTCAGGGCATAGTGCATCCTGGACACATAAACAGGAAGTTGAGAGTCCTCTTGTGTTCTCTGCAGTTTCCACTTTTGCAGGCAACTCAGCTTTAATCCTCTGGCCTTGTCTCAGAGGGCTGGAACTGAATACAATTAACCCTTTCTAATCCACTGTCTGACGTCTAAAGACATTATGATATAAGGCTTTACAGCTCCGATGTTGGAAGACGTCTGTTGGGGTTCTCTTACTGTACATTGCCAGCCTCTCTGCTGTTGGAGCCTATCCAACGTGTCATCTCATGCAGTAGTGGCTTTAGCCAGCAGATAGCGCCGTTTTATAACTGCAGAAAAAGAGTAAGCCCCCTAGGAAAACCAGGATACAAATTGGATTGGAAAGGGTTAAACAGTCCTTTGAACTCAGGCAAGGGCATGAATTTCTGTGGCAGGGAAAGTGTTGGAGGAGCTTCCTCACTGTGTTTCTAAGAAATGCACAGAGGGATTATTCCCATCTTGACACGCCTAAAGCGTGGAGGCACAGTCCTATTCGTGACCGTCAAAGGCATGGAGGCACAATCCTGCTCGTGCACACTAAAACTCCACCCTGCAGCGTCCAAGGAGCGGGCCCACAGCTGAGGAGTTGGCGGGGTAGATAAAGGTTTCTGTCACTGTGGCTCTACTATCTCCTCCCCTGAGGGTAGCGCGGGACCCATCCAGGTTACTGCTGGAGGAGATCGCAGGGAAAGGGTAACTAGCGGTTACCTTAAAGTCTGTTCTCACTCGTGACACCACCGTTCCATCCTCTGCGGTGAATCCTGAGGTTGTACTAAAGTAGTCCACACACTGGGATAACTTTCTGAACATAACCGGGAACGGTCAGTAATGTCTGTTTACTTCAACTTCCAACAAAGTAACAATAAAACAAAGTCAATTACACTCTTTGAAGGTGGTGCGACAGGGTGGTTCTTTCAGAATTATCTAGACAATCCACAGTCCCACTTATTTGTGTGATCCTGCTCCCGGCAACTCTCTTCCTCTCTCTTTCTCTCTACCAGTCATCACTCACACTTCAGGTGCTTTTCTGTTTTTCCCCCTCTCTCTCCTTCTCAGTGCCTAGTGGTAGCACTGGCACATCCTGGGTGAAGCAGTCCCAGGCCAAGCTGATGGGTTCCTTTCAGCCTTTTCCATTCTGGACCACACAGACCAGACAGTGTCTGTGTGGCTCACTCACAGACTTTGGAAGACAGGTCTACTAACTCACTTTCCTCTTCTTTATTTAGTGTCCTTACAAACACATATATAAGACATAGTCACATGACGTACAACAAGATACATTTTACAGATATAACCCATACGTTAACTCATTTAGTGCTGCAGAGGTGCAATACACATCAAATGCATACTACATAGAAGACACTGACAATACCATTGACAAACACATAACTCTGGACCACTACAGCAGTGCCAGGTCAAGTCCTAATACTTCAAGAGGATTCTTACTGAATTTATAAGAAACAAACCTACCCTCAAATCCCAACCTGGGCAGTCTATGAGGGCCAATAGACTCAAAGTAAGTTGCCAAAACCCTGTGGTCAAGCACAAACCTAACTAGCACCCTGACTTCCCACATAGTCAGCCTCCAATGGTGTAAAACCTTCAGAACCGGTTCAACATAAGCTGGGAGATGTCTGTGCGGTGTACAAAAATCCTTCACTCGCCCTCCTGTTTCCCATTCCTGGAAGAAAGGCTGAAACCATCACTTGCAGGAAGACACCCACGGAGGAGCCCTCTCTGTCTAGAGGTTTGCGATATTACATTTTCAAAAAGGTATTCACACAGAATACCACTGGGTTGACCATACCCAACCGCCATAGACTCCTTGTACAGTAAGTAACCTCCCTCCTGACTGGGTTCAACCTATTCTGTCATAAAAGCTGAAAGAGCAGGCTGGAGACCTGTGAACAAAGAGGTTCTTGCAAAATGCATACACTTCCAGGTATATTAACAAAGGGAGCAAGTAACTTTTTTGATCAAGTAAACCCTTTCTCTCAGCATCAAAGATCACCCTTTCCATTGATCTGCCTTTGAGTAGCATTCCTCAATCTACATTCCCAGTTTTTATAATAATTCCTAGAGATGAGCGAGCACCAAAATGCTCGGGTGCTCGTTACTCGGGACTAGAGATGAGCGAACACCAAAATGTTCGGGTGTTCGTTATTCGGAACGAACTTCCCGCGATGCTCGAGGGTTCGTTTCGAACAACGAACCCCATTGAAGTCAATGGGCGACCAGAGCATTTTTGTATTTCGCCGATGCTCGCTAAGGTTTTCATGTGTGAAAATCTGGGCAATTCAAGAAAGTGATGGGAATGACACAGAAACGGATAGGGCAGGCGAGGGGCTACATGTTGGGCTGCATCTCAAGTTCACAGGTCCCACTATTAAGCCACAATACCGGCAAGAGTGCCCCCCCCCCTCCCAACAACTTTTACTTCTGAAAAACCCTGATTACCAATGCATACCTTAGCTAAGCACCACACTACCTCCAACAAAGCACAATCACTGCCTGCATGACACTCCGCTGCCACTTCTCCTGGGTTACATGCTGCCCAACCGCACCACCTCCCCCCCACAGCGCACACCAAAGTGTCCCTGGGCAGCCTTCAGCTGCCCTCATGCCACACCACGCTCATGTCTATTTAGAATTGCGTCTGCCATGACGAGGGACCGCAGGCACACACTGCAGAGGTTGGCACGGCTAGGCAGCGACCCTCTTTAAAAGTGGCAGAGCGATAGCCCACAATGCTGTACAGAAGCAATGAGAAATAGAATCCTGTGCCACCACCATCAGGAGCTGCACACGTGGGCATAGCAATGGGGAACCTATGTGCCACACACTATTCATTCTGTCAAGGTGTCTGCATGCCCCAGTCAGACCGGGCTTTTTAATTCATAGACACAGGCAGGTACAACTCCCTATTGTGAAGTCCCTGTCGACCCACAGCATGGGTGGCTCCCTGGAACCCACCGGCGGTACACAGAAATATCCCATTGCATTGCCCAACACGGCTGAGGTAGTAATGTCGTGCTTAATGCAGGTGGGCTTCGGCCCACATTGCATGCCCCAGTCTGACTGGGGTTCTTTATAAGTGTACAGATGTAGTAAAAACTCCGTGTGCACCTACAGCATGGGTGGGTGCCAGGAAGCCACCGGCGGTACATAGAAATATCCCATTGCATTGCCCAACACAGCTGAGGTAGTAATGTTGTGCTTAACCCTTTCCAATCCAATTTGTATATGGTTTTCCTAGGGGGCTTACTCTTTTTCTGCCGTTATACAACGGCGCTATATGCTGGCTAAAGCCAGTACTGCATGAGCTGACACGTAGGATAGGCTCCGACAGCAGAGAGGCTGGCAATATACAGTAAGAGAACCCCGACGGACGTCTACCAACAACGGAGCTGTACAGCCTTAAACCCTAATGTCTTCACAGGTCACACAGTGGACTGGAAAGGGTTAATGCAGGTGGGTTTCGTTCCACACTGCATGCCCCAGTCAGACTGGGTTTCTTTATAAGTGGAAACAGATGCATTTATAATTCCCTGTGGACCCACAGCATGGGTGGGTGCCAGGAAGCCACCGGCGGTACATAGAAATATCCCATTGCATTGCCCAACACAGCTGAGGTAGTAATGTCGTGCGTAATACAGGTGGGCTTCGGCCCACACTGCATGCCCCAGTCTGACCGGGGTTCTTTACAAGTGGACACATGTAGGTTAAACTCCCTGTGGACCCACTGCCTGGGTGGGTGCCAGGAAGCCACCGGCGGTACATAGAAATATCCCATTGCATTGCCCAACACAGCTGAGGTAGTAATGTCGTGCGTAATACAGGTGGGCTTCGGCCCACACTGCATGCCCCAGTCAGACTGGGGTTCTTTAGAAGTGGACACATGTATTAAAAACTCCGTGTGCACCTACAGCATGGGTGGCTCCCTGGAACCCACCGGCGGTACATAAAAATATCCCATTGCATTGCCCAACACAGCTGAGGTAGTAATGTCGTGCGTAATACAGGTGGGCTTCGGCCCACACTGCATGCCCCAGTCAGACTGGGGTTCTTTAGAAGTGGACACATGTATTAAAAACTCCGTGTGCACCTACAGCATGGGTGGCTCCCTGGAACCCACCGGCGGTACATAAAAATATCCCATTGCATTGCCCAACACAGCTGAGGTAACGTCAGCTGTAATGCAGGTGGGCTAAAAATTAATTTGATTACACTGTAGGCGAGGGCCCACAAAAATTGCTGTATCAACAGTACTAATGTACATCCCAAAAATTGGCCATGGCCAGCCAAGAGGGCAGGTGAAACCCATTAACCGCTTTGGTTAATGTGGCTTAAGTGGTAACTAGGCCTGGAGGCAGCCCAGTGTAACGAAAAATTGGTTCAAGTTAAAGTTCCAACGCTTTTAAGCGCATTGAAACTTATAAAAATTGTTCAGAAAAATTATTTGAGTGAGCCTTGTGGCCCTAAGAAAAATTGCCCGTTCAGCGTGATTACGTGAGGTTTCAGGAGGAGGAGCAGGAGGAGGAGGAGGAATATTAGACACAGATTGATGAAGCAGAAATGTCCCCGTTTTGGATGGTGAGAGAGAACGTAGCTTCCATCCGCGGGTGCAGCCTACGTATTGCTTACGTATCGCTGCTGTCCGCTGCTGGAGAACAGAAGTCTGGCGAAATCCAGCCTTTGTTCATCTTGATGAGTGTTAGCCTGTCGGCACTGTCGGTTGACAAGCGGCTACGCTTATCTGTGATGATTCCCCCAGCCGCACTAAACACCCTCTCCGACAAGACGCTAGCCGCAGGACAAGCAAGCACCTCCAGGGCATACAGCGCTAGTTCAGGCCACGTGTCCAGCTTCGACACCCAGTAGTTGTAGGGGGCAGAGGCGTCACCAAGGATGGTCGTGCGATCCGCTACGTACTCCCTCACCATCCTTTTACAGTGCTCCCGCCGACTCAGCCGTGACTGGGGAGCGGTGACACAGTCTTGGTGGGGAGCCATAAAGCTGGCCAGGCCCTTAAAGACTGTTGCACTGCCTGGGATGTACATGCTGCTCGATCTACGCACATCCCCTGCTACCTTGCCCTCGGTACTGCGCCTTCTGCCACTAGCGCTGTCGGCTGGGAATTTTACCATCAGCTTGTCCGCAAGGGTCCTGTGGTATAGCAACACTCTCGAACCCCTTTCCTCTTCGGGAATCAGAGTGGGCAGGTTCTCCTTATACCGTGGATCGAGCAGTGTGTACACCCAGTAATCCGTCGTGGCCAGAATGCGTGCAACGCGAGGGTCACGAGAAAGGCATCCTAACATGAAGTCAGCCATGTGTGCCAGGGTACCTGTACGCAACACATGGCTGTCGTCACTAGGAAGATCACTTTCAGGATCCTCCTCCTCCTCCTCCTCCTCCTCCTCCTCAGGCCATACACGCTGAAAGGATGACAGGCAATCAGCCGGTGTACCGTCAGCAGCGGCCCAAGCTGTCTCTTCCCCCTCCTCCTCATCCTCCTCATGCTCCTCCTCCTCCTGTACGCGCTGAGAAATAGACAGGAGGGTGCCCTGACTATCCAGCGGCATACTGTCTTCCCCCGCCCCCGTTTCCGAGCGCAAAGCAGCTGCCTTTATGGTTTGCAGGGAATTTCTCAAGATGCATAGCAGAGGAATGGTGACGCTAATGATTGTAGCATCGCCGCTCACCACCTGGGTAGACTCCTCAAAATTACCAAGGACATGGCAGATGTCTGCCAACCAGGCCCACTCTTCTGAAAGGAATTGAGGAGGCTGACTCCCACTGCGCCGCCCATGTTGGAGTTGGTATTCGACTATAGCTCTACGTTGTTCATAGAGCCTGGCCAACATGTGGAGCGTAGAGTTCCACCGTGTGGGCACGTCGCACAGCAGTCGGTGCACTGGCAGCTTAAAGTGATGTTGCAGGGTGCGCAGGGTGGCAGCGTCCGTGTGGGACTTGCGAAAATGTGCACAGAGCCGGCGCGCCTTTACGAGCAGGTCTGACAAGCGTGGGTAGCTTTTCAGAAAGCGCTGAACCACCAAATTAAAGACGTGGGCCAGGCATGGCACGTGCGTGAGGCTGCCGAGCTGCAGAGCCGCCACCAGGTTACGGCCGTTGTCACACACGACCATGCCCGGTTGGAGGCTCAGCGGCGCAAGCCAGCGGTCGGTCTGCTGTGTCAGACCCTGCAGCAGTTCGTGGGCCGTGTGCCTCTTATCGCCTAAGCTGAGTAGTTTCAGCACGGCCTGCTGACGCTTGCCCACCGCTGTGCTGCCACACCGCGCGACACCGACTGCTGGCGACATGCTGCTGCTAACACATCTTGATTGCGAGACAGAGGAGGAGGAGGAGGAGGAGGGTGCTTTAGTGGAGGAAGCATACACCTCCGCAGATACCACCACCGAGCTGGGGCCCGCAATTCTGGGGGTGGGTAGGACGTGAGCGGTCCCAGGCTCTGACTCTGTCCCAGCCTCCACTAAATTCACCCAATGTGCCGTCAGGGAGATGTAGTGGCCCTGCCCGCCTGTGCTTGTCCACGTGTCCGTAGTTAAGTGGACCGTGGCAGTAACCGCGTTGGTGAGGGCGCGTACAATGTTGCGGGAGACGTGGTCGTGCAGGGCTGGGACGGCACATCGGGAAAAGTAGTGGCGACTGGGAACTGAGTAGCGCGGGGCCGCCGCCTCCATGATACTTTTGAAGGACTCCGTTTCCACAACCCTATACGGCAGCATCTCAAGGCTGATGAATTTTGCTATGCGGACGGTTAACGTTTGAGCGTGCGGGTGCGTGGCGCCGTACTTGCGCTTGCGCTCCAACAGTTGCGCAAGCGACGGCTGGACGGTGCGCTGAACTACACTGCTGGATGGGGCCGAGGACAGCGGAGGTGAGGGTGTGGGTGCAGGCCAGGAGACGGTAGTGCCTGTGTCCTGAGAGGGGGGTTGCATCTCAGTGGCAGGTTGGGGCACAGGGGGAGAGGCAGGGGTGCAAACCGGAGCCGCTGAACGGCCTTCGTCCCACCTTGCGGGGTGCTTGGCCATCATATGTCTGCGCATGGTGGTGGTGGTGAGGCTGTTGGTGTTGGCTCCCCGGCTGAGCTTTGCGCGACAAAGGTTGCACACCACTGTTCGTCGGTCGTCAGGCGTCTCTGTGAAAAACTGCCAGACCTTAGAGCACCTCGGCCTCTGCAGGGTGGCATGGCGCGAGGGGGCCCTTTGGGAAACAGTTGGTGGATTATTCGGTCTGGCCCTGCCTCTACCCCTGGCCACCGCACTGCCTCTTGCAACCTGCCCTGCTGATGCCCTTGACTCCCCCTCTGAAGACCTGTCCTCCTGAGTAAGCGTTGCACACCAGGTGGGGTCAGTCACCTCATCGTCCTGCTGCTCTTCCTCCGAATCCTCTGTGCGCTGCTCCTTCGGACTTACTGCCCTTACTACTACCTCACTGCAAGACAACTGTGTCTGATCGTCATCGTCCTCCTCACCCACAGAAAGTTGTTGAGACAGTTGGCGGAAGTCCCCAGCCTCTTCCCCCGGACCCCGGGAACTTTCGAATGGTTGGGCATCAGTGACGATAAACTCCTCTGGTGGGAGAGGAACCGCTGCTGCCCAATCTAAGCAGGGGCCCGAGAACAGTTCCTGGGAGTGCTCCCGCTCCTGAGCAGGTGTTATTGTAGTGGAGTGAGGAGGCTGGGAGGAAGGAGGAGCAGCAGACAGAGGATTCGGATTGGCAGCAGTGGACGGCGCAGAACTGCGGGTAGACGATAGGTTGCTCGAAGCACTTTCTGCCATCCAGGACAGGACCTGCTCACACTGCTCATTTTCTAATAACCGTCTCCCGCGTGGACCCATTAATTGGGCGATGAATGTGGGGACGCCAGAAACGTGCCTCTCTCCTAATCGCGCAGCAGTCGGCTGCGACACACCTGGATCAGGAGCTTGGCCTGTGCCCACACCCTGACTTGGCCCTCCGCGTCCTCGGCCGCGTCCACGTCCTCTAGGCCTACCCCTACCCCTCAGCATGCTGTATTACCAGTGATTTGATTTCACAGGCAGGAAATAAATTGGCGCAAGACTGCAGGCCAAATATAATTTTTTCCCTTTTTTGAAAACGAAAGGCCCCACTGCCTCTAGTGAATGAATAATCTAAGTTTAATAACTGTGCTGTTTTCCTGCTAATGTGTCACAGAACGTGAGGGTAGCAGAGTTATTAACTGTGGCAGAGCAGGTATTTTTTTTCCCAATTAAGGAAAGCAAATGGCGAAGCCAGGAGTAAAACGTAGCTGGGTGCGTATGATTTTTAAAGGTGTCACACGCAGCCGACACGTGTCCACCGCCCTTAGGACGGACAGAGGCCGGACAAATAGAATTATTTTCCGTTTTTTGGCACCAAAAGGCAGCACTGCGTATATTCTATGAACATGAGAAGTTTAATAACTGTGCTGTGTCCCTGCTAATGTGTCACAGAACGTGAGGGTAGCAGAGTTATTAACTGTGGCAGAGCAGGTATTTTTTTTCCCAATTAAGGAAAGCAAATGGCGAAGCCAGGAGTAAAACGTAGCTGGGTGCGTATGATTTTTAAAGGTGTCACACGCAGCCGACACGTGTCCACCGCCCTTAGGACGGACAGAGGCCGGACAAATAGAATTATTTTCCGTTTTTTGGCACCAAAAGGCAGCACTGCGTATATTCTATGAACATGAGAAGTTTAATAACTGTGCTGTGTCCCTGCTAATGTGTCACAGAACGTGAGGGTAGCAGAGTTATTAACTGTGGCAGAGCAGGTATTTTTTTTCCCAATTAAGGAAAGCAAATGGCGAAGCCAGGAGTAAAACGTAGCTGGGTGCGTATGATTTTTAAAGGTGTCACACGCAGCCGACACGTGTCCACCGCCCTTAGGACGGACAGAGGCCGGACAAATAGAATTATTTTCACTTGTTTTACAAGCAAAAGGCAGCACTGCATATATTCAATGAATAATAACTGTGTTGTGGCCCTGCCTATACAATTCTTTCCCTGCAGTATCAATGGAGGGTGCAATGCTCTGCAGAAGCGATTTTGAGAAGCAAAAAAAAATGCAGCACAGCTAACAGCAGCCTGGACAGTACTGCACACGGATAAATATGGCCCTAGAAAGGACCGTTGAGGTTCTTCAAGGCTACACTCACTCCTAACACTCTCCCTGCCTATGCAGCACTTCTGTCCCTAATGCCAGGTGCAACGGTCTGCAGAGGCGATTTTGAGAAAAAAAAAATTGCCACTGCTAACAGCAGCCAACACACAGCTATCAGTGGCCCTAATAAGGACCTTTGGGGGGTCTTGAAGCCTACACTAACTACCAATTCTTTCCCTACAGCAGCTCCGGTACAAACAGCACTGTCCCTCATCTAAATCACACGGCATCTGAGGCGAACCGCGGGAGGGGCCGACTTTTATGTTCGGGTGACACCTGATCTTCCCAGCCACTCACAGCAGGGGGGTGGTATAGGGCTTGAACGTCACAGGGGGAAGTTGTAATGCCTTCCCTGTCTTTCAATTGGCCAGAAAAGCGCGCTAACGTCTCAGGGAAGGAAGTGAAAATAACCAGAACACCGCATGGTGTTCGTTACGAATAACGAACATCCCGAACACCCTAATATTCGCACGAATATCAAGCTCGGAAGAACACGTTCGCTCATCTCTACTCGGGACGAAATTATCGCGATGCTCGAGGGTTCGTTTCGAGTAACGAACCCCATTGAAGTCAATGGGCGACCAGAGCATTTTTGTATTTCGCCGATGCTCGCTAAGGTTTTCATGTGTGAAAATCTGGGCAATTCAAGAAAGTGATGGGAACGACACAGCAACGGATAGGGCAGGCGAGGGGCTACATGTTGGGCTGCATCTCAAGTTCACAGGTCGCACTATTAAGCCACAATACCGGCAAGAGTGGCCCCCCCCCCCTCCCAACAACTTTTACTTCTGAAAAGCCCTCATTAGCAATGCATACCTTAGCTAAGCACCACACTACCTCACTACCTCCAACAAAGCACAATCACTGCCTGCATGACACTCCGCTGCCACTTCTCCTGGGTTACATGCTGCCCCCCCCCCCCCACAGCGCACACCAAAGTGTCCCTGCGCAGCCTTCAGCTGCCCTCATGCCACACCACCCTCATGTCTATTTATAAGTGCGTCTGCCATGAGGAGGAACCGCAGGCACACACTGCAGAGGGTTGGCACGACTAGGCAGCGACCCTCTTTAAAAGGGGCGGGGTGATAGCCCACAATGCTGTACAGAAGCAATGAGAAATATAATCCTGTGCCACCGCCATCAGGAGCTGCACACGTGGGCATAGCAATGGGGAACCTATGTGCCACACACTATTCATTCTGTCAAGGTGTCTGCATGCCCCAGTCAGACCGGGCTTTTTAATTCATAGACACAGGCAGGTACAACTCCCTATTGTGAAGTCCCTGTGGACCGACAGCATGGGTGGCTCCCTGGAACCCACCGGCGGTACATAAAAATATCCCATTGCAGTGCCCATCACAGCTGAGGTAGTAATGTCATGTTTAATGCAGGTGGGCTTCGGCCCACACTGCATGCCCCAGTCAGACTGGGGTTCCTTAGAAGTGGAAACCAGATGCATTTACAACTCCCTGTGGACCCACAGCATGGGTGGGTGCCAGGAAGCCACCGGCGGTACATAAATATATCCCATTGCATTGCCCAACACAGCTGAGGTAGTAATGTCGTGCTTAATACAGGTGGGCTTCGGCCCACACTGCATGCCCCAGTCAGACTGGGGCTCTTTAGAAGTGGAAACAGATGCATTTATATTTCCCTGTTGACCCACAGCATGGGTGGGTGCCAGGAAGCCACCGGCGGTACATAAATATATCCCATTGCATTGCCCAACACAGCTGAGGTAGTAATGTCGTGCTTAATACAGGTGGGCTTTGGCCCACACTGCACGCCCCAGTCTGACTGGGGTTCTTTACAAGTGGACAGATGTAGGTTAAACTCCGTGTGCACCTACAGCATGGGTGGCTCCCTGGAACCCACCGGCGGTACATAAAAATATCCCATTGCATTGCGCAACACAGCTGAGGTAGTAATGTCGTGCTTAATGCAGGTGGGCTTCGGCCCACACTGCATGCCCCAGTCAGACTGGTAATATGTACCTTAACAGTAACCTCGTTGGTGGTAATGTGGTGGTGACTGCGGACCTGGTAGCGCGGTTTTATGTAGTTGGTTTTCGGAATGTGGCCAGGATTAAGTGGGCCGTGGCGGGGGGATGGTGGTGGTGCTCTCTTGTTGTGTCGTTAAAGGTGAAATTCTTGGACTGCCACCAGACGGACCAATGCAAAGGTATTTGCCAAGAATGTTTTCATTGTTGGAGGAGGAGGGGGATGTTTTGGAGGCACTATGTGTCCTCTACACGTGTCCGTGGTTATATGCACCTTAACAGTAACAGCGTTGGTGGGAAATGGCCTCGCCGCCATCATGTCTTTGTGAAGCCTCTGTTTCCACACCCCAGTGACATACCATTAGCAGCGGTATAGGCAGAGCCCAGAATTATTAACATTTCAGCGGTAGCGTTAGGGACAGGCCCCACTAACATATCACTAGCAGCAGTATAGGGGGAGCGCAGTCTTAGTTCCATTTCAGTAATAGTAGCACTCAAGACAGGCCCCAGTAACATTCCCATTGCAGCAGTTTAGGGAGATAACAGTCTCTTTCACATTTCAGTAGCTGCAGTATAGACAAGGCCCCAGTTACATTTATGTAGCTAAAGTGTAGGCCAACCTCACACACCTTTCTGTACCATGAGTGCAGGCGAAGAACATAGAAATTACTATGATTACACTGTAGGTGAGGGCCCAAAAAAATTGGTGTACCAACAGTAGTAGTGTACCTCAGAAAAAATTGGCCATGCCCAACCAAGATGGCAGGTGAAACCCATTAATCGCTTTGGTTAATGTGGCTTAAGTGGTAACTAGGCCTGGAGGCAGCCCAGTTTAACGAAAAATTGGTTCAAGTTAAAGTTTCAACGCTTTTAAGAGCATTGAAACGTATAAAAATTGTTTAGAAAAATTATATGAGTGAGCCTTGTGGCCCTAAGAAAAATTGTCCGTTCTGCGTGATTACGTGAGGTTTCAGGAGGAGGAGCAGGAGGAGGAGGAGGAATATTATACACAGATTGATGAAGCAGAAATGTCCCCGTTTTGGATGGTGAGAGAGAATGATGCTTCCATCCGCGGGTGCAGCCTACGTATTGCTTAGGTATCGCTGCTGTCCGCTGGTGGAGAAGAGAAGTCTGGGGAAATCCAGGCTTTGTTCATCTTGATGAGTGTTAGCCTGTCGGCACTGTCGGTTGACAGGCGGGTACGCTTATCTGTGATGATTCCCCCAGCCGCACTAAACACCCTCTCTGACAAGACGCTAGCCGCAGGACAAGCAAGCACCTCCAGGGCATACAGCGCTAGTTCAGGCCACGTGTCCAGCTTCGACACCCAGTAGTTGTAGGTGGCAGAGGCGTCACGGAGGACGGTTGTGCGATCGGCTACGTACTCCCTCACCATCCTTTTACAGTGCTCCCGCCGACTCAGCCTTGACTGGGGAGCGGTGACACAGTCTTGCTGGGGAGCCATAAAGCTGTCCAGGGCCTTAAAGGCTGTTGCACTGCCTGTGCTGTACACGCTGCTCGATCTCCGCACCTCCCCTGCTACCTGGCCCTCGGAACTGCGCCTTCTGCCACTAGCGCTGTCGGATGGGAATTTTACCATCAGCTTGTCCGCCAGGGTCCTGTGGTATAGCAACACTCTCGAACCCCTTTCCTCTTCGGGAATGAGAGTGGAAAGGTTCTCCTTATACTGTGGGTCGAGCAGTGTGTACACCCAGTAATCCGTAGTGGCCAGAATGCGTGTAACGCGAGGGTCACGAGAAAGGCATCCTAACATGAAGTCAGCCATGTGTGCCAGGGTACCTGTACGGAACACATGGCTGTCTTCACTAGGAAGATCACTTTCAGGATCCTCCTCCTCCTCCTCCTCAGGCCATACACGCTGAAAGGATGACAGGCAAGCAGCATGGGTACCGTCAGCAGTGGGCCAAGCTGTCTCTTCCCCCTCCTCCTCATCCTCCTCATGCTCCTCCTCCTCCTCCTGAACGCGCTGAGATATAGACAGGAGGGTGCTCTGACTATCCAGCGACATACTGTCTTCCCCCGCCTCCGTTTCCGAGCGCAAAGCATCTGCCTTTATGCTTTGCAGGGAACTTCTCAAGATGCATAGCAGAGGAATGGTGACGCCAATGATTGCAGCATCGCCGCTCACCACCTGGGTAGACTGCTCAAAGTTTCCAAGGACCTGGCAGATGTCTGCCAACCAGGCCCACTCTTCTGAAAATAATTGAGGAGGCTGACTCCCAATGCGCCGCCCATGTTGGAGTTGGTATTCCACTATAGCTCTACGCTGCTCATAGAGCCTGGCCAACATGTGGAGCGTAGAGTTCCACCGTGTGGGCACGTCGCACAGCAGTCGGTGCACTGGCAGATTAAACCGATGTTGCAGGGTGCGCAGGGTGGCAGCGTCCGTGTGGGACTTGCGGAAATGTGCGCAGAGCCGGCGCACCTTTACGAGCAGGTCTGACAAGCGTGGGTAGCTTTTCAGAAAGCGCTGAACCACCAAATTAAAGACGTGGGCCAGGCATGGCACGTGCGTGAGGCTGCCGAGCTGCAGAGCCGCCACCAGGTTACGGCCGTTGTCACACACGACCATGCCCGGTTGGAGGCTCAGCGGCGCAAGCCAGCGGTCGGTCTGCTCTGTCAGACCCTGCAGCAGTTCGTGGGCCGTGTGCCTCTAATTTCCTAAGCTGAGTAGTTTCAGCACGGCCTGCTGACGCTTGCCCACTGCTGTGCTGCCACGCCGCGCGACACCGACTGCTGCCGACGTGCTGCTGCTGCTGACACATCTTGATTGCGAGACAGAGGTTGCGTTGGAGGAGGAGGAGGGTGCTTTAGTGGAGGAAGCATACACCGCCGCAGATACCACCACCGAGCTGGGGCCCGCAATTCTGGGGGTGGGTAGGACGTGAGCGGTCCCAGGCTCTGACTCTGTCCCAGCCTCCACTAAATTCACCCAATGTGCCGTCAGGGAGATGTAGTGGCCCTGCCCGCCTGTGCTTGTCCACGTGTCCGTTGTTAAGTGGACCTTGGCAGTAACCGCGTTGGTGAGGGCGCGTACAATGTTGCGGGAGACGTGGTCGTGCAGGGCTGGGACGGCACATCGGGAAAAGTAGTGGCGACTGGGAACTGAGTAGCGCGGGGCCGCCGCCGCCATCATACTTTTGAAGGACTCCGTTTCCACAACCCTATACGGCAGCATCTCAAGGCTGATAAATTTGGCTATGTGGACGGTTAACGCTTGAGCGTGCGGGTGCGTGGCGGCGTACTTGCGCTTGCGCTCCAACACTTGCGCTAGCGACGGCTGGACGGTGCGCTGAGAGACATTGGTGGATGGGGCCGAGGACAGCGGAGGTGAGGGTGTGGGTGCAGGCCAGGAGACGGTAGTGCCTGTGTCCTGAGAGGGGGGTTGGATCTCAGTGGCAGGTTGGGGCACAGGGGGAGAGGCAGCGGTGCAAACCGGAGGCGGTGAACGGCCTTCGTCCCACCTTGTGGGGTGCTTGGCCATCATATGTCTGCGCATGCTGGTGGTGGTGAGGCTGTTGGTGGTGGCTCCCCGGCTGATCTTGGCGCGACAAAGGTTGCACACCACTGTTCGTCGGTCGTCAGGTGTCTCTGTGAAAAACTGCCAGACCTTAGAGCACCTTGGCCTCTGCAGGGTGGCATGGCGCGAGGGTGCGCTTTGGGAAACAGTTGGTGGATTATTCGGTCTGACCCTGCCTCTACCCCTGGCCACCGCACTGCCTCTTGCAACCTGCCCTGCTGCTGCCCTTGCCTCCCCCTCTGAAGACCTGTCCTGAGTAGGCGTTGCAAACCAGGTGGGGTCAGTCACCTCATCGTCCTGCTGCTCTTCCTCAGAATCCTCTGTGCGCTCCTCCCTCGGACTTACTGCCCTTACTACTACCTCACCGATAGACAACTGTGTCTCATCGTCATCGTCCTCCTCACCCACTGAAAGGTCTTGAGACAGTTGCCAGAAGTCCCCAGCCTCATCCCCCAGACCCCGGGAACTTTCCAATGGTTGGGCATCAGTGACGATAAACTCCTCTGGTGGGAGAGGAACCACTGCTGCCCAATCTGAACAGGGGCCCGAGAACAGTTCCTGGGAGTCTTCCCGCTCCTGAGCATGTGTCATTGTAGTGGAGTGAGGAGGATGAGAGGAAGGAGGAGCAGCAGACAGAGGATTCGGATTTGCAGCAGTGGACGGCGCAGAACTGTGGGTGCATGATAGGTTGCTCGAAGCACTTTCTGCCATCCACGACAGGACCTGCTCACACTGCTCATTTTCTAATAAAGGTCTCCCGCGTGGACCCATTAATTGTGCGATGAATGTGGGGACGCCAGAAACGTGCCTCTCTCCTAATCGCGCAGCAGTCGGCTGCGATACACCTGGATCAGGAGTTCGGCCTGTGCCCACACCCTCACTTGGCCCTCCGCGTCCTCGGCCGCGTCCACGTCCTCTAGGCCTACCCCTACCCCTCAGCATGCTGTATTACCAGTGATTTGATTTCCCAGGCAGGAAATAAATTGGCGCAAGCCTGCAGGCCAAATAGAATTTTTTCCCTTTTTTTTTTAAAGGAAAGGCCCACTGCGTATATTCAATCAATAATAAATGTGTTGTGGCCCTGCAAATGTGTCACAGAACTGCAGTGTTGCAGAGTTATTAACTACAGCAGAGCGGTGATTTCCCAGGCAGGAAATAAATTGGCGCAAGCCTGCAGGCCAAATAGAATTTTTTCCCTTTTTTTTTAAAGGAAAGGCCCACTGCGTATATTCAATCAATAATAAATGTGTTGTGGCCCTGTAAATGTGTCACAGAACTGCAGTCTTGCAGAGTTATTAACTACAGCAGAGCGGTGATTTCCCAGGCAGGAAATAAATTGGTGCAAGCCTGCAGGCCAAATAGAATTTTTTCCCTTTTTTTTAAAGGAAAGGCCCACTGTGTATATTCAATCAATAATAAATGTGTTGTGGCCCTGCAAATGTGTCACAGAACTGCAGTGTTGCAGAGTTATTAACTACAGCAGAGCGGTGATTTCCCAGGCAGGAAATAAATTGGCGCAAGCCTGCTGTTAAACTTAGCTGGCTGCGTATGATTTTTTTTACGTTCTCCACCCAGCACACACGTACCCAGAACGCTGAGGACTGTCAGAGGCAGGCCAAATAGAATTTTTTCCCTTTTTTTAAAGGAAAGGCCCACTGCGTATATTCAATCAATAATAAATGTGTTGTGGCCCTGCAAATGTGTCACAGAACTGCAGTGTTGCAGAGTTATTAACTACAGCAGAGCGGTGATTTCCCAGGCAGGAAATAAATTGGCGCAAGCCTGCTGTTAAACTTAGCTGGCTGCGTATGATTTTTTTTATGTTCTCCACCCAGCACACACGTACCCAGAACGCTGAGGACTGTCAGAGGCAGGCCAAATAGAATTTTTTCCCTTTTTTTTAAAAGGAAAGGCCCACTGCGTATATTCAATCAATAATAAATGTGTTGTGGCCCTGCAAATGTGTCACAGAACTGCAGTGTTGCAGAGTTATTAACTACAGCAGAGCGGTGATTTCCCAGGCAGGAAATAAATTGGCGCAAGCCTGCAGGCCAAATAGAATTTTTTCCCTTTTTTTTAAAGGAAAGGCCCACTGCGTATATTCAATCAATAATAAATGTGTTGTGGCTCTGCAAATGTGTCACAGAACTGCAGTGTTGCAGGGTTATTAACTACAGCAGAGCGGTGATTTCCCAGGCAGGAAATAAATTGGCGCAAGCCTGCAGGCCAAATAGAATTTTTTCCCTTTTTTTTTAAAGGAAAGGCCCACTGCGTATATTCAATCAATAATAAATGTGTTGTGGCCCTGCAAATGTGTCACAGAACTGCAGTCTTGCAGAGTTATTAACTACAGCAGAGCGGTGATTTCCCAGACAGGAAATAAATTGGCGCAAGCCTGCAGGCCAAATAGAATTTTTTCCCTTTTTTTTAAAGGAAAGGCCCACTGTGTATATTCAATTAATAATAAATGTGTTGTGGCCCTGCAAATGTGTCACAGAACTGCAGTGTTGCAGAGTTATTAACTACAGCAGAGCGGTGATTTCCCAGGCAGGAAATAAATTGGCGCAAGCCTGCTGTTAAACTTAGCTGGCTGCGTATGATTTTTTTTACGTTCTCCACCCAGCACACACGTACCCTCAACGCTGAGGACTGTCAGAGGCAGGCCAAATAGAATTTTTTCCCTTTTTTTTAAAGGAAAGGCCCACTGCGTATATTCAATCAATAATAAATGTGTTGTGGCCCTGCAAATGTGTCACAGAACTGCAGTGTTGCAGAGTTATTAACTACAGCAGAGCGGTGATTTCCCAGGCAGGAAATAAATTGGCGCAAGCCTGCAGGCCAAATAGAATTTTTTCCCTTTTTTTTAAAGGAAAGGCCCACTGCGTATATTCAATCAATAATAAATGTGTTGTGGCTCTGCAAATGTGTCACAGAACTGCAGTGTTGCAGAGTTATTAACTACAGCAGAGCGGTGATTTCCCAGGCAGGAAATAAATTGGCGCAAGCCTGCAGGCCAAATAGAATTTTTTCCCTTTTTTTTTAAAGGAAAGGCCCACTGCGTATATTCAATCAATAATAAATGTGTTGTGGCCCTGCAAATGTGTCACAGAACTGCAGTGTTGCAGAGTTATTAACTACAGCAGAGCGGTGATTTCCCAGGCAGGAAATAAATTGGCGCAAGCCTGCTGTTAAACTTAGCTGGCTGCGTATGATTTTTTTTACGTTCTCCACCCAGCACACACGTACCCAGAACGCTGAGGACTGTCAGAGGCAGGCCAAATAGAATTTTTTCCCTTTTTTTAAAGGAAAGGCCCACTGCGTATATTCAATCAATAATAAATGTGTTGTGGCCCTGCAAATGTGTCACAGAACTGCAGTGTTGCAGAGTTATTAACTACAGCAGAGCGGTGATTTCCCAGGCAGGAAATAAATTGGCGCAAGCCTGCTGTTAAACTTAGCTGGCTGCGTATGATTTTTTTTATGTTCTCCACCCAGCACACACGTACCCAGAACGCTGAGGACTGTCAGAGGCAGGCCAAATAGAATTTTTTCCCTTTTTTTTTAAAGGAAAGGCCCACTGCGTATATTCAATCAATAATAAATGTGTTGTGGCCCTGCAAATGTGTCACAGAACTGCAGTGTTGCAGAGTTATTAACTACAGCAGAGCGGTGATTTCCCAGGCAGGAAATAAATTGGCGCAAGCCTGCAGGCCAAATAGAATTTTTTCCCTTTTTTTTAAAGGAAAGGCCCACTGTGTATATTCAATCAATAATAAATGTGTTGTGGCCCTGCAAATGTGTCACAGAACTGCAGTGTTGCAGAGTTATTAACTACAGCAGAGCGGTGATTTCCCAGGCAGGAAATAAATTGGCGCAAGCCTGCTGTTAAACTTAGCTGGCTGCGTATGATTTTTGTTTACGTTCTCCACCCAGCACACACGTACCCAGAACGCTGAGGACTGTCAGAGGCAGGCCAAATAGAATTTTTTCCCTTTTTTTAAAGGAAAGGCCCACTGCGTATATTCAATCAATAATAAATGTGTTGTGGCCCTGCAAATGTGTCACAGAACTGCAGTGTTGCAGAGTTATTAACTACAGCAGAGCGGTGATTTCCCAGGCAGGAAATAAATTGGCGCAAGCCTGCTGTTAAAGTTAGCTGGCTGCGTATGATTTTTTTTACGTTCTCCACCCAGCACACACGTACCCAGAACGCTGAGGACTGTCAGAGGCAGGCCAAATAGAATTTTTCCCTTTTTTTAAAGGAAAGGCCCACTGCGTATATTCAATCAATAATAAATGTGTTGTGGCCCTGCAAATGTGTCACAGAACTGCAGTGTTGCAGAGTTATTAACTACAGCAGAGCGGTGATTTCCCAGGCAGGAAATAAATTGGCGCAAGCCTGCTGTTAAACTTAGCTGGCTGCGTATGATTTTTTTTATGTTCTCCACCCAGCACACACGTACCCAGAACGCTGAGGACTGTCAGAGGCAGGCCAAATAGAATTTTTTCCCTTTTTTTTAAAAGGAAAGGCCCACTGCGTATATTCAATCAATAATAAATGTGTTGTGGCCCTGCAAATGTGTCACAGAACTGCAGTGTTGCAGAGTTATTAACTACAGCAGAGCGGTATTTCCCAGACAGGAAATAAATTGGCGCAAGCCTGCAGGCCAAATAGAATTTTTTCCCTTTTTTTTAAAGGAAAGGCCCACTGCGTATATTCAATCAATAATAAATGTGTTGTGGCTCTGCAAATGTGTCACAGAACTGCAGTGTTGCAGGGTTATTAACTACAGCAGAGCGGTGATTTCCCAGGCAGGAAATAAATTGGCGCAAGCCTGCAGGCCAAATAGAATTTTTTCCCTTTTTTTTTAAAGGAAAGGCCCACTGCGTATATTCAATCAATAATAAATGTGTTGTGGCCCTGCAAATGTGTCACAGAACTGCAGTCTTGCAGAGTTATTAACTACAGCAGAGCGGTGATTTCCCAGGCAGGAAATAAATTGGCGCAAGCCTGCAGGCCAAATAGAATTTTTTCCCTTTTTTTTAAAGGAAAGGCCCACTGTGTATATTCAATCAATAATAAATGTGTTGTGGCCCTGCAAATGTGTCACAGAACTGCAGTGTTGCAGAGTTATTAACTACAGCAGAGCGGTGATTTCCCAGGCAGGAAATAAATTGGCGCAAGCCTGCTGTTAAACTTAGCTGGCTGCGTATGATTTTTTTTACGTTCTCCACCCAGCACACACGTACCCACAACGCTGAGGACTGTCAGAGGCAGGCCAAATAGAATTTTTTCCCTTTTTTTAAAGGAAAGGCCCACTGCGTATATTCAATCAATAATAAATGTGTTGTGGCCCTGCAAATGTGTCACAGAACTGCAGTGTTGCAGAGTTATTAACTACAGCAGAGCGGTGATTTCCCAGGCAGGAAATAAATTGGCGCAAGCCTGCTGTTAAACTTAGCTGGCTGCGTATGATTTTTTTTATGTTCTCCACCCAGCACACACGTACCCAGAACGCTGAGGACTGTCAGAGGCAGGCCAAATAGAATTTTTTCCCTTTTTTTTTAAAGGAAAGGCCCACTGCGTATATTCAATCAATAATAAATGTGTTGTGGCCCTGCAAATGTGTCACAGAACTGCAGTGTTGCAGAGTTATTAACTACAGCAGAGCGGTGATTTCCCAGGCAGGAAATAAATTGGCGCAAGCCTGCAGGCCAAATAGAATTTTTTCCCTTTTTTTTAAAGGAAAGGCCCACTGCGTATATTCAATCAATAATAAATGTGTTGTGGCTCTGCAAATGTGTCACAGAACTGCAGTGTTGCAGGGTTATTAACTACAGCAGAGCGGTGATTTCCCAGGCAGGAAATAAATTGGCGCAAGCCTGCAGGCCAAATAGAATTTTTTCCCTTTTTTTTTAAAGGAAAGGCCCACTGCGTATATTCAATCAATAATAAATGTGTTGTGGCCCTGCAAATGTGTCACAGAACTGCAGTCTTGCAGAGTTATTAACTACAGCAGAGCGGTGATTTCCCAGACAGGAAATAAATTGGCGCAAGCCTGCAGGCCAAATAGAATTTTTTCCCTTTTTTTTAAAGGAAAGGCCCACTGCGTATATTCAATCAATAATAAATGTGTTGTGGCTCTGCAAATGTGTCACAGAACTGCAGTGTTGCAGGGTTATTAACTACAGCAGAGCGGTGATTTCCCAGGCAGGAAATAAATTGGCGCAAGCCTGCAGGCCAAATAGAATTTTTTCCCTTTTTTTTTAAAGGAAAGGCCCACTGCGTATATTCAATCAATAATAAATGTGTTGTGGCCCTGCAAATGTGTCACAGAACTGCAGTCTTGCAGAGTTATTAACTACAGCAGAGCGGTGATTTCCCAGGCAGGAAATAAATTGGCGCAAGCCTGCAGGCCAAATAGAATTTTTTCCCTTTTTTTTAAAGGAAAGGCCCACTGTGTATATTCAATCAATAATAAATGTGTTGTGGCCCTGCAAATGTGTCACAGAACTGCAGTGTTGCAGAGTTATTAACTACAGCAGAGCGGTGATTTCCCAGGCAGGAAATAAATTGGCGCAAGCCTGCTGTTAAACTTAGCTGGCTGCGTATGATTTTTTTTACGTTCTCCACCCAGCACACACGTACCCACAACGCTGAGGACTGTCAGAGGCAGGCCAAATAGAATTTTTTCCCTTTTTTTAAAGGAAAGGCCCACTGCGTATATTCAATCAATAATAAATGTGTTGTGGCCCTGCAAATGTGTCACAGAACTGCAGTGTTGCAGAGTTATTAACTACAGCAGAGCGGTGATTTCCCAGGCAGGAAATAAATTGGCGCAAGCCTGCTGTTAAACTTAGCTGGCTGCGTATGATTTTTTTTACGTTCTCCACCCAGCACACACGTACCCAGAACGCTGAGGACTGTCAGAGGCAGGCCAAATAGATTTTTTTCCCTTTTTTTTAAAGGAAAGGCCCACTGCGTATATTCAATCAATAATAAATGTGTTGTGGCCCTGCAAATGTGTCACAGAACTGCAGTGTTGCAGAGTTATTAACTACAGCAGAGCGGTGATTTCCCAGGCAGGAAATAAATTGGCGCAAGCCTGCAGGCCAAATAGAATTTTTTCCCTTTTTTTTAAAGGAAAGGCCCACTGCGTATATTCAATCAATAATAAATGTCTTCTGGCCCTGCCTACACAATTCTTTCCCTGTAGTATTACTGCAGGGCGCAATGCTCTGCACGGCCGATTTGGAAAAAAAAAAAAGTGCAACACTGCTAACTGCAGCCTCCACGCTACTGCACACTGTTAGATGTGGCCCTAAGAAGGACCGTTGGGGTTCTTGAAGCCTACACTAACTCCTAACACTCTCCCTGCCTAACCACCACTTCTGTCCCTGTAGTATTACTGCAGGGCGCAATGCTCTGCACGGCCGATTTGGAAAAAAAAACAAAATGTGCAACACTGCTAACAGCAGCCTCCACACTACTGCACACGGTTAGATGTGGCCCTAAGAAGGACCGTTGGGGTTCCTGAAGCCTACACTAACTCCTAAGGCTCTCCCTACAGCAGCTCCGGCACCAGCAGCATTGTCCCTCAGCTATCTCACAAGGCATCTGAGGCGAGCCGCGGGAGGGGCCGACTTTTATACTCGGGTGACATCTGATCTCCCCAGCCACTCACAGCAGGGGGGTGGTATAGGGCTGGAACATCACAGGGGGAAGTTGTAATGCCTTCCCTGTCTTTCAATTGGCCAGAAAAGCGCGCTAACGTCTCAGAGAGGAAACTGAAAGTAACCCGAACATCGCGTGGTACTCGTTACGAGTAACGAGCATCCCGAACACGCTAATATTCGCCCCTGCATCAAGCTCGGACGAGTACGTTCGCTCATCTCTAATAATTCCCTTTATTGAATTCAATGCCTAAAATCTTAGTGGAATCTTGTGGTTCTGGAAGAGTTTCCGGAAGATCAAAAACAGCATCTTCCCCTCCCAGCCAGAGACTCTCGCACTTTTCCCGATTGATCTTTGACCCAGTAGAAGTCAACTTCTGACATCACCCACCTCATCACGTTTCTGGTAGAGACAAAGATAGTAACATTGTTAGCATATGCCACTGTCCTCAAGGCCTAGCCAAGCACCCTCATTCCATCCTCATCCTACTAACGGTCCCGTCTACCTTTCTGAGTAAGGGATCAACAGCGAACAGGTAAAGTAAGGGGCTTAGAGGGCATCCCTGGCGAATTCCAGACCCGTTTACAAAAGGACGACCAAGCCAACCATTCACAAGTGGGAAACTCTCAGCCCCTGAATACAAAGTTTTTAACCAAATAACAAACCCCATCGCCAGACCATATCTCAAAAGGAAAGACCAAAGATACTCATGATTCATGCGATCAAAAGCTTCCGCTTGATCCAAGAAAGGTAAAAACCCCTTCTAGAGACCCACCTTGTCCTGTTCCACAGCCTCCCGGATACTCAGCGTGGAACTATATGTGCTTTGACTGAGAACAGAGCAGTGCTGAGCCCCAGAGAGGAGTTGGAGGCAAATTTAACCAACCTACTGAAAAGCACTTTCACCAGAAGCTTTCTGTTCATATTGAGGAGCGCTATGGGATGCCAATTCTCAATATGGCACTGATCGTTATCCTTTGATAGAATAATTGGGGCTAATCTCCTTATTGACTTTGGCAGAATGCCCAAGGATAGACATTAAATAAAAACCTCGGTCAAGAGGGGAACCAAAACTCCCTTTGGTTTGGGCGAGTAGTACTTCCCAGAATGCCTTTCTAAAATCAAAGATGCATGTCCATCATACTGACATCTCTTAAGCAAGGCTTTCACCCTAGAGATCTCTTCACGATCTCCTACCCCAGTTGAGACCAAATGCTCGAGTTTTCTTCTCCGGGATCTGATACATACGCTTGCTGTTCAGGTTTCTGAGATTGTGAAACTGTTCTTACCCGATGTTTGAACATCTCCCACCACTCCAGTAGTGGTTCCTGGCTCTGAAGAAAATCATCAAAGGACTGTTTTATTTCCGCTTCTTCCAGGAGTGACGAATTCAACTTCCATAAACCTCTGCCAATCCGAGGGGTCTCTGTAACATTCAGAGAAAAAAAATTAAACGGTGAAGGGAAAACTCCACCTTCATGACCGATAACTGTGAGGAGACAGTTTCCACCTTTAAATAAAACCTATCTATCCTAGACCTACAATTACTACCTTTAAAGTAAGTGCACCCCATGAGCATTGGGGGGTGCCAAATGTGGACATCCACAAGGTGTGCTTCACTAACTACGCTATCTAATGTGATGCTATCTCATTCCAGCTGGTCATTAGAACCTCCTCTATCACAGAGCCTTGTGACATTATTAAAGTCTCCTACAAAGACCACTTGCTGGCTTGTAAAAAGGTAAGGCTTAATTCTCATAAAGAGGTCTTTGCGCCCCCACCTTGACTGGGGTTCATAGATATTGGTAAGATGCAATTCTTGACCTCCCATGAGAATATGCAAGATCTCCCCAATTCAAGCAATATGGCTCAGATGTAAGAGACCAATAGGAGGCTCCACATGTCCACTCATGCTTAGCTTTATATATGGTCGACAAATCCGTCAGCCTTGTCTCATACAAAAATAAAATGTCAGCTTCAACTCGGATGAGAAAATCAAAGGCCGATAACCTAGCCGCATCTGACTAATTAAAGATAACTACCTAACCCAACTTGTGTGGGAGCCAACTAGAGAGAGGGCCACTCTGGACTTACTATTAACTAACAAACCGAACCGAATAATGGGGGTGCAAGTTGAGGGACACTTGGGGAAGAGTGACCACAATATAATTAACTTCTAGCTGTCATTCAAAAAGAAGCCTTATCAGGGAGTGACAAAAAAACTAAACTTTAGTAAAGCAAAATTTGATCAGCTTAGAACTACTATCGGTAACATTAATTGGGACAATGTCCTCAAAAATATCAGTACAGACGACAAATGGGATAAGTCACCTCAAGTGAGCAGTTCATACCCTTTAAAAATTAAAAAACCTCAAGTAAAAGGAAACCAATGTGGCTCAACAAGATGGTAAGGGGGGCAATAAACGAAAAAAAAAAAAGCATTTAAACTACTAAAGCAAGAAGGCAGCGAAAAAGTGCTAAAATCATACAGGGGAAAAAACTAAATATGCAAAGGAAAGATCACAATTGCTAAGGAGGAGGCAGAAAGACTGTTTGCCAAAGAGAACAAAAACAACCCGAAACTATTCTTTAATTATATTAAAGGGGTTGTCCCGCGCCGAAACGGGTTTTTTCTTTTCGCATAGACCCCCCGTTCAGCGTGGGACAAACCCAAGGGACATGTTGAAATAAAAAAAAAAATTTTACTTACCCGAATCCCCTCTCTGCAACTTCTTTCTTCTTTTCAGCCAAGATGGCCGCCGGGATCTTCACCCACGATGCACCGCGGGTCTTCTCCCATGGTGCACCGTGGGCTCTGTGCGGTCCATTGCCGATTCCAGCCTCCTGATTGGCTGGGATCGGCACACGTGACGGGGCGGAGCTACGCAATGATGCGTAGAAGGGGGCGGAGCCAGAACGCCGCTCGTGCCCGGACTGACCAGAAGGGAGAAGACCCTTCTGCGCAAGCGCATCTAATCGGGCGATTAGACGCTGAAATTAGACGGATCCATGGAGACGGGGACGCCAGCAACAGAGCAGGTAAGTGAATAACTTCTGTATGGCTCATATTTAATGCACGATGTATATTACAAAGTGCATTAATATGGCCATACAGAAGTGCTTAACCCCACTTGCTTTAACGGGACAACCCCTTTAATAGTAAAAGGATTTGCACTGAGAGCACTGTCTCTTTAACAAATAATGCAGGAGAAATCATAGAAAATAAATGGTTCATACTCAGATTGGGCCACCGTCGCTAGTGGGGGGCCACAGGGTTCAGTATTGGGCTCCATTCTGTTCAATATATTTATCAATGACCTGATAGAGGGACTGCACTGTAAAATATCAATATTTGCAGATGACACAAAATTATACGAGATAATCAATGCAATGGAGGACAAGGTACAGCTACAAATGGACTGAGATAAGCTGGGGGCTTGGGCAGAAAAATGGCAAATGAAGTTCAATGTTGATAAATGTAAGGTTATGCACATGGGCAGGAGAAATGGATGTCACCAATATGCACTAAATGGGGAACTACTAGGGAAAAGTGATATGGAAAAAGACGCAGGGGGTACTAGTGGATTGTGAATTAAACTGGAGTAACCAATGTCAGTCAGCTGCTGCAAAAGCTAATAAAGTCTTGGGGTGCATTAAAAGAGGTATAGGGGCGAGGGATGAGAACATTATCGTCCCACTATATAAGGCACTTGTCAGGCCCCACATGGAATACTGTGTACAATTCTTGTCACCAGTGCTCAGGAAAGATGTTACAGTGCTTCAGGGGGTTCAAAGAAGGGCAACTAAACTAATACATGGCATGACGGGACTGGAATACCCAGAGAGGCTATCCAAATTGGGATTATTTACCCTGGAAAAAAGACGGCTAAGAGGTGATCAAATAACTATGTATAAATACATGAGGGGACAATACAAGGATCTCTCCCGTGATCTGTTTATACCCAGGACTGCGACAGTAACAAGAGGGCATCCGCTACGTCTAGAAGAAAGCAGGTTTCATCACCAACACAGAAGGGGGTTCTTTACTGTAAGAGCAGTGAGACAGTGGAACTCTCTGCCTGAGGATGTGGTGACGGCAAAATCCATAGAGGAGTTTAAGAGGGGACTTGATTTCTTTCTAGAGTGGAAGGCTATTACAGGATATAAATTTTAGGTGACCAGCAGGTTGTTGATCCGGGTCTTACAGACAGGTAGGAACTATTAGAGGTTGATCCTGGGATTAGTCTGACTGCCATTAGGGAGTCGGGAAGGAATTTTTCCCCCAAAAGGGCTAATTGGCTTCTGCCTCTTGGGGTTTTTTGCCTTCCTCTGGATCAACAAGGAGGTTAACATGCTGAACTAGATGGACATTGTCTTCATTCGGCCTTACATACTATGTTACTATGTAATGCTGGCAACATTACTTGCTACCAGTGTCAATAGGGTGAGTGCTGCCATCATTAATGATTGAGCTGGATGGCTTTCCTGTTACTCTCCACTTTATTTGTCTGGGAAGAAACTGAAAACACCTATAATTTTTTTCTAACTCCAACTCACATCCTTACCTTTGCCTTTCAGCTTCAGGGCAGCACCCTTCCTAGAGCAAACCAGATCCCCCTTAGAAAGAGACCCAGTATCCCTTGAGGTTCCCTTATTAAAGACTTCCTCTACCACTGCTGCAACTACCTCTGGCCCCTCACCCTCTACCCCTGGCAAGGAAGAGGAAGTGTTATTGAGGACTTGGAAACAGTTAGAGAGGTCAAGTGGAGAGGAACCACTTGGGTCTTTACCACAGCGATTGGGACAAAATGATCCCACTCTAGAGAGGGAGAACCCCTGGGTTTCCTTATAGTTTTTCCCTTTTTTTCTGTTTTTGCCATTTCTCACCTTCTTTATCTGCACTGTCTTCACGGGAGGTTGTAGAAAAACTGGCATCCACCACCTGTCTCTCCATCCTACTAGTTTCCTCATCCGTATCACCATCCCTCAGGTTCTCAGCAGCGAGGTGCATTTCCCTGCTAATGGCAACCCCGGATTCTCGGAACCTATGCCCCCCCCAGCAGTTCGACACCTCTCCCACTTGGGTTGATCAAGCATTCCACCAAGACCCTGTAGCTCTTCCTCCTCCTCGTCCCCACCAGCTTTGCCTCCAGACAAACGGGTCTGCTGACCCTCCAACTGTGCCCACCCAGTTTTGGCAAAAGAGAAAGGACAGCAACTGAATGAGTGCCCTAAAGCACCACACAGGTTACACCAAATGTTCCCACAGGACAAGGGTGGATGATCTCCTGCCACAGAGCACACACACCAGTACTTTGCACTGTGCGTTAAAATGTGAAGGGTCACTATACCTATATAGAACTTGGGCTGCCCCTGGTAGATGACCAGAATCATGTTCCTTCCCAGAAATACAGAAGAAGGGATGTGGGTAATGAAATTACCTGCATGCTTCACCTTCATCATCAAAGTCCAGACCCCTGACCAGATACCATGTGCGACCCTGTTCTTCTGGGGATGATGAAGAATATCCCCATATCTACTCATCCAGGTTATGATGTCCACGTAAGAGAGAGATTCATTACTTAGTGACATTCCGTCGAGAAATTGCTTGAACCACAAATTCTGGCCAACTCAAACTTTGACCTGAAGACCTCAAGCCCTTTCCTGTCTCACGAAGCTGACATCAAAATTAGGAGGTCCCAAAGGGGTGCATCAGGGCAAAGATGTCATTCCCCTGAATTCCATCATGAGGAGAAGCTCCACCACCCCAGCACGGCTAGGACAGGCGCTACTGCCTCCCCATCAGAGATGGACCACATTCCTCCTGGATCCCCTTGCCCGGCTGTAGTAAACGACCATGCCCTTTCTCCCCACCTTTGCTTTTGGAAGGCCACTGTGCCAAACCTAGCTATCCTAAAAGACAAGTCGTGCTCTCCAACCTCTATAGTGACTGACCTCTCTCCTCTCCTTTAGGTGGACAGGAAGAGATTATGTGACCTGGGGTCAACACTCGCATAGCTCCTAGAAACCACCACTGCCAAGGGGGAAGATGGACCAGGACCCCGCTCCTCCCCAAATCAGCAGACTTAACACTACCAGACACTCCTGCCTCACCTCCCTCACTAGTTACACTTACACACACCAGCAGAAACCCTGACATTTAACACTGTATTATTTGAATTTCCCCCACCCCCAGACTCTCTGTCACTCACACCACAAGTTAGCATGCTCTTCACTTCATCCCTTTCACTCACCTCCATGTTTTCCATAGCATTCTCACTTTTCTTTGTGACCAGACCAGTAACAGCTCTCTTCTTAGGAGGCGGAGTAAGAGGCGCTTGGTGGTTCAGAGGGCCCCTGACAAATTTCCCCTCATGCCTGCAGGGGAGCAACCCAGGGTTGCCTTTTTAAACATGGTCCCCTCCAAGCCACAAGCTCCACCTCCCCTTTCAGTAGCATAAGAAATGGGACATGCAGCTGCACACGGGATGGCCTTCAGCCCTGCTCTTCACCACCATATTCACAGCTCCACATGAGTGGCGCTCCTCCAATGCCAGATCACCCATCCCACATCCGCGATCTTTGCAGTGATGCCAGCTGGCATTGGGCAGCTCCCTTTCTTTTGGCTCTCCACAGGGGCCCTTCTGAGAGCCACCTGATGCCAGATGACCCCTCAGCTTTTCTTCCACCTTCCTGAAATGCTTAAGATCACTCAATGCTGGGCATCTCCCCTTCTCTAAGCCCACTGCAGGGCCTTTCTGGGGGCCACCCAATGCCCAATAACCGCCCTACCCCCAGCCATTTCTGCCTTCTTTTTTGGGGCATCTGCTTCCAAGCAGGTAACCCCCTATCTCTGGAGACACTGCAGGACCGCTCCTCACAGGACTGCAATGGAGGCCACTCAATGCCGGCTCATCTCCCACTTTTCCCACAGCCCTTTTAGATATCTCTGGGTCACCTGGTGCCAGATGACCCCCACACAAAGACCTCACTGTTAGACACCTTTTCCTTTAAATCTTGGATGGCATGGTTGTATTGAGCCCTCCTTGCCCCACCTGAATTATTGGCAAGGGATCTGGATGCCTGTATTTCCTCCTGGAGCCTTTTGGAGGCAAAGCTGTTTACATTCTCGAGGGGCCACAGTGTCCCCCAGCTATTGATAGTAGGACCAGGGTCTCCCCAGAAGCATGTGGCCTGGCTCCAGGAGGGCCCTTGCTGGAACTCTTTGCAGCCGAGGTCGCAGAGGACCGCGGCAGCGTTCGAATAGCGGGCCCACGGCTTAGGAGATAGCGGGGTAGATTGAGGCCTTGTAATGGGGCTCTACCATCTCCTCCCCTGGGGGTAGCATGGGACCCATCCGAGTTACTGCTGGGGGAATTTCACGGGAGTAATCCAAATGGTGGTTTAACTGAATGTACTTTGTCACTCGTGATGCCACTGATCCTTCCTCTGCGGTGAATCCAGATGGTAGAAAAGTAAGTAGTCCACACACAGGGAAACGTTTAAAGCAAATCTGTGAACGGTCGGCAGTGCTCCTTTACTTGAGTATAAGGCTGGGGTCACACGGAATGTATTCCCGGCGGAAATCTCACGGTTTGGCCGCAGCGAAAAACCACAAAATTTCCGCCAGGAATCCGCTGCTTCAAAACCCGCTACACTTATCCATGCACTTTGAAACGGCCTAGCCGCTCACTTTTCCGTTGCGGCTGGCGCTCCCCCCCGGTATAATAGCGACCGCCTCCACCTCCCAGTATAATAGTGACATCCCACAGCGGCAACCAGTATAATAGTGACACTCCACAGGGACCCCCAGTATAATAGTGACACCCCATAGTGGCCCCCAGTATAATAGTGACACCCCACAGCGGCCCCCAGTGTATTAGTGACACCCCACAGCGGCCCCCAGTATATTAGTGACACCCCACAGCGGCCCCCAGTATATTAGTGACACCCCACAATGGCCCCCAGTTTATTATTAAGACCCCACAGCAGCCCCAGTATATAAGTGAGACCCCGCAGCGGCCCCTAGTATAATATTAAGACCCCAAATTGGCCCCCAATGTATAAGTGATACCCGACAGGGGCCCCCAGTGTATTAGTGAGACCCAACTGCGGCCCCCAGTATAATAAAGAGACCCCACAGCGGCCCCCAGGGTATTACTGATACCCAACAGCGGCCCCCAGTATAATAGTGAGACCCCAAAGCGGCCCCCAGTGTATTAGTGAGACCCCACAGCGGCCCCCAGTGTATTAGTGAGACCGCACAGTGGCCCCCAGTGTATTAGTGAGACCCCACAGCGGCCCCCAGTGTATTAGTGAGACCCCACAGCGGCCCCCAGTGTATTAGTGAGACCCCACAGCGGCCCCCAGTGTATTAGTGAGACCCCACAGCGGCCCCCAGTGTATTAGAGAGACCCCACAGCAGCCCCCAATATATTAGTGACCCCCACTGTATTAGTGAGACCCCACAGCGGCTCCCAGGATATTAGTGATACCCCACAGCGGCCCCCAGTATATTAGTGACACCCCAAAGTGGCCCCCAATATATTAGTGATACCCCACAGCGGCCCTCAGTGTATTAGTGAGACCCCACAGCAGCCCCCAGTGTAATAGTGAGACCCCACAGTGATCCTCAGTGTATTAGTGAGACCGCACAGCGGCCCCCAGTGTAATAGTGAGACTCCACAGCAGTCCCAAGTGTATTAGTGAGACCCCACAGCAGCCCCCAGTGTATTAGTGACACCCCACAGGGGCCCCCAGTATATTAGTGACACCCCACAGGGGCCCCCAGTATATTAGTGAGGCCTCACAGCAGCCACCAGTGTATTAGTGAGACCCCATAGAGCCCCCAGTGTATTAGTGAGACCCCACAACGGCCCCCAGTGTAATAGTGCGTCTCCACAGCGGCCCCCAGTGTAATAGTGAGACACCACAGCGTCCCCTAGTGTATTAGTGACACCCTGTAGCGGCTCCCAGGATATTAGTGATACCCCACAGCGGCCCCCAGTATATTAGTTACACCCCAAAGCGGCCCCCAATATATTAGTGATACCCCACAGCGGTCCCCAGTGTATTAGTGAGACCCCACAGCTTCCCCCCAGTGTAATAGTGAGACTCCACAGCAGTCCCGAGTGTATTACTGAGACCCCAGAGCAGCCCCCAGTGTATTAGTGACACCCCACAGCGGCCCCCAGTATATTAGTGACACCCCACAGCAGCCACCAGTGTATTAGTGAGACCCCACAGCGCCCCCCAGTGTATTAGTAAGATCCCACAACGGCCCCCAGTGTAATAGTGAGTCCCCACAGCGGCCCCCAGTGTAATAGTGAGACCCCCACAGCGGCCCCCAGTGTATAAGTGAGACCCAACAGCGGCCCCTGGTGTATTAGAGAGACCCCACAGCGGCCCCCAGTGTAATAATGAGTCCCCACAGCGGCCCCTAGTGTATTAATGACATTCCGTAGTGGCTCCCAGGATATTAGTGATACCCCACAACAGCCCCCAGTATATTAGTGACACCCCAAAGCGCCCCCGAATATATTAGTAAAACCCCGCAGTGGCCCTCAGTGTATTAGTGAGACCCCACAGCAGCCCCCAGTGTAATAGTGAGACTCCACAGCGGCCCCCAGTGTAATAGCGAGTCCCCACAGCGGCCTCTAGTGTATTAGTGACACCCCGTAGCGGCTCCCAGGATATTAGTGATACCCCACAGCGGCCCCCAGTATATTAGTTACACCCCAAAGCAGCCCCCAATATATTAATGATACCCCACAGCGGCCCTCAGTGTATTAGTGAGACCCCACAGCAGCCCCCAGTGTAATAGTGAGACCGCACAGCGGTCCCCAGTGTATTAGTGAGACCCCACAGCTGCCCCCAGTGTAATAGTGAGACTCCACAGCAGTCCCGAGTGTATTCGTGAGACCCCACAGCAGCCACCAGTGTAATAGTGAGTCCCCACAGTGGCCCCCAATGTATAAGTGAGACCCCACAGCGGCCCTCGGTGTATTAGAGAGACCCCGCAGCGGCCCCCAGTGTAATAGTGAGTCCCCATAGCGGCCCCTAGTGTATTAGTGACACCCCGTAGTGGCTCCCAGGATATTAGTGATACCCCACAGCAGCCCCCAGTATATTAGTGACACCCCAAAGCGCCCCCGAATATATTAGTGAAGCCCCGCGGTGGCCCTCAGTGTATTAGTGAGACCCCACAGCAGCCCCCAGTGTAATAGTGAGACCCCACAGCGGTCCCCACTGTATTAGTGACACCCCACAGCGGCCCCCAGTATATGAGTGACACCCCACAGCGACCCCCCCCCCCCGAGACCCACATACTTACCCTCTCCTCCTCCTGGAAGCTCAGCTCCTCTTCTGCTTGGCGACGATCCCGGCACACACTATGACGTCAGTGTGCTGCCGGACACCTCCTCCCCCTGCTCTCGCGGAACCTAAGAGGAGACATCGGGGGAGGAGGATCCTGACAGCACACTGAGGTCACAGTGTGCGCTGGGATCTAGAAGCGCTGTGAGTGAATACCGGCAGGGGAGCTGCGGCCCCTGCCGGTATTCACTAGTGGTGAGCGGCGATGGCGGCACGTGCCAGCAGGGAGGGCTCTGCGTGCCACCTCTGGTACGCATGCCATAGGTTCGCCATCAGTGACCTAGACTCATCTAGCAGCAGAGTACCACACATGGGAGGCTTAGATACACTCATCGAGCAGTAGAGTATCGCATATAACATGCTTAGATACACTGATCCAACACCATAATATTACAGATGGCATGTTTAGATACACAGATTCAGCTGGAGAGTATCATACATGATTGGCTTAGATACATGAATCCAGCAGCAGAGTATTGCACATGATAGGTTTAGGTACACAGATCCACCAACCGAGTATCACATATGAAAGGCTTCGATATGCAGATACAGCAGTAGAGTATCACCCATGGTAGGCTTAGTTACACCGATCAAGTAGTAGAGTATCACAAATTAAAAGCTTAGATACACTGATTCAGCAGAAGAGTATCACACGTGAGAGGCTTAGATACACTGGTTCAGCAGAAGAGTATTACACATGAGAGGCTTAGATACACAGTGATCTACATCCAGTGATCACATATAATAATTATCTCCGTATTTGGATTTGCTCTCTGGAGGAAAACATTGCTGTAATAACAATACTCTGCAGGACTGTAAAACGTGTGGCAAGAATGCGAACCCCACAGCGAGACGTTGTACAAACCACAACAAGTCACGTTCTTACGGTAAAAATAGAAATCGTGGACCATAAAAAACACCAAGGTAACCGAGGAAGCAACAAAGCGCAGAGTGAGCGGCATGCGGTGCCCCCTCATTGGGTGGAAGGATAAATCCCAGCTCCTAATGATCCTCGTCCATTAGATTTCCTGGCATTGCAGCCTCATTAGCCGGACACTTGTGCCCTCCTGGGGCCACAAAACGCGATACGCCCGTATGACAAGGCGAAGAGGAGGGGTGACGACGATGGTCAGGAATCCTGATGTCAGCATCGCGGCCTCGGAGAAACATTTGAGAATCTTTGGGGATCAAGTTCTGGAACGTGGAGCAGAGCGGAGGAGCGTGGGGGCCGCGGGGGCCACAGCCCTCTTCAGTTACACAATTAGGATCCTATCCAGAGGGCGGGGGACGGGAGGGGGTGCTCGCCCTCTAGATTTACACAATGCAGGTCCCAGGTCACCACTATAACGTGCCTGGTGGAGGGCTAGAATTACACGTATGGCGGCCAGTGCCAGCTCTCATATGAAAGCAATTAGTGGCGGTGGTCCAGTCGGTGGGGCACTCAGGGCCTTTTATTGGAGTCCTCCTTGCTGTGGGTGGCCGCTGCTGCCACCGTGAGTCTTCCCTGGTTAAATAGTGGAAAACAATTGCAAGGTAGATCAATGGGCGTGAGCGCTGAGCAAATCTTTCCATTTTTATCCCGAGCGCTGAAGGAAACATTAAACGTTCTGGGCTCCAAGCTCCTTCCGAATGTGGAAACATCCTGCGCCTGCCACGGTCAGCAGAAGTCACCCCATTAAAGTGACCGCACAGCCGACTCCCCTCAGGGTCCAGCGAAGGAGTATCGGGCTAAAAGTGTAGCTACAAGTTTATATGCCGTAACATCATCCCAGAAGGGAAATGTGTTGAGACAGTGAATATGTTATGTCCCGGGGGGCGCTCCATGATGGTGTAGGAGTTCCTGCTGTACCAACCCACCAGCTGAGGAATTAGAGTCCCTAGATAATTAACCTTTTTGGCCCTTTAGGCCTGATTCTTCATTATTTGGGGGTGGCTGGTGAGTCCTCATTGCCCCCGCACCTCAATATCATCGGCTGCATAATTATATCTGCCAACTTTCAAACAATGAAGAGAGGGATACAGGGGCGTAACTATAAAGGGTGCAGGGGATGCGGTTGCACCCAGGCCGAGGAGCCTTAGGGGGCCCATAAGGCCTCTCTTCTCCATATTGGGAGCCCAGTACTATGAAAAAAGCATTATAGTTAGGGGCCCTGTTACAGATTTTGCACCAGGGCCCAGAAGCTTCAAGTTACGCCTCCGGAGGGATACGTCATGCGGTGCCCATAGTGCACCATGGCAAAGTAGAGTAATAATGTAATCAGATACAAACTCCACATAGTGATAGTGATTACAGTGCAGTTACCTCCAGTGATAGTGATTCCAGTGCAGATACCTCCAGTGACCAAAGGTGCTGTCTCTTCAGATTAGCGTTGCCTGTTTTCATTCTTGTCTGTGGCCCTACCTCCACATAGTGCCACCTCCGTGGCCTCATCTTTGTACAGAGTTCCCTTTGTTGCCCCACCTACACTCATAGTCCTTTCTGTAGCCCCACTTATGCATAGTACCTCCATATGGCCCCACCTACATACAGAGCCCCTACTGTGACCCTACTTACACACAGAGCCCCTGCTGTGGCCCCAGCTATGCATATTGTCCCTAAATGGCCCAATCTACATACAGAGCCCCTTCTGTGGCACAACCTATGCATAGTACCTCTGTATGGCTACACCTACACACAGAACCCTGTCTGTGGCCCTACTTACACACAGAGCCCTGTCTTTGGCCCAACTTACGCATAGTACCTCTATATGGCCCCACCTACACAAAGAACCCCTTTTGTGGCCCTACTTACACACAGAGACCCTGCTGTTGCTCGAGCTACTCTTAGTGCCCCTATATGGCACTACCTACACACAGGCCCCCTCTGTAGTCCTACAGAGTATACTGTGTCTAAAGTCGGGAAAAGAGGAGGAATCAAGCTATGGATGGAAGTTTGGGAGTCTGGCAATAGGAGTTAAACATTTTTGCTGCCCCTTGGGATAGCTGGGCAGCACCGAAATCTGGGACTGTCATCCGGGACGTTTTGGAGATGTGTGTTTTAGACATGTCTAGTCCTCCACAGTAAATGCCCACAACTATCCTGGATCCAGTGGGACAGTTCCAGTTTACAATTGTAGTTCCACAAGTGTAGTCATTTTTTTGCATAAAAGGGGGCATTCCAGGAGACTTATTACTAAGGGGCATATGGGGTGCACTATTACTGAGCATGGCCTAATGGAAAAATTTGCCTGGGCGCGTCACACAAGAGTCCTTCCACTTTTTGTTATTCAGAGGTTGGGAGGTGTGCAGGAGGGGGTATTTGGGGAGCCCTTAATTGGGCAATCCCTCTGAAACCTTCCTCTGTACTATAGGGGGCATGTTGTATATAGGGGTCATATATGGGGTCCGATCAGTAAGAAAAACGGAGCACAGAACATGTGGAAAACCTGGAAACCCATAAGATCTTGTCACCTCTGGTTTATCTGGACCGGAAAGCTTCTGAGCAGGACATGAGCGAGATTCTTAAGAGCGGAGGAATAAAAATGTTCTCATGCGCATGCGTGTCATTATTTTCCTCCTTATGCTCTACCCATTTACATAGGAGACCCCCCCCCCACTTAATGAATTTGAATTTTTTTGTACATAGGAGCATGTTCAGCATTCCAAAAGACAGACCCTGAAATAGAACCCCTAAACAAAGATACAGACCCCAGACCTGAACCGCGACATAAAGACCCAAACAAGAACTGCAATATAAAGACCCTATTACTATATAAGGGGCTGATACTGGGGGTATTACTGTATGAGACGATGATACTAGGGGTATTACTATATAAGGGGGTGATACTGGGGGTATCACTATATAAGGGGCTGATAATGGGGGTATTAGTATGTAAGTGTACTGAGGCTATCACTATATAAGGGGCTGATACTGGGGGTATTACTGTATGAGAGGCTGATACTGGAGGTATCACTATATAAGGGGTTAATACTGGGGGTATCACTATATAAGGGTCTGATACTGGGGGTATCACTATGTAAGGGGCTGATACAGGGGGTATTACTATATAAGGGGTTGATACTGGGGGTATCACTATATAAAGGGCTGATACAGGGGTTATTACTATATAAGGGGCTGATACTGGGGGTATTACTGTACAAGAGGATGATACTGGGGCCTATATAAGGGGCTAATACAGGGGGTATTAGTATATAATGGGTTGATACTAGGGGTATCACTATATAAATGGCTGATACAGGGGTTATTACTATATAATGGGCTTATACTGGGGGTATTACTGTACGAGAGGATGATACTGGGGGTATTACTATATAAGGGGCTGATACAGGGGGGTATTAGTATATAAGGGGTTGATACTAGGGGTATCACTATATAAAGGGCTGATACAGGGGTTATTACTATATAAAGGGCTGATACTGGGGGTATTACTGTACGAGAGGATGATACTGGGGGTATTACTATATAAGGGTCTGATACAGGGGGTATTAGTATATAAGGGGTTGATACTAGGGGTATCACTATATAAAGGGCTGATACAGGGGTTATTACTAGAGATGAGCTAGCACCAAAATGCTCGGGTGCTCGTTACTCGGGACGAAATTTTCGCGTTGCTCGAGGGTTCGTTTCGAGTAATGAACCCCATTGAAGTCAATTTTTGTATATCGCCGATGCTCGCTAAGGTTTCCATTTGTGAAAATCTGGGCAATTCAAGAAAGTGATGGGAACGACACAGCAACGGATAGGGCAGGCGAGGGGCTACATGTTGGGCTGCATCTCAAGTTCCCAGGTCCCACTATTAAGCCACAATAGCGGCAAGAGTGGGCCTCCCCCCCTCCCAACAATTTTTACTTCAGAAAAGCCCTCATTAGCAATGCATACCTTAGCTAAGCACCACACTACCTCCAACAAAGCACAATCACTGCCTGCATGACACTCCGCTGCCACTTCTCCTGGGTTACATGCTGCCCCCCCCCCCGCACGACCCAGTGTCCACAGCGCACACCAAAGTGTCCCTGCGCAGCCTTCAGCTGCCCTCATGCCACACCACCCTCATGTCTATTTATAAGTGCGTTTGCCATGAGGAGGAACCGCAGGCACACACTGCAGAGGGTTGGCACGGCTATGCAGCGACCCTCTTTAAAAGGGGGCGGGGCGATAGCCCACAATGCTGTACAGAAGCAATGAGAAATATAATCCTGTGCCACCACCATCAGGAGCTGCACACTTGGGCATAGCAATGGGGAACCTATGTGCCACACACTATTCATTCTGTCAAGGTGTCTGCATGCCCCAGTCAGACCGCGTTTTTTTATAAATAGTCACAGGCAGGTACAACTCCGCAATGGGAATTCCGTGTGCACCCACAGCATGGGTGGCTCCCTGGAACCCACCGGCTGTACATAAATTTATCCCATTGCAGTGCCCTGGACAGCAGAGCTAACGTCAGATTAAATGCAGGTGGGCTTCGGCCCACACTGCATGCCCCAACCTGACCGGGGTTTTTAATTCATAGACACAGGCAGGTACAACTCCCTATTGTGAAGTCCGTGTGGACCGACAGCATGGGAGGGTCCCAGGAAGCCACAGGCGGTACATAAATAAATCCCATTGCATTGCCCAGCACAGCTGAGGTAATATCATGTTTAATGCAGGTGGGCTTTGGCCCACACTGCATGCCCCAGTCAGACTGGGGTTCTTTAGAAGTGGACACATGCAGTTACAACTCCGTGCGGACAGACAGCATGGGTGGCTCCCTGGAACCCACTGACGGTACATAAATATATCCCATTGCAGTGCCCAGCACAGCTGAGGTAATGTCATGTTTAATGCAGGTGGGCTCCGGCCCACACTGCATGCCCCAGTCAGACTGGGGTTCTTTAGAAGTGGACACATGCAGTTACAACTCCGTGTGGACCGACAGCATGGGTGGGTGCCAGGAAGCCACCGGCGGTACATAAATATATCCCATTGCAGTGCCCAGCACAGCTGATGTAACGTCAGCTTTAATGCAGGTGGGCAAAAAATTTCTTGGATTACACTGTAGGCGAGGGCCCCAAAAAATTGGTGTACCAACAGTACTAATGTACGTCAGAAAAATTGCCCATGCCCAACCAAGAGGGCAGGTGAAACCCATTAATCGCTTTGGTTAATGTGGCTTAATTTGTAACTAGGCCTGGAGGCAGCCCAGTTAAAATAAAAATTGGTTCAGGTGCAAGTTTCAACGCTTTAATGAGCATTGAAACGTATAAAAATTGTTTACAAAAATTATATGACTGAGCCTTGTGGCCCTAAGAAAAATTGCCCGTGATTACGTCAGATTTCAGGAGGAGGAGCAGGAGGAGGAGGATGAATATTATACACAGATTGATGAAGCTAAAAGGTCCACGTTTTTGATGGTGATAGAGAACAATGCTTCCATCCGCGGGTGCAGCCTACGTATTGTTTAGGTATCGCTGCTGTCCGCTGGTGGAGAAGAGAAGTCTGGGGAAATCCAGGCTTTGTTCATCTTGATGAGTGTAAGCCTGTCGGCACTGTCGGTTGACAGGCGAGTACGCTTATCTGTGATGATTCCCCCAGCCGCACTAAACACCCTCTCTAACAAGACGCTAGCCGCAGGACAAGCAAGCACCTCCAGGGCATACAGCGCGAGTTCAGGCCACGTGTCCAGCTTTGACACCCAGTAGTTGTAGGGGGCAGAGGCGTCACGGAGGACGGTCGTGCGATCGGATACGTACTCCCTCACCATCCTTTTACAGTGCTCCCGCCGACTCAGCCTTGACTGGGGAGCGGTGACACAGTCTTGCTGGGGAGCCAGAAAGCTGTCAAAGGCCTTTGAGAGTGTTCCCCTGCCTGTGCTGTACATGCTGCCTGATCTCCGTGCCTCCCCTGCTACCTGGCCCTCGGAACTGCGCCTTCGGCCACTAGCGCTGTCGGATGGGAATTTTACCATCAGTTTGTCCGCCAGGGTCCTGTGGTATAGCATCACTCTCGAACCCCTTTCCTCTTCGGGTATGAGAGTGGAAAGGTTCTCCTTATACCGTGGGTCGAGCAGTGTGTACACCCAGTAAACCGTAGTGGCCAGAATGCGTGTAACGCGAGGGTCACGAGAAAGGAATCCTAACATGAAGTCAGCCATATGTGCCAGGGTACCTGTACGCAACACATGGCTGTCCTCACTAGGAAGATCACTTTCAGGATCCTCCTCCTCCTCCTCCTCCTCCTCCTCAGGCCATACATGCTGAAAGGATGACAGGCAAGCAGCATGGGTACCCTCAGCAGAGGGCCAAGCTGTGTCTTCCCCCTCCTCCTCATCCTCCTCATGCTCCTCCTCCTCCTCCTGAACGCGCTGAGATATAGACAGGAGGGTGCTCTGACTATCCAGCGACATACTGTCTTCCCCCGCCTCTGTTTCCGAGCGCAAAGCATCTGCCTTTATGCTTTGCAGGGAACTTCTCAAGAGGCATAGCAGAGGAATGGTGACGCTAATGATTGCAGCATCGCCGCTCACCATCTGGGTAGACTCCTCAAATTTTCCAAGGACCTGGCAGATGTCTGCCAACCAGGCCCACTCTCCTGTAAAGAATTGAGGAGGCTGACTCCCACTGCGCCGCCCATGTTGGAGTTGGTATTCCACTATAGCTCTACGCTGCTCATAGAGCCTGGCCAACATGTGGAGCGTAGAGTTCCACCGTGTGGGCACGTCGCACAGCAGTCGGTGCACTGGCAGATGAAACCGATGTTGCAGGGTGCGCAGGGTGGCAGCGTCCATGTGGGACTTGCGGAAATGTGCGCAGAGCCGGCGCACCTTTCCGAGCAGGTCTGACAAGCGTGGGTAGCCTTTCAGAAAGCGCTGAACCACCAAATTAAAGACGTGGGCCAGGCATGGCACGTGCGTGAGGCTGCCGAGCTGCAGAGCCGCCACCAGGTTACGGCCGTTGTCACACACGACCATGCCCGGTTGGAGGCTCAGCGGCGCAAGCCAGCGGTCGGTCTGCTCTGTCAGACCCTGCAGCAGTTCGTGGGCCATGTGCCTCTTCTCTCCTAAGCTGAGTAGTTTCAGCACGGCCTGCTGACGCTTGCCCACCGCTGTGCTGCCGTGCCACGCGACACCGACTGCTGGCGACGTGCTGCTGCTGACACATCTTGATTGCGAGACAGAGGTTGCGTAGGAGGAGGAGGGTGGTTTATTGGAGGAAACATACACCGCCGCAGATACCACCACCGAGCTGGGGCCCGCAATTCTGGGGGTGGGTAGGACGTAAGCGGTCCCAGGCTCTGACTCTGTCCCAGCCTCCACTAAATTCACCCAATGTGCCGTCAGGGAGATATAGTGGCCCTGCCCGCCTGTGCTTGTCCAAGTGTCTGTTGTTAAGTGGACCTTGACAGTAACCGCGTTGGTGAGGGCGCGTACAATGTTGTGGGAGACGTGGTCGTGCAGGGCTGGGACGGCACATCGGGAAAAGTAGTGGCGACTGGGAATTGAGTAGCGCGGGGCTGCCGCCGCCATCATACCTTTGAAAGCCTCCGTTTCCACAACCCTATATGGCAGCATCTCCAGGCTGATAAATTTGGCTATGTGCACGTTTAACGCTTCAGCGTGCGGGTGCGTGGCGGCGTACTTGCGCTTGCGCTCCAACACTTGCGCTAGCGACGGCTGGACGGTGCGCTGAGAGACATTGGTGGATGGGGCCGAGGTCAGCGGAGTTGAGGGTGTGGGTGCAGGCCAGGAGATGGTAGTGCCTGTGTCCTGAGAGGGGGGTTGGATCTCAGTGGCAGGTTGGGGCACAGGGGGAGAGGCAGCGGTGCAAACCGGAGGCGGTGAACGGCCTTCGTCCCACCTTGTGGGGTGCTTGGCCATCATATGTCTGCGCATGCTGGTGGTGGTGAGGCTGGTGGTGGTGGCTCCCCGGCTGATCTTGGCACGACAAAGGTTGCACACCACTGTTCGTCGGTCGTCTGCACTCTCAGTGAAAAACTGCCAGACCTTTGAGCACCTCGGCCTCTGCAGGGTGGCATGGCGCGAGGGGGCGCTTTGGGAAACAGTTGGTGGATTATTCGGTCTGGCCCTGCCTCTACCCCTGGCCACCACACTGCCTCTTCCAACCTGCCCTGCTGCTGCACTTGCCTCCCCCTCTGAAGACCTGTCCTCAGTAGGCGTAGCAAACCAGGTGGGGTCAGTCACCTCATCGTCCTGCTGCTCTTCCTCCGAATCCTCTGTGCGCTCCTCCCTCGGACTTACTCCAATTACTACTACCTGAGTGATAGACAACTGTGTCTCATCGTCATCGTCCTCCTCACCCACTGAAAGCTCTTGAGACAGTTGCCGGAAGTCCCCAGCCTCATCCCCCGGACACCGGGAACTTTCCAAAGGTTGGGCATCGGTCATGACAAACTCCTCCAGTGGGAGAGGATTCGGAACCATTGCTGCCCATTCTGGGCAGGGGCCCGAGAACAGTTCCTGGGAGTCTGACTGCTCCTCAGAATGTGTCATTTTAATGGAGTGAGGAGGCTGGGAGGAAGGAGGAGCAGCAGCCAGAGGATTCAGAGTTGCAGCAGTGGACGGCGCAGAATTCTGGGTGGTCGATAGATTGCTGGATGCACTTTCTGCCATCCAGGACAGGACCTGCTCACACTGCTCATTTTCTAATAAAGGTCTACCGCGTGGACCCATTAATTGTGAGATGAATGTGGGGACGCCAGAAACGTGCATCTCTCCTAATCCCGCAGCAGTCGGCTGCGATACACCTGGATCAGGAGCTCGGCCTGTGCCCACACCCTGACTTGGGCCTCCGCGTCCTCGCCCGCGTCCACGTCCTCTAGGCCTACCCCTACCCCTCAGCATGCTGTAATACCAGTAGTGCAGAAACAGAATGCTGTAATTAAATGTGCCGCTTATTGGCCTGTGGTTGGAGGCTGACTTCGCTTACGGAACGCACAGCAGAGGCAGGAAAGAATTTTGCGCAAGCCTGCTGTAACACTTAGCTGGCTGCGTATGAATTAGGACAACTACCCCCAGCAGAGACCCAGTACACTTGTGGACAGGAATACAGCGGTGATGTAAAAGGCAACACAGAGGCAGGAAAGAATTTTGCGCAAGCCTGCTGTAACACTTAGCTGGCTGCGTATGAATTAGGACAACTACCCCCAGCAGAGACACAGTACAGTCAGGACGGTCACAGGCAGCCCAAATAGATTTTTTTCCCAAATTTTTTGGGAAAAGCCCACTGCCTATATAGACTGGATATGTCTTTCACTGTCCTTGCCTCACCACCACTACTGGCCGTGGACTATGTAAAATTACTGCAGACTGTTTCACTCTGGACAGGATGACAGCGGTGATGTAACAGGCAACGCAGAGGCAGGAAAGAATTTTGCGCAAGCCTGCTGTAACACTTAGCTGGCTGCGTATGAATTAGGACAACTACCCCCAGCAGAGACGCAGTACAGTCAGGACGGTCACAGGCAGCCCAAATAGATTTTTTTTCCCAAATTTTTTTGGAAAAGCCCACTGCCTATATAGACTGGATATGTCTTTCACTGTCCCTGCCTCACCACCACTACTGGCCGTGGACTATGTAAAATTACTGCAGACTGTTTCACTCTGGACAGGATGACAGCGGTGATGTAAGAGGCAACGCAGAGGCAGGAAAGAATTTTGCGCAAGCCTGCTGTAACACTTATCTGGCTGCGTATGAACTAGGACAACTACCCCCAGCAGAGACGCAGTACAGTCAGGACGGTCACAGGCAGCCCAAATAGATTTTTTTTCCCAAATTTTTTTGGAAAAGCCCACTGCCTATATAGACTGGATATGTCTTTCACTGTCCCTGCCTCACCACCACTACTGGCCGTGGACTATGTAAAATTACTGCAGACTGTTTCACTCTGGACAGGATGACAGCGGTGATGTAAGAGGCAACGCAGAGGCAGGAAAGAATTTTGCGCAAGCCTGCTGTAACACTTAGCTGGCTGCGTATGAATTAGGACAACTACCCCCAGCAGAGACGCAGTACAGTCAGGACGGTCACAGGCAGCCCAAATAGATTTTTTTTCCCAAATTTTTTTGGAAAAGCCCACTGCCTATATAGACTGGATATGTCTTTCACTGTCCCTGCCTCACCACCACTACTGGCCGTGGACTATGTAAAATTACTGCAGGACACAATGCTCTGCACGGCCGATATCCAAAAAAAAAAAAAAAAAGTGCAACACTGCAAAAGCAGCCTCAACAGTACTGCACACGGTCAGATGTGGCCCTAAGAAGGACCGTTGGGGTTCTTGAAGCCTGAAATCAATCCTAACACTCTCCCTATAGCAGCTCCGGCATCAGCAGCACTTTCCCTAAACTATGTCAGAACGCATCTGTGGCGAGCCGCGGGAGGGGCCGATTTATATACTCGGGTGACACCTGATCTCGCCAGCCACTCACTGTAGGGGGGTGGCATAGGGCTTGAACGTCGCAGGCGGAAGTTGTAATGCCTTCCCTGTCTTTCTATTGGCCAGAAAAGCGCGCTAACGTCTCAGAGATGAAAGTGAAAGTAACTCGAACATCGCGTGGTGCTCGCCTCTAGTAACGAGCATCTCGAACACGCTAATACTCGAACGAGTATCAAGCTCGGACGAGTACGTTCGCTCATCTCTAGTTATTACTAAATAAAGGGCTGATACTGGGGGTATTACTGTATGGGAGGATGATACTGGGGGTAATACTATATAAGGGGCTGATATTGGGGGTATTACTGCATGAGAGGATGATACTGGGGGTATTACTAAATAAGGGGCTGATATTGGGGGTATTACTGTATAAGAGGATGATACTGGGGACATTTGGGAGTGAAGAGCAGTGCAGAAATAGGGAGAGGTGAGAATAATGTAAAGCTGCGGCCCCCGGGAGATTCACATTCTCATACAAGAGATATCGCGTTTTTCCAGAAGCATTGGTGACAGCCTATTTATCTATAACTCTGAGGGTTCTGGATTGAACAATATGGCAGCTGCTAGTCATGTGGTGCCGGTTTGAAGGTGATGAGCTACTATACATGGCACTGTATCACCATAGTAGATGCCTGAATGTAGCCTCAGCAGCCACCTCATCGGAGGTACAAAATGGTGGCGCATGCCGTTCTACCGATAACCTCGCAGCGAGGGATATTGCTGATTTATTACCAAAAACACAACATTTCACTCTCAGTAGTGAGTCCCCATATAAAATTCTGAGCGTATCTGACATGCGACATGGACAGATAGGAAACCATCACTGTTGAGTGAACACTCTCCTCCCACCACAGCTCCCAGCAATTAACGTTAATTGTACGACTAAATGCGAAGACGCCGTTATACATGACAATTAATTTACAGATTAATAAAAATAAATCTGCTGCCGGCCGCCATGGTGGACACTGAAGAGGCTTGAAGCCTCATTAGAGACCATTTTCTAGTAATTGCCACGATGGCGCCGATTCCAAACGTGTCTGATGGATACAATGTAGCGGGAGACGTGTGATCATTACACATCAATCATCGCGTCCCGAACAATCATTAGCATATTCATTCTTCCCTCTCCAGAGTTCAATACCGCGTCCAGCGGGAACGGGCGCCCACCTGAATGCACTATAATTTACAGCCAATGTCCAACAATTATATTAATGTCGTCTATTTGCGCCAATGGATGTTCTTTACGAAGGCCAATTGTTATTTATAGACGCAAGGCTGGACTTTATAACAGGGAGGAGGGGCTAAACCTCTGGGGGCTCCGTTATCCTATCCCAATGTCATTCCATTCCAATGTTCCGGACGGGCTCCGTCACCCCATCCCGACCTCATTCCATTTCAATGCTCCGGGGGCCTCCGTCATCTCATTCCAGTGCTCCAGGGAGAAGCTACCTTATCCCATTCCAATGCTCCAGGGGGCTCCATCATCCCATCCCAACCTCATCCCATTCCAATGCTCTGGGGGGCTCCTTCATTCCATTCTAACCTCATTCCAATGCTCGGGGGGGGGGGGGGCTCCATCACCCTATCCCAACCTCATCCCATTCCAATGCCCCAGGGGCTCCGTCATCCCAACCTGTTCCTCAGCAACTCTTGGGCACTGGATGCACATCTTGGGGCCAGTTGTGTCACTCTCGTCTGTTCTAATAAGTGTTTGGATAAGTTTGTGCATTGGTTTGGTTCTCCACTGGCAATAGTACATAGACTCTGTGCGGTACTACTTAATAGGCGCCATATGGCAATATTATGTGAGTACTATGTAGAATTGTTATTTCTACACTGTATAACGGTCTTATGTAAGCACCATACAGCCGTATTATTTTGACGTAGTGTTCACAAGTAGACACTGTATGACAATACTTTGGTACGCCAAGGCACTGATATTTGGGCACTGATATTATATAGTATAGGAACCTTGTAGCATTATTATTTTGCCACCATGTGACCTTTCTATGTGCTCATAGTAGGCTACTGTAATGTAAGAATATTGTTTGGGTACTTTAAGGCACTGTACATTGTATTACAATATAGCACCATATAGCGGTACTACGTGGGAATCAAATGGCCCTTAAATAGGAACTGTATGCTACTACTATATGACTATTCCGTATTTGGATACTCTATAGCACTATTATTTGAACACTGTATAATGGTATTATCTAGACACCATATTGCGGTACTATTTTGGATTCGCAAGTCACTATGTGCTCAGTGTATATAAGCATGTAGGCACTGTATGCGAATATTATTTTAGTACTCTATGACACTGATATTTGGGTACTGTATGGTGTTATTATTGTTTGAATTTACTGATGTGATCACTCACTGTATAGTACTGTTATGGAACAATATTATTTAGGTATTCTATGCTACAGACACTATATAACAGTACTACAGTATTTGGGAATCTTATGATACTGCTTTGTTCTCACTATATGGCATTCTTCTTGAGCACTGTAGGATGCTATTACGTGACTATATTATTTGGATACTCTATGGTACTGCTACTTGGACACTGAATGACGATATTATCTAGGCACCATATAGCAGCAATATGTCAGAATCCTATGTGTTCACAGTATGGCGCTCTTGTGTAGGCACTGTAGGTTGCTATTATGTAACATTATTGTATGGGTACTCTATGGCACTGATATATGGTCACGGTATGACGGCACTATGTAGGCACCACATGTCAATACTATTTGAAAATCATATTATAGCGCTATGTGCTCATTATGTGGTGCTTTTGTGTAGGCTCTATATAATATTATTTGGGTACTCTATGGCACTGTTGTATGTGTCAATGTATGACGGTATTATGTGGGCATCATATGGCAGTGCTGTGTGCCCACTGGTGCTCTGCTGTATGGAAATGTTCACACACACTTATTGGTCAGTGTTGCGGACATCAGAACGGACAGACTCAATAAGGTTTTAAAAAAAGAAGGTACAAAACGAGGAAAACCGCATCACAAACTGTGGTTGTATCGACCTGCAGAAGAAAGTGGACACATTGTTTATATCCCGCTGCGAATGACAAAAAACATCATGGCATGATTTGCCCGTTTTGTATTTCCCCCCAATAAATGAATAAAAGCTAAACACTCTTAAAGGGTTAACGCTATAGTGGAAGGTAACCAGGCAAGACTCCTCCCTATGGAGTGAAGCTGGGTCCATGGAGCCCCCTACTGTTAGATGGGGCGCTGGCTTCCTATATGAGTATGAGGGGGGCACATGTACCCCAGCCCCGCAGTTCGGAGCCGTCACTGCGGCTGCTGTTGGAATTTTGTGATAAAGAAAACTTTTAGACTCATGAATAATTGAAAAGGAATAAAATAAGTTAACCCCTTTATTGCTGGAGCAGCTGAGAAAACGGCAGAGCTAATTGGATAAATATAACGCTTGGAGTGGAGTAAGAGCTCGTTGGCGTGAGAGGACGTTTACCTGCTCCATTCTACAACTACTCCCCATAATGCTAAGGAACTCTGGAAACTGTGTACTTCACTGGTCATATACTGACCCTGAGTTATGTCTTATATTTTGGTCACATCCAGAGCTGCAGTCACTATTGTGCTGTTATATTTTATCCTCCAGTCACCTCCAGAGCTGCTGTCACTTTTCTGCTGATACATCATGTCTTATACTTCAGTCACCTCCAGAGCTGTAGACACAATTCTGTTGTTAAGTCTCAACTTATCCTCCAGTCAAATCTAGAGCTGCAGTGACAATTCTGCCATTACATTATGTCTTGGACACCACCCCTGTCACCTCCAGGGCTGCAGTCATAATTCTGCCATTTCCTCGTGTCTTGTGCTCCTGTCACCTCCAGTGCTGTCATCTTAATTCTGTATTATTTGGCTGCTGTTAAACACTGAGAAGCATTGTTACACTACACAGTTACATGAACTATAAGCGGACTATTATCTGAGCTCCCACAATACACCGCTCTCAAACCACCAATTGTGGTTGCTGCCTTGGATGCTACTGGAGTGCAACCTCTTAGAACTCCAGACTCACCTAATATCCTATAGGTAGATTTAAAGACTGCGTTTTTCAACACATCTATTGTCACAGCTCCCTCCCTCCGCTTGCAGCGGCAGATGTTCAAGAGCCATAGATGTTGGGTATTTACTGCAGAATTGGGGTACCCTCCTCACCCTCCCTGTGCTGTTTCTGTTACAGCTCTGTTGTGTGTTTTAAACCAATTGCACATATTTTTTTCTGCTGCAACTCCTCCCCTCTCACAGCATACAACCTCACAGACACTGAAGAAGAGAAGCTGCAGCTATATTATCCTCCTCCCCTCTCACAGCATACAACCTCACAGACACTGAAGAAGAGAAGCTGCAGCAACATTATCCTCCTCCCCTCTCACAACATGCAACACCACAGACACTGAAGGAGAGAAGCTGCAGCTACATAATCCTCCTCCCCTCTCACAACATGTAACATCATAGACACTGAGGGAGAGAAGCTGCAGCTACATAATCCTCCTCCTCCCCTCTCACAACATGCAACATCCCAGACACTGAGGGAGAGAAGCTGCAGCTACATTATCCTCCTCCCCTCTCGCAACATGCAACATCACAGACACTGAAGGAGAGAAGCTGTAGCTACATGATCCTCCTCCCCTCTCACAGCATGTAGTCTGACAGACACAGAAGGAGAAAAGCTACAGCAGAATCCCCCTCCTCCTGTATCACAGCATGCAGTTTTAGCCTGGTCAAAATCGCGGCATTCTACCATGATTTTGAGCTGCGTAATTGAACACGTCACAGCATTTTAACAGCATTTTCTTAAACACCACATCATTGTGATGGATGATAAGGTGCATTAAAAAAATGCTAAAATGCACAAAAATAGAACAGACAACACTTGAAAATGCTGCATTCAAGCGCTGGTCTGCAAGGCCCCATTGAAATCAACAGTGGCGTTGTCAAGTGGTGAGCATGACGTGTAAGAGCGGCCTTACAGACACAGAAGGAGAAAAGATGCAGAAGCGTTTCCCTCTCCCCTCCACTCCTCTCACAGCATGCGGCCTTACAGATACAGATAGAGAGAAGCTGCAGCTGCATCCCCCACCTTCTCTCTCACCATATGTAGCATCAAAGACACTGAAAGAGAGAAGCTACATTATCCCAATTTTTTTTTACAACATACAACATCACAGACACTGAGGTAGAGGAGTTGCAGCTGCATTATCATCGTCCTCCCCTCTAACAGCATGCAGCATCACAGAGAATGAGGGAGAGAAGCTGCAGCTATATTATCCTCCTCCCCTCTCACAGCATGCAGCATCACATACACTGAGGCGGAAAAGCTGAAGCTACATTATCTTCCTCCTCCCCTCTCACAGCATGCAGCATCACATACACTGAGATAGAGAAATTGCAGCTACATTATCCTGCTTCTCCTTTCGCACAGCATGCAGCATCACAGATACTGACGGAAAGAAGCTGCAGCTGCATCCCCCACTCCCTCTCTCTCACAGTATGTAGCATTAAAGACACTGAAGGAGAAAAGATACAACTACATTATCCTGTTCTTTTTTTTACAACATACAGCATCACAGTCTCAGAGGCAGTGAAGCTGCAGCAACATTCTCTACCATGCGCCTTCCCTCTCACACTATGCAACATCACAGACACTGAGGGAGAGAAGCCGCAGCTACATTACGTTCCTCCTCCCCTCTCACAGCAGTCAGCATAAAAGGCACTGAGAGGGAGAAGCTGCAGCTACATTATCCTTGACCCCTCTTAAAACATGCAGCATCACAGACTCAGAGGCAGTAAAGCTGCAGCTACATTATTCTCCTCCCCTCTAACAGCATGCAGAATCACATACACTGAGGGACAGAAGCTGCAGCTACATTATCCTCCTTCTCCACTCTCACAGCATGCAGCATCACAGACACTGAGGGAGAGAAACTGCTGATGCATTATCCTCCTCCCCTCTAACAGCATGCAGTCTAATAGACACAGGAGAAAAGCTGCAGCAGCATTCCTTTCCTCCCTCCTCCCCTCTCATAGCATGCAGCCTTACAGATACAGACAGAGAGAAGCTCTGTGTAGCATCAAAGACACTGAAGGATAGAAGCTACAGCTACATTATCCTCCCCCACACCTCTCACAGTATGCAGTATCACAGACACTGAAGGAGAGAAGCTGCAGCTACATTACCATCCTTATCCCATCTAACAGCATGCAGCATTACAAAGAATGAGGGGAAGAAGCTACAGCTACATTATCCTCCTCTCTCACAGCATGCAGCCTCACAGACAGTGAGTGAGAGAAGCTGCAATGACATTATCCTCCTCCCATCTCACAGCATACAGCATTACAAAGAATGAGGAGAAGAAGCTACAGCTTCATTATCCTCCTCCTCCTCCTCTCACACAGCATGCAGCATTACACACAGTGAGGGAAAGAAGCTGCAACTACATTATCCTCCTCTCTTCTCACAGCATGCAGCCACATAGACACTGAGGGAGAGAATCTGCAGCTACATTATCCTCCCTCTCCCCTCTCACAGCATGCAGCATCACAGACACTGAGGGAGAGAAGCTGCAGCTATATTATCTGCCTCCTCCCATCTCATAGCATGCAGCATCACAGACAGTAAGGCAGTGAAGCTGCAGCTACATTATCCTTCTCCTCCCTTCTCACAGCATGCAGCATCACAGGCACTGAGGTAGAGAAGCCGCAGCTACATTATCCTCCTCCCCTCTCACAGCATGCAGCATCACCGACACTGAGGGAGAGAAGCTGCAGCTACATTATCATCCTTCTCCCATCTCACAGCATGCAGTATTACAAAGAATGAGAGAGAGAAGCTGCAGCTATATTATCTTTCTCCTCCCCTCTCACAGCATACAGTATCACAGACCCAGAGGCAGTGAAGCTGCAGCTACATTATCCTCCTCCCTCCCTCTCACAGCATGCAGCATCACAGGCACCGAGGGAGAGAAGCTGCAGCTACAGTATCCTGATTCCCTCTCACAGCATGCAGTCTGACAGATAAAGAAGGAGAAAAGCTGCAGCAGCATTCCCTTCCTCCTCCTCTCTCACAGCATGCAGACTTACACATACAGATGGAGAGAAGCTGCAGCTGCATCCCCCACCTTCTCTCTTACAGTATGTAGGATCAAAGACACTGAGGGAGAGAAGCTACAGCTACATTATCCTTTTCTTTTTGTTTTTTACAACATGCAACATCAAAAACTCAGAGGCAGTGCAGCTGCAGCAATGTTCTCTTCCATGCTCCTTCCCTCTCACACCATGCAGCATCACAGACACTGAGGGAGAGAGTTGCAGCTACATTATCTTCCCATCTCACAGCAAGCAGCATCAAAGACACTGAGGGAACGAAGCTACCTTTTCCTCCTCCTCCCATCTCACAGCATGTAGCATCAAAGACACTGAGTGAGAGAAGCTGTATTATCCTCCTCCAGTCTCACAGCATGCAGTCTGCCAGACACAGAAGGAGATAAGCTGAAGCAGTATTCCCTTCCTCCCTCCTCCTCTTTCACAGCATGCAGTATCACAGAGAATGAGGGAGAGAAGCTGCAGCTATATTATCTTCCACCTCCCATCTCATAGCATGCAGCATCACAGACAGTAAAGCAGTGAAGCTGCAGCTACATTATCCTCCTCCTCTCTCACAGCATGCAGCATCACCGACACTGAGGGAGAGAAGCTGCAGCTACATTATCATCCTCCTCCCATCTCACAGCATGCAGTATTACAAAGAATGAGGGAGAGAAGCTGCAGCTATATTATCTTTCTCCTCCCCTCTCACAGCATACAGCATCACAGACCCAGAGGCAGTGAAGCTGCAGCTACATTATCCTCCTCCCTCCCTCTCACAGCATCACAGACACTGCGGCAGAGAAGCTGCAGCTACTTTATTCTCCTCCCATCTCACAGCATGCAGCATCACAGGCTCTGAGGGAGAGAAGCTGCAGCTACTTTCTCCTCCTCCCCTCTCACAGCATGCAGCATCACAGGCTCTGAGGGAGAGAAGCTGCAGCTACATTCTCCTCCTCCCCTCTCACAGCATGCAGCCTCACAGACACTGAGTGAGAGAATCTGCAGCTACATTATCCTTCTTCCCTCTCACACCATGCAGCATCACAGACACTGAGGGAGAGAGTTGCAGCTACATTATCTTCCAATCTCACAGCAAGCAGCATCAAAGACACTGAAGGAGGGAAGCTACCTTTCCCTCCTCCTCCCATCTCACAGCATGTAGCATCAAAGACACTGAGTGAGAGAAGCTGTATTATCCTCCTCCCGTCTCACAGCATGCAGTCTGCCAGACACAGAAGGACGTAAGCTGCAGCAGCATTCCCTTCCTCCCTCCTCCTCTGTCACAGCATGCAGCATCACAGAGAATGAGGGAGAGAAGCTGCAGATACATTATCCTCCTCCTCCCCTCTCACAGCATGCAGCATTACAGACACTGAGGGAGAGAAGCTGCAGCTACCTTTTCCTCCTTCTCTCCTCTCATAGCATGCATCATTACAGACACTGAGGGAAAGAAGCTGCAGCTACATTATCCTCCTCCTCTCTCACAGCATGCAGCATCACAGACATTGAATGAGATAAGCTGAAACTACATTATCCTCCTCCCCTCCAACAGAATGCAACATCACAGGCACTGAGGGAGAGTAGCTGCAGCTACATTATCACCCTCCTCCCATCTCACAGCATGCAGCATTACAGACACTGAGTGAGAGAATGTGCAGCTACATTATCCTCCTCCCCTCTCACAGCATGCAGCCTCACAGACACTGAGGAAGAGAATCTGCAGCTACATTATCCTTCTCCCCCTCTCACAGCATGCAGCATTACAGACACTGAGTGAGAGAATCTGCAGCTACATTATCCTCCTTCCCTCTCACAGCATGCAGTCTGACAGATAAAGAAGGAGAAAAGCTGCAGCAGCGTTGCCTTGCCCCCTCCTCTCTCACAGCATGCAGCCTTACAGATACAGATGGAGAGAAGCTGCAGCTGCATCCCCAAACTTCTCTCTAACAGTATGTAGGATCACAGACACTGAGGGAGAGAAGCTACAGCTACATTATCCTTTTCTTTTTTTTTTTTTACAACATGCAGCATCAAAAACTCAAAGGCAGTGAAGCTGCAGCAATGTTCTCTTCCATGCTCCTTCCCTCTCACACCATGCAGCATCACAGACACTGAGGGAGAGAGTTGCAGCTACATTATCTTCCCATCTCACAGCAAGCAGCATCAAAGACACTGAGGGAGGGAAGCTACCTTTTCCTCCTCCTCCCATCTCACAGCATGTAGCATCAAAGACACTGAGTGAGAGAAGCTGTATTATCCTCCTCCCGTCTCACAGCATGCAGTCTGCCAGACACAGAAGGACGTAAGCTGCAGCAGCATTCTCTTCCTCCCTCCTCCTCTGTCACAGCATGCAGCATCACAGAGAATGAGGGAGAGAAGCTGCAGATACATTATCCTCCTCCTCCCCTCTCACAGCATGCAGCATCACAGACACTGAGGGAGAGAAGGTGCAGCTACCTTTTCTTCCTTCTCTCCTCTCATAGCATGCATCATTACAGACACTGAGGGAGAGAAGCTGCAGCTACATTATCCTCCTCCTCTCTCACAGCATGCAGCATCACAGACATTGAAGGAGAGAAGCTGAAACTACCTTACCATCCTCCCCTCCCACAGAATGCAACATCACAGGCACTGAGGGAGAGAAGCTGAAGCTACATTATCACACTCCTCCCATCTTACAGCATGCAGCATTACAAAGAATAAGGGAGAGAAGCTGCAGCTATATTATCATCTTCCTTCTCTCTCACAGCATGCAGAATCACAGACAGTGAAAGAGAGAAGCTGCAACTACATTATCCTCCTCCCCTCTCACAGCATGCAGCCTCACAGACACTGAGGAAGAGAATCTGCAGCTACATTATTTTCCTCCCCCCTCTCACAGCATGCACCATCACAGACACTGAGTGACAGAATATGCAGCTACATTATCCTGATTCCCTCTCACAGCATGCAGTCTGACAGATAAAGAAGGAGAAAAGCTGCAGCAGCATTCGCTTCCTCCTCCTCTCTCACAGCATGCAGCATCACAGAGAATGAGGGAGAGAAGCTGCAGATACATTATCCTCCTCCTCCCCTCTCACAGCATGCAGCATCACAGACACTGAGGGAGAGAAGGTGCAGCTACCTTTTCTTCCTTCTCTCCTCTCATAGCATGCATCATTACAGACACTGAGGGAGAGAAGCTGCAGCTACATTATCCTCCTCCTCTCTCACAGCATGCAGCATCACAGACATTAAAGGAGAGAAGCTGAAACTACCTTACCCTCCTCCCCTCCCACAGAATGCAACATCACAGGCACTGAGGGAGAGAAGCTGAAGCTACATTATCACACTCCTCCCACCTTACAGCATGCAGCATTACAAAGAATAAGGGAGAGAAGCTGCAGCTATATTATCATCTTCCTTCTCTCTCACAGCATGCAGAATCACAGACAGTGAAAGAGAGAAGCTGCAACTACATTATCCTCCTCCCCTCTCACAGCATGCAGCCTCACAGACACTGAGGAAGAGAATCTGCAGCTACATTATTTTCCTCCCCCCTCTCACAGCATGCACCATCACAGACACTGAGTGACAGAATATGCAGCTACATTATCCTGATTCCCTCTCACAGCATGCAGTCTGACAGATAAAGGAGAAAAGCTGCAGCAGCATTCCCTTCCTCCTCCTCTCTCACAGCATGCAGACGTACACATACAGATGGAGAGAAGCTGCAGCTGCATCCCCCACTTTCTCTTTCACAGTATGTAGCATCACAGACACTGAGGGAGAGAAGCTGCAGCTACATTATCTTCCCATCTCTCAGCAGGCAGCATCAAAGACACTGAGGGAGGAAAGCTACCTTTTCCTCCTCCTCCCCTCTCACAGCATGCAGCATCAAAGACACTAAGTGAGAGAAGCTGTATTATCCTCCTACCGTCTCACAGCATGCAGTCTGCCAGACACAGAAGGAGATAAGCTGCAGCAGCATTCCCTTCCTCCCTCCTCCCCTCTCACAGCATGCAGCATCACAGACAGCGAGGGAGAGAAGTTGCAGCTACCTTTTCCTCCTTCTCTCCTCTCATAGCATGCAGCATTACAGACAGTGAAGGAGAGAAGCCGCAACTACATTATCCTCCTCAATTCTCACAGCATGCAGCATCACATACACTGAGGGACAGAATCTGCAGCTACATTATCCTTCTCTCATCTCACAGCATGCAGCATTACAAAGAATGAGGAGAAGAAGCTACTGCTTCATTATCCTCCTCCTCTCACACAGCATGCAGCATTACACGCAGTGAGGGAGAGAAGCTGCAACTACATTATCCTCCTCTCTTCTCCCAGCATGCAGCCACACTGACACTGAGGGAGAGAATCTGTAGCTACATTATCCTCCTCCCCCCTCATAGCATGCAGCATCACAGACACTGAGGGAGAGAAGCTGCAGCTACACTATCCTCCTCCCCTCTCACAGCATGCAGCATCACCAACGCTGAGGTACAGAAGCTGCAGCTACATTATCATCCTCCTCCCATCTCACAGCATGCAGTATTACAAAGAGTGAGGGAGAGAAGCTGCAGCTATATTATCTTCCTTCTCCCCTCTCACAGCATACAGCATCACAGACCCAGAGGCAGTGAAGCTGCAGCTACATTATCCTTCTCCTCCCCTGTCACAGCATGCAGCATCACAGACACTGCGGCAGAGAAGCTGCAGCTACATTATCCTCCTCCCCTCTCACAGCATGCCGCATCAAGGCACTGAGGGAGATAAGCTGCAGCTACATTATCACCCTCCTCCCATCTCACAGCATGCAGCATTACAAAGAATTATGGAGAGAAGCTGCAGCTACTTTATCCTCCTCCTTCTCTCTCACAGCATGCAGCATCGCAGACAGTGAGACAGAGAAGCTGCAACTACATTATGCTCCTCCCTTCTCACAGCATGCAGTCTGACAGACAAAGAATGAAAAAAGATGCAGCAGCATTCCCTTCCCCCTCCTTCTCTATCACAGCATGCAGCCTTACAGATATAGATGGAGAGAAGCTGCAGCTGCATCTCCCACCTTCTCTCTCACAGTATGTAGCATCACAGACATGGAGGGAGAGAAGCTGCAGCTACATTATCTTCTCATCTCTCAGCAGGCAGCATCAAAGACACTGAGGGAGGAAAGCTACCTTTTCCTCCTCCTCCCCTCTCACAGCATGCAGCATCAAAGACACTAAGTGAGAGAAGCTGTATTATCCTCCTACCGTCTCACAGCATGCAGTCTGCCAGACACAGAAGGAGATAAGCTGCAGCAGCATTCCCTTCCTCCCTCCTCCCCTCTCACAGCATGCAGCATTACAGACACCAAGGGAGAGAAGTTGCAGCTACCTTTTCCTCCTTCTCTCCTCTCATAGCATGCAGCATTACAGACAGTGAAAGAGAGGAGCCGCAACTACATTATCCTCCTCAATTCTCACAGCATGCAGCATCACATACACTGAGGGACAGAATCTGCGGCTACATTATCCTTCTCTCATCTCACAGCATACAGCATTACAAAGAATAAGGAGAAGAAGCTACTGCTTCATTATCCTCCTCCTCCTCTTACACAGCATGCAGCATTACACACAGTGAGGGAGAGAAGCTGCAACTACATTATCCTCCTCTCTTCTCACAGCATGCAACCACACAGACACTGAGGGAGAGAATCTGTAGGTACATTATCCTCCTCCCCCCTCATAGCATGCAGCATCACAGACACGGAGGGAGAGAAGCTGCAGCTACATTATTCTCCTCCCCTCTCACAGCATGCAGCATCAGCGACGCTGAGGGAGAGAAGCTGCAGCTACATTATCATCCTTCTCCCATCTCACAGCATGCAGTATTACAAAGAATGAGGGAGAGAAGCTGCAGCTATATTATCTTCCTCCTCCCCCCTCACAGTATACAGCATCACAGACCCAGAGGCAGTGAAGCTGCAGCTACATTATCCTTCTCCTCCCCTGTCACAGCATGCAGCATCACAGACACTGCGGCAGAGAAGCTGCAGCTACATTATTCTCCTTCCCTCTCACAGCATGCCGCATCACAGGCACTAAGGGAGATAAGCTGCAGCTACATTATCACCCTCCTCCCATCTCACAGCATGCAGCATTACAAAGAATGATGGAGAGAAGCTGCAGCTACTTTATCCTCCTCCTTCTCTCTCACAGCATGCAGCATCGCAGACAGTGAGAGAGAGAAGCTGCAACTACATTATCCTCCTCCCTCCTCACAGCAAGCAGCCTCGTAGACACTGAGTGGGAGAATCTGCAGTTACATTATCCACCTTCCCTCTCACAGCATGCAGTCTGACAGAAAAAGAAGGAGAAAAGCTGCAGCAGCCTTCCCTTCCCCCTCCTTCTCTATCACAGCATGCAGCCTTACAGATACAGATGGAGAGAAGCTGCAGCTGCATCTCCCACCTTCTCTCTCACAGTATGTAGCATCAAATACACTGTAGGAGAGAAGCTACAGCTACATTATCCTTTTCTTTTCTTTTTTTACAACATGCAGCATCAAAGACTCAGAGGCAGTGAAGCTGCAGCAATGTTCTCTTCCATGCTCCATCCCTCTCACACCATGCAGCATCATAGATATTGAGGGAGAGAACCTGCAGCTACATTATCTTCCCATCTCACAGCAGGTAGCATCAAAGACACTGAGGGAGGGAAGCTGCATTTTCATCCTCCTCCCCTCTCACAGCATGCAGCATCACATACACTGAGGGAGAGAAGCTACAGCTACCTTTTCCTCCTCATCCCCTCTCAGAGCATGCAGCATCAAAGACACTGAGTGAGAGAAGTGGTATTATCCTCCTCCCGTCTCACTGCATGCAGTCTGCCAGACACAAAAGGAGATAAGCTGCAGCAGCACTCCCTTCCGCCCTTCTCCTCTCTAAAAGCATGCAGCGTCACAGACACTGAGGGAGAGAAGCTGCAGATATATTATCCTCCTCCTCCCCTCTCACAGCATGCAGGATCATAGACGCTGAGGGAGAGAAGCTGCAGCTACCTTTTCCTCCTTCTCTCCTCTCATAGCATGCAGCATTACAAACACTGCGGGAGAGAAGCTGCAGCTACATTATCCTCCTCCTGCGCTCTCACAGCATGCAGCATCTAAAGCGCTGCGGAATAAGTTGGCGCTATACAAATAAAGATTAATAATAATAATAATCACAGACAGTGAAGGAGAGAAACTGCAACTACATTATCCTCCTCCCTTCTCACAGCATGCAGCATCACATACACTGAGGGACAGAATCTGCAGCTACATTATCTTTCTCCCCTCTATCACAGCATGCAACATCACAGACACTGAGGGAGAGAAGATGCAGCTACTGTATTCTTCCCTCTCACAGCAGACAGCATCACAGACACTGAGGGAGAGAAGCTGCAGCTACATTATACTCCTTCTCCCCTCTCACAGCAGACAGCATCACAGACACTGAGGGAGAGAAGCTGCAGCTACATTATATTCCTTCTCCCCTCTCACAGCAGACAACATCAAAGACACTGAAGGAGAGAAGCTGCAGCTACATTATACTCCTTCTTCCCTCTCCCAGCATGCAGCATCACTGACACTGAGGGAGAGAAGCTGCAGCTACATTATACTCCTTCTCCCATCTCACAGCAGACAGCATCACAGACACTGAGGGAGAGAAGCTGCAGCTACATTATATTCCTTCTCCCCTCTCACAGCATGCAGCATCACTGACACTGAGGGAGAGAAGCTGCATCCCCTCCCCTCCCCTTCCCTAACTAGTATTTTTTCTATAACTCCAGATTATTAAGCAGATGAGATTTGTGAATATTCATCAGGATCTGCAAGTAGGAAAAGAGAAACAACAGGCTGGAAAGTGAGAAATATTCATCTGTCCCCTAATCTACTACTGATTGCAGTCTGGACCCTTCTCTGTAATGTAACATCCTGAACACCAGACTGATACATTGTAACAAACTTTCAGGACGGGATATATGTGTGCGGCTAATGTATCTGCACTGGTACATTGTAACAAACCCCAGCTTTGTCTCAAATTACGCCACTTGGCTCCTGATTGAGGCTGGAGGCACAATGCGTTTCAGTCACCCCCAGAATCTACGCATGCGCATTGATAATTACTGCTGTGGCCGTCCTACTCTCTGATGTCACGCACATGCAGATTCCTCTCTGTGGCTTCCTTGAGATCAAAGCTATATCTACCAGCGTGCAAGATGTTCTTAGCAGGGAACGTGAGTGCGCATGCACCGACTTCAGAAATGCTGCGCATGTGCATTGTATGGAGACAAGGAAGCTGGAGATGTCGATTAAGTGTCAAGGGTAGTTTGGGACTATGGAGCAGGAGAGAAAGACTGGACCGGTCCTGCAAATGAAATGTCCATCTGACCAGTTGCAGGTAATTTGCAAATTGTCTGAATTGTTGTGAATTACTACGTGGCGGTCATATAGTTAGAGTGATTTTTCCCCAGGCGTTCGTGTATATCTGTTACGTCACCTCCTCCTGCAAAACAATTTTAGGAAATTAAAGTTCCTATCTTCCGTAGAACAGCAGTGGCGATGCAGGGGTGTCACACAGAGCAGTCGTACGACTCCAACCATCGCCATTATCAGGCCCCAGGATGAGGTGTCGAGCCCCCCGTAAACAGGAAGACTTGGCTTTGTTTCGCTACAAGTTTTCACATCCTGATAGAAGAATTATGTGCGGCTCTGCATCCCTCACTCACAATGTACAGGTGTCACAACTCGCAGACGCCACTAGGGGGCGACCTTTAGTCTTTATTTTACCTTCTTGGAAGTTTTTCCTTTGAAAAATGAACTTTTTTTCTCAGCATCAAAATCTTAATAAACCTTCAGCGAATGGTTATTTTATCTGTTTCTGTGTCGCGACCGAGTCTGGGAATTATTTATATTGATCAGACTTGTAAATGACTGAAAATGCGAAATCTGCTCCCGGGCTGTATGAATGAGGAACAGCTGCTTTTATATTGGGAGCTAATGAGCCGCTTTATTCGGGGGCAGGAAATGTGCAGCGCAGACGGATTCACGGAAGATATTTGTGCACTGATATATGTGAGTGTATAGTAGTCTGGCACGTATCTACAGATGAGGGCATGGGGGGACACGAGGCACCTGATGGCCCACCAATCATTCCTATGATAATACTGACCTGCAGCTGCATGTTACAATTATCCTGCGATGTACTAACAATGCTGTGGGGATGGATATGTGTATGTAGTATATACAGCCTCCGGAAGGGGTACATCGTAGCTCAGGATGAAGAGCGACAATATATGCGGTGAATTTTTTTTAACATGAAGTCATCTTTTAACCCCACCCACTCCGCCCAAGTTGCCTTTGTGCAACCGCATAGTAATAGCGCCCTCTTTGTTCCTCCACGCAGTAAAGGTTTCCTCTTAGTGTCCCCATACAGAAACAGGTCTAGTGATGCCCCACAGTAAATAGTTCTCTTAGTGATACCCTCTTAGCACCCTCAGTGATGCCACACACAGTATTCTCCTCTAATGCCCCTACACAGAAAAAGTTCTAGTGATGACCCCTTAGTGACCCCCACAAATACCTCCTTAATGTTCTTAGTGATGCCCCACAGTAAAGATTCACTTTAATGTTCTTAGTGATGCCCCTTAGTGCCCCACAGTAAAGATTCTGCCTTAGTGTCCACACACAGAAAACGTTCTAGTGACGCCCCCATCTGCCCCCACACACATGCCAACTTATTGTCCCTAGTGCTGCCCACACAATAATGATTCCACTTAGTGATGTCCCTCTGAGTGCCTTCAGTGATGCTCCCCACACTTCTATGTCTCAGAAATGCCACTAGTGATGCCCCACAATAAAGATTTTCTTCTAGTGATGCCTCCTTAGTACCCTCAGTGATGCCATTAAACAGAAAAGATTCCCCTTAGTGATCCTAGTAATGCCCCTTTAGCGCCCCCACACTTGATGCCCCGGCATGGCAGGTGCAGTTCCGTAATCGTCTGCCTGTTCCAAGCCACTGGTGGCAGTGGTGGGTTGGTGAAGGGGGGAGCTGATGGCTCCTCAGTGTCACCATTGGAATCCTAGGACAATGCCCTGCTAGATGTGGGAGGGTTGAGGGGCATGTTAGGGTACTACCCCTGTAGCCCTCCCATGCAGGCGAGCACCTCTGTGCCAGGGATCAACTGAGCAGACCCTGCCCGCTACCCATCATACACTGGCCCCCTTGGCACGTTCTAGGACTAGTGATGAGCCACCCAGAGCTGCTGCTCATGATATCTCAGGAGTCACATCAAATGGATGAGACACATTCACATATCGTTCCAGTTATCTGCTGGCATTTCCTGTTCCTCTTGTGGGCGCTATTCTCTATATTATGTGACTTTATGTAGTTTATAGTTGCTTTTTTTCATTGAATTAATTGAAAATCGTGGGCGGTCAAGTGGCACGTTCTTAGCTCATGCATGCGCAGATGGCTCAGGGGCAGACATGGGGGGAGGGGGGGCCCAAGGTGAAGGAAGAGCCCATACAGAGTGCACTGAATGTGGGTGACCGGAGACCAAAATAGTTCTCCAAAATCTCCAAAACTTTCTGTCTCCAGTTACAGAAGGAGGGGAGCTCTGGAGCACAATCGAATGCAGAGGAAAAGAATCATTCATGAGCTCAGGAAGGGTTTATTCCAAGTATGTGCCATCCTGGTTTCATACTTTGTATCTGTCAGTGAGTGGACGCGTCTTGAGTCTTTTTCTTCAGACAGACCCCCAGGTTACGGGGCTCATTGTCTTTGTCGCAGAGCCCCTGGCAGGACGTGACTTTTCTTCCACAGACTGGTCTAATACACAGGCAAGCAGAATGAGGTCACATCTCCGAGCACTGGCTCTACTGGATGTTCTAGTGTGTCCTGTCATGTATTCAAAGACAACAACCACTACCATAGTATATGGTCATAAGAAAGGGTTAAAACTACCTTCTATCCGGTGTCTCTCCTCTGAGCAGCATTCTGTAACCACGTCTAACATTATTCCCCTTCACTTATAATGTATTGATTGAATGACATCAAGCTCCATTCACATCCAAAGCTACATTCACAAATCCACTCCTACATTATGATCTATACTCCAGTCACATCCAGAGCTGCAGTTACTATTCTGCTGTTTCATCATGTTATGCTCCTTTCACATCCAAAGCTGCATTCACAAATCCAGTCTTACATTATAACTTATACTCCAGTCACAAGAGTCTGGAGGGAGAACAGAGGAGTCTGGAGGGGGACAGGGGCTCTTGAGGGGGATATAGTGGTCTGGAGGAGAACAGAGGAGTCTGGAGAAAGATAGAGGAGTCTGGAGGAGGATAGAGCAGTCTAGAGGGGATTGCAGAGGGAAGTGGATCAGGACAGAGGGGTCTTGAGAGGGGAGAGAAGTCTGGAGGGGAACACAGGAGTCTGGAAGGTAGACAAAAGAGTCTGGATGGGGACAAAGGGATCTGGAGAGAACAAAGGGGTCTGGACTGGAGGACTGAGGAATCTGGTAGGGGAGGAAGATGTGTGGAGGAGGACAGAAGGATCTGGAAAAGAAGAGAGGAGTCTGAAAGAGAACAGAGGAGTCTGGAGGTGAACAAAGGAGTGTGGAGGAGGACAGAGAAGTCTGGAGGAGGCTAGAGGAGTCTGTAGGGGGACAGAGGGGTCTGTAGGTAGACAGAGGGGTCTGGAGGAGGACAGAGGTGTCTAGAAGAGGACAGAGAAGTCTGGAGGAGAACAGAGCGGTCTGGAGGAGTACAGATGGGTCTGGAGGAAAACAGAGGGGTCTGGAGGAGGATTGAGGGGTCTGAAGCAGGATAGAGGAGTCTGGAGGTGATAGAGGTATCTGGAGAGCAACAGAAGAGTCTGGAGGGGGACAGAGGGATTTGGAGAGGACAGAGGGGTCTGGAGTGGAGGACTATGGAATTTGATATGGTATTGATGGGTCTGGAAAGAGGACAGAGAGGTCTGTTGGGGATACAGGAATTTGGAGATGACAGAGGAGTCTGGAGGAGAGCAGAGGGTCTGTTTAGGTGACAGCTATTAAAAATCTAAGGGCGGATTGTGGCATAATGTAACAGCAGAATAGTGCTTGCAGCTCTGGATGTGACTACAGGATATGACAGCAGAATAGTGGCTGCAGCTCTGGATGTGACTAGAGGATAAGACAGGATGTGACAGCAGAATAGTGTTTGCAGCTTTGGATGTGACTAGAGGATAAGCCAAGATGTGACAGCAGAATAGTGACTGCAGCTCTGGATGTGACTGGATGTAACAGCAGAATAGTGACTGCAGCTCTGGATGTGACTGGATGTAACAGCAGAATAGTGACTGCAGCTCTGGATGTGACTGGATGTAACAGAAGAATAGTGACTGCCGCCCTGGATGTGACTGGAGGATAAGACAGGATGTTATTCAGATCTGTATGAGTAAAGCCAGTGATTCACAGAGGTTAGCAGTAGCTTTCACTGAGGTTATATTTGGATGTGATGCCCAGTCTATATCCTGCTGGCATAGGAATATCTTCGGGCAGTGCCCTCACCCGGCTCTATATGGCGGTAGCGTATTCTACATTTCTTGGCATCACTGACCCCTCCCCTGGCGCCTCCATCATTTATATAACCGAACATAACACATTAGTAACTAGAAGTTTGGAGACGGCGAATCTATCAATTGTTTGTACGGATAAAGTGATGAGATTGCGAGCGGCTGCGGCGTCGGCCTCCTGTACCTCCAGTTAATGTTACATTTACGCGGCGGATTGTTCGAGATGATATTTAGTTTCCACATAATGTCAGCGGCTTTCATCTGCACAATGACGCATGTGTCGCTGTTTGTTTCGTTTCTTCCTCCATCAGCTTTTAACTGGTTAGAGCATTAATCGAGGAGATGAAAGGCGCGGGGCGGACGCTGATGTTCCGCCATTGTCTGTCTCTAACGTTCCCCTAGACAGGTGTTAATATTTCAGTAACCTGCACTCGTTAAGGTTCAAACGGAGGATTCAGACGGCGACATTTTGTCACTCGTCGTGAATAAATAGACAAACTAAAATCCTACGTGAAATCCCCGCCGCCGGTGTTTGGAGATGAAATAAAATAGTAATAAGGCGTCATTTACGGAGCAGATCTGAACAGGACGCATCCGCCACTGCGGAATGGAATATTTATCATCAGCGTCAACAAAGTGACAGACATGAAAAAGGAAATGTGAACAATGGCCAACAACTAACTCTCCGCCCAACATGACCCAGTTTTGTCCCACTTCTGATCTCCGGTCTGGCGCTCGTCACCATCCAACTTCAACCAACTGTCTTAAAATAATATTATTACTTCCTGCTGATTCACACACCTGATGGCAACGGGGCAGCACCAACTTCAAGCGTTGCACCAACCAGGTCATGTGATATACTGCAGTCACATCCAGAGCTGCAGTCACAATTTTCTTACATTTTGTCGTTTCCTCCAGTCAGAGCTTGTGCACAGAGGTGAGATTTAGTCCTGTTATAATCACAGCCACGTGACGGGACAAAACAAACCCGTTGACTTCAATGGTTCCGTTTTTGTTAGTGGTATTCTCACCCATTAATAGTACGTACGGGAAAGATAGAGCAGGACTTATCTTCACGCTGTTTCATTCAAACTCGCATGCTGTAGCTCCTATTTTGAAGGCTCCAAGAAAAAAAAAGCCTGTTTATGTGCAACTACGCTCCGTAGCAGCAAGCGTAGTAGTGCATACGGCTGTGTGAAAAATCCCTCATATTCAGAGCTGCAGTCACAATCCTGTTATTACATCATGTCTTATACTCCAGTCACCTCCAGAGCTGCATTCACTATTCTGCTGTTACATCATGTCTTAGACTCCAGTCACATCCAAAGCTGCAGTCACTATTCTATTGTTACATCATGTCTTATACTCCAGTCACATACAGAGCTGCAGTAAATATACTACTATTACATCATGTTGTATACTCCAGTCACATCCAGAGCTGCAGTGAATATACTGTTTTTACATCATGTCTTATACTCCAGTCACCTTCAGAGCTGCAGTCAGTGTTCTACTGTTACATCATATCTTAGATTTAGTCACATCCAAAGATGCAGTCACTATTGTATTGTTACATCATGTCTTATACTCCAGTCACATACAGAGCTGCAGTCAATATATTATTAAATCATGTTGTATACTCCAGTCACATCCAGAGCTGCAGTCACAATTCTGCTATTACATCATGTCTTATACTCCAGTCACAACCAGAGCTGCAATCACAATGATGTACTCCAGCTATATCCAGAGCTGCAGTCACAATTCTGCTGTATATCATGTCTTATTCTCCAGTCACACCCAGAGCTGTACTCTTACATCATGTCTTATTCTCCGGTTATATCCAAAGTTGTGTTAACTGAATGTCTTATGTTCCAGTCACACACAGAGCCACATTCAGTATTCTACTGTTACATTTTGTTTTAAACTCCACTCAGATCGAGAGTGCCATTCATAATCCTGTTATTTTATCAGGATTTATACTCCAGTCACATCCAGAGCTGCAGTCACTATACTGCTGTTACATCATGTCTTATTTTCCAGTCACCTCCAGAGCTACAGTCACTATTCTGCTGTTACACCCTGTCTTATCCTCTAGTCACCTCCACAGCTGCAGTTACATTTGGTTTAATAATGGAAACAGTTGATGCACCTCTAACAGCTGACACCTTCATATATTGCATTGTAGGAAATGCAGTGTTTTCTGGGAATACCACTTCTCCCATGATGCCGTGCAGCAGTGTGTGCTTCTTATGCTCTCAGGAACAGATGGGGTCCCGCAGCCTGAGAGCTGACAGGAGAGCAGCAGAGTTGTGAATGCATCCCCTGGCTCATGGCAGTCATGACCGGTCTCTGTGACAGGTAGCAGAGTTCTGTTCCCCTTGAGCTGCGCCTCCGTCACTTTGTGTCTGCCAAGTACCTCTGCCAGGAAGAGCTGAGTGACCTTCGTGTTGGTGACCCATCTGCCAGCTCACGTATTGTTCTGGTAATGTGATTGCCGTCAGCGCATTGATTAATGCCGGCGAACAAACGAAAACTAAATCACCAAAGAATGCAGTGGAGGGGGCCACAGACCCCAGGGGGGCCCTGTCACCCCTTGCTCACCGCACCTCTGCTGGCAGCAGGCGCTGCATCCATGCCCGCACTTTGTAGAGGGCTCTGCACTAATATAGGGCTGAACTCACACGGGCGTTTGCATTTCCCGTTTGCTGATCTGTCATGGAAAGAAAACGTTTTCCAGCTCATGGAAATGTATCGAAGCGGAAGGTCTTCATTTTCATTCTGTTTCTGTATTTTCCGTCTCAATTCCATTTTCTACAGACCGTTGCACTCTTGTTTAGAAAACGGAACACGGACTGATCGTTTTTAATTGCAGTGTAGTCAATGTGAGGCGGATGGAACTGGAAGAAGGTGCTGCTGGCGGTTCTTCAATGAACATGGCTCAGTGGGTAGCACTTGGTGCCTCGCAGTGTTGGAGTTCCAGAGTCAAATCTCATCAAGTGCAATATCAACTTTGAAAAACTCCATCCAGATGTTGACCTTGATCAGATTTGTACCTAGAACTCCAGCCCTACAAGGCACCAATGCTATCAATTGAGCCACCACACTTGTTTTTTTCTTTGCCCTTCTCCAGAGGAGAAGTAATAGCCCCATTAAAAACCCTGAGCGATATTGCAGATTTCTTCTCTGCGATGCGAAGCTCTGCTGAAACATCGCAAATGAGTATGTAACCATTGAAAATCAGGGAAAAAAATCGCAAGTGGGTGTGAGCCCTTAGGGCAACATCTGGATAGAGATTTTAAGTTCTCTTTGTGTTTATTCTTTTTGCTCTTCTCTCCTAAAAAAAGAACAAGCATGACGGTTCAGTCGTTACCATTGGTGCTTTGTCTGGAGTTGTAGATTGAAATCTGACTAGAGATGAGCGAGCATACTCGTCCGAGCTTGATACTCGTTCGAGTATTAGGGTGTTCGAGATGCTCGTTACTCGTGACGAGTACCACACGGTATTCGAGTCACTTTCGTTTTCTTCCCTGAGAAATTTGCGCGCTTTTCCGGCCAATAGAAAGACAGGGAAGGCATTACAACTTCCCCCTGCGACGTTCAAGCCCTATACCACCCCCCTGCAGTGAGTGGCTGGCGAGATTAGGTGTCACCCGAGTATTAAAATCTGCCCCTCCCGCGGCTCGCCACAGATGCATTCTGACATAGTTCAGGGAAAGTGCTGCTGATGCCGGAGCTGCTATAGGGAGAGTGTTAGGATTGATTTTAGGCTTCAAGAACCCCAACGGTCCTTCTTAGGCCACAGAAATCGCAGATCGCACCTATGTGCGATCTGCGATTCCTGTTCTCTTCTCTATATGCGCTCAATGGGGCCGGCGGCAGCAGCGCCGACCCCATTGAGAACATATAGAAGACAAATCATTCTTCTCTGCCACAGCTGTAACAGCTGTGGCAGAGAAGAACGATGTTTGCCCATTGAATTCAATGGAGCCGGCAATACAGCCGGTTCCACTGAAAGCAATGGGCTGCCGGCGATCGCGGGATGAATTGTCGGAAAGGGCTTGAATATATAAGCCCTTCCCTGCAATTCATCCAGAAAGGTGTTACAATAAAAATATATACCGTATATACCGGCGTATAAGGCGACGGGGCGTATAAGACGACCCCCCAACTGTCACCTTATACGCCGGGAATACAGCGGAGCAAAGAATAAAAATCATTACTCACTTCTCCAGGCGTTCTACGGTGCTGCTGCAGGCTGTCGCTCCCTCCTGGCCCCCGGCAGAGCATTGCTTTCTGGATGCAGGGCTTGAAATCCCCGCCTCCAGAAAACACACGTGCCTTCAGCCAATCACAGCCATTCAATGACATCATTGTCATTGGCTGTGATTGGCTGAAGGCATGTGTGTTTTCTGGAGGCGGGGATTTCAAGCTCTGAGTCCAGAAAGCAATGCTCTGCCGGGGACCAGGAGGGAGCGACAGCCTGCAGCAGCGCCGCAGAATGCCGGGGGAAGTGAGTAATGATTTTTATTCTTTGCTCCGCTGTATTCCCGGCGTAGAAGTTGACAGTTGGGGGGTCGTCTTATACGCCCCGTCGCCTTATACGCCGGTATATACAGTATATATTTGTATTGTAACACATTTCTGGATGAATTGCAGGGAAGGACTTATGTATTTAAGCCCTTCCCGACAATTCATCCAGCGCTGTCCGGCAGCCCATTGCTTTCAGTGGAACCTGCTGTATTGCCGGCTCCATTGAATTCAATGGGCTAACATCGTTCTTCTCTGCCACAGCTGTTACAGCTGTGGCAGAGGAGAACGATCTTTATGCTGACAGTGCGGGGGGGGGGGGGGGGGGGCACTCTTGCCGGTATTGTGGCTTAATAGTGGGACCTGGGAACTTGAGATGCAGCCCAACATGTAGCCCCTCGCCTGCCCTATCTGTTGCTGTGTCGTTCCCATCACTTTCTTGAATTGCCCAGATTTTCACAAATGAAAACCTTAGCGAGCATCGGCGATATACAAAAATGCTCGGGTCGCCCATTGACTTCAATGGGGTTCGTTACTCGGAACGAACCCTCGAGCATCGCAAAAAAAGATCGTCCCGAGTAACGAGCACCCGAGCATTTTGGTGCTCGCTCATCTCTAAATCTGACCAAGAGCAACATCTAGATGAAGTTTTTTAAAGTTGATGTTAAGATTTGAACTTAGGACCCCCGCACTACCAGTCTAGCAGGACGTTCATGCAAATAGATTTGTATTAATTGCTGAAAAACAGACGGAAGCAGAAAGCATGTAATTAATTTTATAAATGCGCTCCCGCCAAAAATGGAGGGAACGCTTTTCATTTCTCCTCAGATGTCCGTTTTTAGTAAAAATGTATCAGTTGAAAAAACGCAAATATGAACAAGAGAGTGTAATAAACACCAGCACCGATATAACAGCATGTGACAAGTCAGTGACTACTCCTACACTGGTGGTCCCATGGCCGTCGTAGTCCTTCTCCTAATGGGGAAGTCAGACATTTTCCCAGCTTACACCCATGTGAAGTGACTGCATTATAAGCACTTGACTGAGGACTGAGTGGAGATTTTTGGGGCCACACGATGCTCGCCCATGGGCTGCTACTGACTTTACAAATACTTTACTGCTACTTTACAAATGTCACAGAGCATGAAGGGGTTAATGAGACTCCCTGAGAATTACGCTGCAGAACAATGTGAAATACTCTGTGCTGCTGGTAACCCTTTCACTTAATTTTTGTAATTCTTAGTTTGTGATCCCCACAAGATCTGTGCTGCTAGGGCTGATGTGTATCCTTCTTTCAGCTGAAAACCCTGCTGTGGTCTGATGCCGCTTCTTGCTGACTGCCCCTTGAGCAGTCACTGTTCTGCACTCAGGGCAGGTCATATATTTCTGAGCAGACTTCTGTACTTCATCTCCTAGAAGTCCCAGCTTGTGCAGCCAGGTAAGAGGAGACATGGGCTAGAGCACTGAGAGGGTGGAAGAGCTTCACAGGGAACACTCACTGAGCCCTGAACCTGCAGTTCTACAAGTAGAGAACACTCACTGAGCCATGAACCTTCAGCTGCAGAAGCAAGGAACACTTACTAAGCCCTATACCTGCAGCTTCACAAGAAGGGAAAATACCCATTGAGTGCCAAACCTGCAGTTCTATAAATCAGAGAACACTCAATGAGCCCTGAAACTGCAGCTGCACAAGAATAGAAAATACCCATCGAGTCCCAAACCTGAAGTTCCATAAGCAGGGAACACCCACTGGGTCCTGATTCTGCAGTTCTACAAGCAGGAAACATACATTGATCCCAAACCTGCAGCTCAACAAGCAGGAAACACCCACTGAGCCCTAAACCTGAAGCTTCACAAGAAGGGAAAATACCCATTGAGTCCCAAACATGTTCACTGAGCCCTGAACCTGCAGCTCCACATGCAAGGAACATCCACTGAGCTCTAAATCAGTAGTTCTACAAGCAGACAACACGCACTGGGCCCTGAACTTATAGTTCTACAAGCAGGGGATACTCAGTGAGCCCTGAACCTGCAACTCAGCAAGCAGAAAACATACACTTTCTCTCGAACCTGCAGCTCCACAAGCAGCATGTCAGAGGAAACAGCTAACAACAATACAGCATCCTGAACCTCTCAAGAAATTTGGGCATAAATGTGGGTGTGTCTGTCAGCATTATGCTGATGGTTTCCTTCTACCATTTATCAGAATTATGAATGCAGCTCTGGATGTGATGTGATTAAAACAGTTCCACAAAGGTGGAGGAGGAGGGGCTGGAGCAATTCCACTGTAGATGCCAAAATTCTTAATTGAGTTATTGCCTCTTTGTAACTTCTCTCTTAAGCAGGTCACATGACACAATGGACCTTGTTTCAGGGTAAAGGAAATCACAGAGAGTTTATAGCAAAGTTTAAGCCCCCATGACAGTAAACAGCGCAAGATTAGTCTTCGCTGCTGCGACGATTATAAAGTCAGACTCTTGACGTTCAGAACACGGGGGGAGTTCTCTTCTCTTGTAAGCAGCGTTCGCTCAAGCCGCGGTCGGGGTATAATTTAGGGTAGTGGATGCTTTATAGGCTTGGAGAACATCGCCTCCCTAAACGGCGCACTTGAGGCCGCCGCCGCTGACTAGTCATTTGCTAGGAGGAGGCTTCCCTGTCGACTTGCTTTGGTAACATCCTGATAAACACTCAGGCCACGGCGCTCAGCAGAAAAATATATAATAGCCGTCTAACGCCGGCCCCTCCGCGCCGATGAAAAGAACTTAAAGGGTCTAATTTCCAAATGTGTCAAGAAGTTGTGGGAGAGAACATGCCGGAACACGCCGCTCCGGCCACTTAATAATCCTCCAGATATTTATAAATAAGAGTCTGAGTGCAGAAACACATCTGCGCGGGAACAACACGCAAGCGCTCCATCTATCTACGCTCCGCGCACATTAATTCCACAAATTAACACTTTCTGGAGTGTCTGACATTACTGCGACTGATTATGTGCATGATATAAAGTTGGCGCATCTGTGCCCGACATACCCTCACATTTACAGCTTAGGCCCCCTGCACACTGCAGAACCAGATTCCAGATGAGAACAGAATATGTGATGTGCACTGTCCATGAAAATCGGACAGCAAGAAAAATTGGACTGAGGTTGAATGACAGCAACTCGCATTCGCCCGTGTAAAAGAGTCATCTGTGGACTGAAGTGTGGAGCTGAGGTGCAGTCACTCTGCTAATTCCTAATAAATTTTGTGTCAAGATCTCTGCTTACTGTCAGTGAATGGAACAATGCTCTTTATATCCAGTGCTGGCTGCAGGGTAAATGGCACCCTGTGCAGAATTTTTTTTGTCCCCCCCACATCATAAGAAGAAAAATATATATATTGCCCTCATAGGCAGTCTGCCTATCTTCTGTTTGTTCAGAAAGCAGCAAAATAGCAGCAAATGTACAGCAGAACAGCCAAGTGAGTAAACACTGTACTAGAATCAAGCTCATAACATAAATACAGCCCCAGAGCCAACCTCAGTGCATAGATACAATACTAGAACCAAATTAATAATAAATACAGCACCAAAACCAAGCTCCTACCATAAATACAGCACTAACTAACCTCAATACATAGATACAATACCAGAACCAAGATCATTACATAAATACAGCCAAATAACTAAACTTGGTACATAAATATAGCACTAGAACCAAGCTAATAGCATAATGTCTATATAACATATAGATATAACTAAGCAATTGTGTTGCGGGGGCCTCAAGACATTAGAAGGGAAGAGACAGAGCCAGGAGGAGGATAATTCATGGAGCTCACAAGATGCTGCAGCACAGAGAAAAAAGATCATCTGGTCAGGCAGACCTTAGGGAATTGGTTTTGACCCTACAGTGTATCAGTACAGTCAATCCTCTGTGAAGTAAACACTTGAGTAGTACAAATCTCTCTCCTGTCCTGATGGTTTGTTACAATGTATCAGTACAGTAAATCTCTTCCCTGTCCTGATAGTTTGTTACAGTGTGTCAGTGCAGATGACATGTACCAGTCTGGTATCCAGAGGCTTGTCTAGACTGGATACAATCATAACTAACCCTCAGCTGTGAGAAAGTTGAAGATAGAATGTTGAAGGGGTACGCATGTAGATGTGATCCTACCTTACACAGAGGTGACACTCTAATCCCTCTTATTGTTCCATGTGTGCGAGCCGTGCGCTTTCGTACATGATGTAACGCGTTTTTGTATTCTCCGGGATAACTTGATGACATGTATATCCCTCCCACCTTCCACCTGCCCACGATAAACCTGCGAGCGGAGAACAGATGGCATCTTATTGTTCCGCGCATCTGACTCCTGAGAAGCTTCTCTAATTCTTCTCATTATTACTTTACACTTAGATAAAGCAGCCGGCAGCGGTGTGAGTGGTGTCAGGGCTTCTGCCAGACAAAGGTTGGCACCTGCTGGGGAGATAAGGGGCGGCTGACCCTGCTATAAGGCGCCGTTTACATGGCGACAAAAAGTTAAGCAGAAATTGTGGTAAAATCACTGCACTATTCTCTGAGGGTAAAAAACACACCAAGCAACGAAACTGACACTGCTGGAACCTGTGCGCTATAGTGGATGTTGCTGCCCGCTAGCCTGGTGCTAAGGTATCCCTATTCATTGGCTAATAGTGCTGAGGGAACCAAAATAGTCGAACCTTGTTTCTGGTCGAACGTTGCTAAAATTGTGGTTCGGCGCGAACCCAAACCTTTGGTAGTTCATCATAGCTGAACCTTCTTCTTCCTCCTTTCTTTTTCCTCCTTTTCCTTTCCCCTCATTCTTATTCTTCCTTCTTCTTCCCTTTTCTTCTTCCTTATTCCTCCTCCTTCATTTGTCTTCTTCTATCTCCTATTTTTTTTCCTTCTTCCTACTCCTCCTCCTTCTACCTTCTCCCTCTTCTTTCTTATTCTTACCCCTCCCTCTTCTGCCTTATTCCTCCTCCTTCTGTCTTTTTCCTCCTTCTTCCTCATTCTTCTTCCTTTTTCCTCCTTCTTCCTCATTCTTCAACTTCCTCCTGCTTCCTTCTTCCTCACTTTTTCTTCTTCCACTTTTCTTCCTCCTTTCCCACCTCATTTTCCTACTTCTTTTTCTTTCTTCTTCTTCCTAGTCCATATTTTTTCCTTTTTCTTTTTCCTTCTTTCTCCTCATTCTTATTCTTCCATTTACCTAGTCCTTGTTTTTCTTTTTTCTTCAACCTTTTTAATTCCTTTACCCCTCTTATTTCTCCCTTCTTCCTCCTCATCTTTCTTCCTCTTCCTACTTCTTTTTATTTGCTTTTCTTCCTTTTTCTTTCTATCTCCTTTTCCTCTTCCTCCTACTTTTTCTTTTTCTTTATCCTGTCTCCAACGTCTTCCTTCTCATTCCACTTCTTCCTTCTTCTTTTTTCTTCTTCATTTTTTATCCCTTCCACCTCGTTCTTCCTCCTTCTTCTTCCTCCTCCTCTTCCTCCTCCTTCTCTTCCTCTTCCTCCTCCTCTTCTTCCTCCTCCTCCTCCTTTTCCTTCCTCCTCCTCCTTTCTTCCTTCTTCCTCATGCTTCTAAGAAGAAGAAGGAAGAAGAATAATCTTTTCCTTCTTCTATACATGTTTTAGGGATATTGGTGTAATTCATGTTCAGTTCAAACTTATTGGGAAAAAAACAAACTTTTCCCCAAATTTAGTGAGCTAGCCAAACCAAACTTTTTAAACGTTCGCCTATCACTAGTAGCAAGTATTGGTGTTGGGGTACTAGCATTGATTAATGTTACACTCCAGAAAAAGATGCCACTCTGTGTGATGCCTAGTGCATGGTCTGAGGGAACAGAGAATGATACTGAGTCCCCATTTCAGGCTCGACCCCTTTACTACGTGTTACATGGTTTATCAGTTTTTCCTGAACTTTTCCTTTTAGTAGACAGCAACCGCACAATATGATACTTGGTGACACATGTCCTATATTCTAAGGGGCTCGCCTGGTCACTCCTCCAGCATCCTGACCCCATTATTACGACGCACCCCGCCATCTGCCTCCTGCACTCACGCCTCTACTGCTTCTCATTTACCTTTATACATGAAAAGAATCATTTCCCTTCTTTTGATAATTTGTTGTCTCGAGATCCAAACAACATAAAATGTGGCAGCGCTTGTTTAATTACGTGTCAGCACCTAGAACGCAGGGCTCTAATCTCCACGGGAGACTGATTAATAAATCGGCGGATTACAGCGCTCAGCCGGATCCCTCCTAAAGTTTACACTTTCTCAGTTTGAACTAATTTTAATGATTAAGTGTTTAGTATAGAAAAAAAAGGTAGAAAAAAAACGATTCAAAAAGATACAACAAATGTTTGTGAGACTACAAGGAACAGGGCGTGAGCATGCCCCATACAGGCATTCTCGTGTTGCATGACCCTAGTGCAGACGTGAGCAGAGCAGCGGAACATTTTAGAGACCTTTGGGGTCACCCCGATAACCAAGATGTTCAGACACTCCCTATTCTGAGGATGTTCCCCACCTAGTACAAGTTTTCTGATAAGCGGCATCCCCATCTCTTAGGGCTTAAATAGATAAGCGCATGCGCAAATATGCTCGCTGCTATGGAGTTGTGATACGGTTTGATACTGATTACACTGGTGAACTGTGAAAATCTTGAAAATAGGTATTTCTTAATCATTTCATCATGAATGAAATAAATAAATGAAAATGACATTGAAAACTTTAAGTTTCTTAAGGACAGAAATGTCCAAGAAGGTTGGGAAATATTGCGAAATTAGATTCTCAAAGCACAATCGTTAACAATCCCTAAAAGAAGAAAGAATGGGAAGCATTTAAAGAATCCAGGATGGATGAACAGAGAATTTACACACATGTTAAAAACGAAAAAAAACATGCTTATCAAATGGAAAGAGGGGGGAATATCAAAAGAAGAATATAATGCCGTCTGCAGAAACTGTAAGGTAAGTGTCAGAAAAGCTAAAGCTAATAATAAATTGAGGCTTGTAAGCGGGGCCAAAAGCAATAAAAAAGGATTTTGGGGGTATGTCAAAAGCAAAAGAAAAGTCAAAGATGCTATTGGATGCTTACAAGATGGAAATGGTGAATTGGTTAAGAATGATGTTGAAAAGGCCGAACTTTTAAATTCCTATTTTGTATCTCTTTTCTCTCAGAAAGTAGATGTAACATCAGCTGATCTTCCATGTGCTATTGGGGGGATAAAAGAATGCAGGCTATCTGTAAGCAGAGAGATGGTGAGGGAACACTTAGCTAACTTAAATGAATTCAAGTCTCAAGCTTCAGATGAATTACATCCTAGGCGTCACGTCTCAGTCAGCACATGGTTAATTATTTGCCAGCACACCTAGTTTCTGTAGGTTCTATCCAGACTAGCCAGGATTAACAGCTCCTGTGTTTTCTAGTTTTGGTTAATTAGTCCTGCTGGTGTCTGAGAGGTGTGGCTGGTGACTGACATTTCTGTTACCCAATCAGCTTCTCCCTCCTCCCTATAAGATCCTGCTCTTGCTGCCTGGGAGTTGCCGATTAGTTTTCAGTGATCCCTGAGCAGTCAGCCTGCTCAGAGCTGCTGTGTGCCTGGCTCTGGTACTTTGGTTTGTTCTCTGCTTGTGTCTATTGTTTGTCTGTACTTGTTCTGTTTATTTCCGTGCAATGTACCCCATGTGTTTAGGGCTCCCTGGTAGGGATTTGTAGTTGCCCAGGTACAAGTGTGGGTTCGCACCTGTTGGAAGCGATCAGACTGCTGATTAGGCATGGCTCCCTCCCGAGGTAGGAGTTTGCAGGGAAAGGATTTCCCTTAGTTTATTCTGCATTTATGTTGCATGGTCGAGATATACAGGCCTTTACCCTCCTGCAGAGGTGCTCTCTGTCTGTTCTGCTTCTAGCCACCTGTACCAGCACTTTCCCGCGTCCGTCTTGGCTGCCTCTCATACCCTGTTCGTGTTTACATTCCAGGACGAATGTGACACTAGGATGCTAAAGGAAGCAGCAGAGGTAATTGCTGAACCACTTTTCATAATCTTTGAAAATACCTGGAGAATAGTAGAAGTCCCATAAGATTGGAAAAGGGCAAATGCTGTCCCTATCTTCAAAAAAAGGAAGAAGGTGGATACAGGAAACTGTAGGCCTGTGAGCCTCACTTCTATACTGGGAAAGATCTTTGAAAAAATTATTAAACAGCATGTAAGCAAGTACTTGGATAAAAATGGAGTAATTAACCAGAGCTAGCATGGGTTTGTAACAAACAAGTCATGCCAGACAAATCTAGAAGCAATGGGATGAAACTGAAAGGGAGGAGACACAAATTAGATATTAGACAGTGAGGGGGATCAATGACGAGAACATGTTACCACGGGAGGTGGTGAGTTCTCCTTCAATGGAAGTTTTTAGAGGCTGGACAGACACGGTCTGTGATGATGTAGTGAATCCTGCACTGAGCAGGGGGTTGGACCCGATGACCCTGGAGGTCCCTTCCAACTCTACCATTCTATGATTCTATGTGTTAGCTCTTGGCTCTGAGATGTAGCCCATTTAAGTTAAATATATGAACCTTTATTCAAATCCACAAGGTTAGATGAGTGAAATCATTAAATAAACAAAAGTATGTATAGTTAAATAGTTGAATAACTGAAATGTAAATCAGGTACCATAATACTTAAATCTTAGAATTGATATGTATATATTACAATAAAAAAATGCAATTAAGTTTTCTCCAACTTGTGTTTTTTTTTGTCGTAATTTCAGGTTAGAATCCAGGAAGCTACGTAATTGTAAAAACTCTTCTGAAACATTTTGTTACATGCGTGGTGAGGTGATGTTTTCTGCCCAGAAACATTGAATTACTCCAATCATAAAGACTGCAAATCGCCAATATTTCAGTATCCAGTCAGGGGATCAGGACAAGTACTCTATTTGAAGTTAGTGTATCTATAAAACCAGAGTTAAAGGGGTTGTCTCGCGAAAGAAAGTGGGGTATTACACTTCTGTATGGCCATATTAATGCACTTTGTAATGTACATCGTGCATTAAATATGAGCCATACAGAAGTTATTCACTTACCTGCTCCGTTGCTAGCGTCCCCGTCGCCATGGATCCGTCTAATTCTGATATCTTCTTGCTTTTTTAGAGGCGCTTGCGCTGTGCGGTCTTCTGCCTGGTGAATGGGGCCGCTCGTGCCGGAGAGCTGGTCACTGCGTCGTCATCATAGCTCCGCCCTGTCACGTGTGCCGATTCCAGCCAATCAGGAGGCTGGAATCGGCAATGGAACGCACAGAGTCCATGGTGCACCATGGGAGAAGACCCGCGGTGCACCATGGGAGAAAACCGCAGTGCATCCCTGGGAAAGGACCGGCGGCCATCTTTGGGAGAAGATTTTTTAAAGTCCTTATTTCATCGGATCGGTGAGTAGCAAGCGGTTTAAAAACCGCTTTAATTTGCTATTTTATGCCAGGGGGTGACAGGGGGAATGGGGTAAGGTAAAATTTTGAGGTTTGCCGCGAGACAACCCCTTTAAGGCTACTAAACAAAATATGTCATACTCATTTTTCTCGACCCAAAATTAGGGTAGTTTAGTTATTTTGAGAAAAGAAAGAAATCAAAGCGTCTTTTTAGTGTTTTGATTTGTATAGTATATCTTGAAAACCAGAGCTAATAAATAGAGATGAGCGAACGTGCTCGGCCACGCCCCTTTTTCGCCCGAATACCGCGATTTCCGAGTACTTCCGTACTCGGGCGAAAAAATTCGGGGGGCGCCGTGGCGGCACGGGGGGTAGCAGTGGGGAGTGGGGGGGAGAGGGAGAGAGAGAGGGCTCCCCCCCTGTTTCCCGCTGCTACCCCCCGTGCCGCCACGCCTCTCCCCGCCCCCCGGCGCCCCCCGAATCTTTTCACCCGAGTACTGAAGTACTCGAAAATGGCGGTACTCGGGTGCGTAAGTACTCGAAACGAGTACGTTCGCTCATCTCTACTAATAAACAAAATCTAGTGTCATATTTGTGTTTCTCTGCCCAAAATTAGGGGAGTTTAACTATTTTGTTATTTTGAAAAAGGAAAAATTTCAAAGTACAATTTTGTTGTCCAGCGTTATCTTCTATCTGTACCACATAGGATGTATCCGAGGAAGGGTGAAGCAACAACCTAAAACCACCCAACACCACAAAGAATGAAAAGTGACCATTTCTGGAGTACGTACAATATTTTAAATGCTAAATCAAATCACACCTCTAACCCTGCCCCTATGTGCTTCCTCAGATATTGCCACTATGTTCCCCCTTCAAGTAACAATGCCACTCTGTGTCGGCCTCAAAGTAACAATGCTGTGGTTTAGTGACACTCTGCTCCCTCAAAGTAATAGTGCCCCCTCTGTACTGCTACAAAGTAATAGCACCCTCTGTCCCCTCAAAGTAATAGCACCCTCTGTGCCATTCACAGAAATAGTGCTATTCTTTACCCTCTACTAAGTAACAGTGCGACTCTGTGCCCCTCAAAGAAGCAGTGCACTCTATGACCCCTCAAAGTAACAATTCCACTCTGTGCTGTAATGCTCATCTGTTTCCCCTCAAAGTAATAGTGTCCCTCTGTGCCACTCAAAATAATAGTGCCACTCTATGCTTCCTCAAAGTAATAGTGCCACTCTGCATGCCCTCAACATAATAATGCCTCTCTGTGCTTTAGTCTAAAGGGACAAAAGGTTTCAGTAATGACTTATGAAAAACCCTATGAACCCTCCATGTAGCTGGCAAATCAAGTTTATAAGCAAGTGGATTTACTACACGCGTGATGACAAAGAAACCCACGTAGCGCAGCGCCAGAATCAAAGACGGAATCTTCAATTTGAGATTTCTAGAAGACAAATATACCTTCTGTCCCATCCTGTAAGGTTCAGATACTGACAGACTCCTCCCACTACGCAACTGCATACGAGCCCCCATGGCTTCCAGATTCTTCTGTACTTCTTTCCATACTCCCTGCAGTGCATCTGTGGCGACATCAGCTGCAGGACAGGCGGACAGAGTAGAAATAGCTGTAAGGAAGCGAGGATGCTGACCATATACGTAAAGGAATGGAGATACCCCAGTGGAAGAACAAGTACGGTTGTTTAGCGCAAACTCTGCCAACGGCAGGAACTCTGCTCACTGATGAGCCTTTTCACTAGCAAACAACCGTAAATATTGCACTAAATCCTGGTTCTTTCGCTCCGTCTGTCCATTAGTTTGCGGGTGGAATGCTGACGAGAAGGGAAGAGACGTTCCCAGGTTTCTACAGAAGGCTCACCAAAATTCTGCAACAAACTGAACACGGCGATCAGATAAAATGCTCTCGGGAACCCCATGTAGGCGAATGATTTCTTTTACAAAAATCTACCGATAAATGCGACCACGGACGAGAAGACACCGGTAATGGTCTCAGAGGCCCCTCTGGACGCCGCCACCGACTTTTACTGTGTGCACAGACAGAGCAACAAAGTCGTGGATCTCCCGAGACATGCCTGGCCACCAGTAGTGTCTAGTACAAAGATCCAGAGTCCCCTGAACCCCCGGATGGCCTGCGTGAACAGATGAGTGAGACTCTTCAATGACTCTAAGACGCAAGGTCTCTGGCACAAACCATCTGCCCTCCGGCACCCCCGAGGGAGCGTCCTGCTGACAATTTTGTAGATGAGGAACGAGATCAGAGTCTACAGCTGTCTCACCTTCCGGCGAACTGAAACTTCGTGAGAGGACGCCTGCCTTCATGTTCTTCTTCCCTGGAATATATGTAACGACGAGGTTAAACCTGGCGAAAAACAACGCCCACCTGGCCTGACAGGTCATGAGTCTCTTAGCGCTGGCGAGATATACCAAGTTTTTATGATCAGTATACACGGTAATGGGATGCCTTACCCCCTCAAGATGGTGACGCCACTCTTCTAGAAAACCACTTAATCGCCAGTAACTTACAATTACCCACGTCGTAGTTACGTTCCGCCGAACTGAACTTCCACGAGAAGAGCGCGCATGGACTATTGTGATAGACATGATGATTATTTTGGTATAAAATGTCTATCGATTAATATAACCCAAATGTATTTTGCTGTTGTAATGACTTTTAGCTCAGGAGTTTAAAGGACACACACACAATCTAATCATAGTATTTGCTAGACAATGGATGTCTGATCTAATGTTAGCTAAATACATAGGAAGTACATAGGGATTGCACAAGAGACCTCTAAGAGTTAAGGGCTATAGTGTTATGTGTATATCCTGTGTTCAATACTGAGTGTTTACCTAGGCCCCCTTCCACTCCCATCCTGAAGCTATTTAAACAATGATTCATCACTACACGGAGCTGACTTCAGCTAGGACAAAAGTCCATACTACCTCAGCACTTGGAAGGGGGTGGGCAGAGAGGTGGGGGATTCTATATGATCCGACAAATGAGAATCTTATATGTTACTGATGTAATCTGTTGCACGCCCATTGAAGGGCGGTTGTCATGTGTTATAATAAAAAGCCTGAGCCTCTACACATTGTAGAGACTCTCCCGATTTTAGACCAGCATTTGTGTCTGATTCTGGTCGACGATGTGTGCACACGATATAATTCGGAAGCGACAAAATACCCCAAAGCCTGCTGGAGAAATCATAATCCAGATCAGTGGCGTCCCTGGGTGGGCGAGTGGATCTGTGAGGTCACAGCCTGGAACGTACAGAGATCGGCAGATGGCACGCAGAACTCAGGGGCCCGAAAATCTACAGAACACGGTAAGATTGCTTTATGTAAATCTACCGATGTGAGCTGGGTTCTGACTGCTTTTCTGCCTGTTCCTGATCCAGACTGGACCCTCACTGAAAGACAGGTAATAACTCTAGTTCTGTCCACTCGGAAAAATCACCATGTTACCTGTCTAGGGGTATTTTGTATGCTGTTGTGTCTGAGACGGTTAAACACTGTGTATACAAGACCAAGAGATAAATTCTGTGAGGGTTAATGTGTCAGGAGGGCGGACTCGGCTGTTTAAGTCTGAGGGAACACGCCAGTGACACGTGCTCCTAGGTAAAACTAGTGTGAGGTTAGGAAGATTTATGATACGTATACTTACCTTTATGATTGAGCGTGTTATGTTCTCATATGTGGAAAGGTATAGCCGTGCTTTGTGACGGCTGGCTCCAGAAACTCTTGGTCATTGAAAATAATCGTCAGTCTCTGTGTATAGCTAAATGTCCTGTCTAGATCGTGTACAAGGAGTGCTCTTGGGGATTACTAGTATACGGTGGGCTGTTATAAAGGTAGATGAGATATATACCTTGAGCCATTGTGGGTATTCTCCAGTAATCCCGTCTGTTTGGTACTATAGAAAGAATGTGCAGTGTTTATTGTTGGGGGGAGGGCTGCTGATAAGAGTGAACTGAAAGCTTTTTCCAATTAACCCTTTCTGTTTACTTTGTCGTTCCCTGTGTTTTGTAGAATTAATGTGCATTGTAATCTGAGTGGGAAAGAGAGGTTATATTGGAAGGATTTGAAGAAAGCGGATTTTAGAAGAGGAACACTACTGTGTGCAGAAACTTCGAATAGGCTAGAATAAGCAGGTAGCATAGAGTTGAGCAGAGTGAGCAAGGACAAAGGCCATAGAGCTTGTGATCTGGTTGCTGAAGGGAAGGGAGCAGAGTTTACTGAACAATGGGAAAGGACCAGGAAAAGTTGCAGAAAGAAATGTCAGGTCATGGACAGATAAGATAGGCTGTAGAAAGTTTTCAGAAGATGAGCAGGAAGCCTAGCAGAAAGAAAGGTGTTTTTAGATTGCTAGGAGGAGGTATAATGTAGTTAAGAGATTGAAGAGGGGAAAGTGTGATAGACATGATAATTATTTAGTATAAAATGTCTATTGCTATTGTAATGACTTTCAGCTCTGTGGAGTCTAAAGGACACACACAATCTAATCATGGTATTTGCTAGCCAATGGATGGGTGATGTATTTGCTCTAAGTACATAAGAAGTTGCTCAACCAGTTTCTAAGAAGTTAAGGGCTACAGTATTATGTGTATATACTGTGTGTTTACCTAGGCCCCTTCCACTCTTCAAACACAAGCTAGTTAAACACATCATTTGTCAACTACACAGAATTCCTTAAGGCTGTCTGCATGCTAAAGAATACAAAGTCCATACCTTGGCGGACGTGAGGACGGGAGGGTAGGGAGGCGGGAGACTCTGTATAATCTAGCGAATAAGAATATATATATGTTAGTGATGTAATCTGTTAAACGCCCATAAAGGGCAGGTGTTATCCTTTTCAATAAAAAGGCCTGTCTGGACGTCTCTGCCAGGAGAGCCATTTTGAGCATGAGACTGATACCTTGTGTTTGACTTGGTCAGTGTGCGCATACTGCTTCTACACAATACTCAATTTGGAAGCGACAAAATACCCCAAAAGCCTGCTGGAGAAAATCATATTCCAGTTCAGTGGCGTCTCTGGGTGGACCGAGTTAAGAGATTTTGATTTCTTTCATTCTGGAAAAATACAGAGATCGGCGGATGGCACGCAGAACTCAGGGGCCCGAAAATCTACAGAACACGGTAAGATTGCTTTATGTAAATCTACCGATGTGATCTGGGTTCTGACTGCTTTTCTGCCTGTTCCTGGTCCAGAGTGATAAATCAATGAAAGGCAGGTAATATAGTTCTTTCTTACTCGGAAAAGACCACCGTTTTAACCTGCTTAAGGGGTATTTTGTATGCTGTGGCTGTTATGTCTGAGACGGTTAAAAATTGTTTATGCAAGACCAAGAGATAAATTCTGTGAGGGTTAATGTGTCGGGAGGGCGGACTCGGCTGTTTAAGTCTGAGGGAACACGCCAGTGACACGTGCTCCTAGGTAAAACTAGTGTGAGGTTAGGAAGATTTATGATACGTATACTTACCATATGATTGAGCGTGTTATGTTCTCATATGTGGAAAGGTATTTACGGGTGAATATAGCCGTGGTGTGACGGCTGATTTCTCCAGAATATTATTGAGGTTTTGGTCATTGAAAATAATCGTCAGTCTCTGTGTATAGCTAAATGTCCTGTCTAGAGCGGGTACAAGAAGTGCTCTTCGGGATTGCTAGTAGACCTTGGGTTGATATAAAGGTAGATGAGATATATATATACCTTGAGCCGTTGTGGGTATTCTCCAGTAATCCCGTCTGTCTGGTATTATAGAAAGAATGTGCAGTGTTTATTGTTGGGGGGAGGGCTGCTGATAAGGGTGAACTGAAAGCTTTTTCCAATTAACCCTTTCTGTTTACTTTGTCGTTCCCTGTGTTTTGTAGAATTAATGTGCATTATAATTCTGAGTGGGAAAGAGGTTATATGGGAAGGATTTGAAGAAAGCAGATTTTACAAGAGAAACAGTACTGTGTGCAGAAACTTTGAATAGAATAGAATAAGCAGGTAGCATAAAGTTGAGCAGATTGAGAAGGTTCAGGCATAGACGCAGGTTGTTTAGAGAATGGGGAGCAAAGTGAGCAAGGACAAAGGTCATAGAGCTTGTGATTTGGTTACTGAACAATGGGAAAGGACCAGGAAAAGTTGCAGAAAGAAATGTTAGGTCATGGACAGATAAGATAGGCTGTAGAAAAGTTTTCAGAAGATGAGCAGGAAGCCTAGCAGAAAGAAAGGTGTTTTTAGATTGCTAGGAGAAGGTATAACGTAGTCAAGAGATTGAAGAGGGGAAAGCATGTAGGGGGGTATGTGTATTGCTAATGAACAATGTAATGTCTTTGTGTTGACTGCAGCCTCTCCCGGTAATGGTGGCTGGCTTGCAATGTTTACAATCCAACATAGTGTGACTCTGCAGAAAATGTAGTGAGGCCTGCCCCCACCCTGAAGTTACTTCCCCCCCCCCATGTGCTCACTTTCAGGGTGTGTGATGTTACTTCCGGTCCCTCCCCATCCGGGACAGGACCTGGCCCCGCCCCTTCCTCCTCCAGCGGCCATCTTGCCTCACCTGGACGTGCTGCTACTCAGCAGCCATTTTGCCTCACTTGGGAGATTTGTAGCCCCGCCCCTTTCTGCCTCTGGCGGCCATTTTGCTGCATTTGGGAGGCCTATATTCCCCAATGCCACTGTATCCAGTGCTAACATCATGATTGTCTGAAGTAAGGTTTTGTTTGACCGGACTTTGTTACGCTCCAAGATGTGGCCACTTTGGATGTGTGATAAGTTCAGGGAAACAAACCTTTGTGGAGATGCAGCTTGGGACATAGTAGATGACTAAGCTGGTTTATAGTGCATGGAAGATTGGAGTTGATGCATGGGGGGCAGAGACCAGGAATACATGACAGGGGACGCTCTCTCATGTTCCCAGGGGCTCTGTTTTCCACTGCCCGCTTCTCCAATGCATACTCAGACAGATGATGTTATGGAGGGCTCCTACAGATGGAATAATTTCCCTATAGTCACCCAGCAAACTTTTTCATGCAATTTGGTGAAGTAATTTTACTTTTTATGTGAAGAAAGAGGGACTGAATTGCCCAGAGTAGGATGTTAATTCATCCGTATTCTTTAGTTTTTCTTTAAGTCTTTTGTATATTCTAGTGTCAGTCTACACTGAAGCTATAATTATATTCCGACAGGAGAGTAAAAGCTAAACGCTGGCCATACCCTGAAATACTATTACACTGGGTGACGTTAAATTTGAATTGTGTGGCGCCCCCTTGTGTTAAAAAATGCTAACTGCAACTTGAAAAAAAAATTTTTTGTAAGGAGATTTTTGCTCAGACTTCGCTGCATACAATGTCACCTTGACCTACAAAGTGCTTGTTTTTGTGCCTCTTGGTTTACTAGTTTGAACGCAATGACTCTTTTTCCATTGAGTATTGCGGTTCAAAAGGGGGGAGGCATAGGTGATCTGGGTCATAGATGATCTAGGTGTTGTAGATCAGCTATTGGGTTTGAAAAAAAAAAAATAAATAAATGGAATAAGATAACAAGGTTCCGAGCCATGGGAAATAGAACATCAGCACGATTATTTAGTACTAATTCAGTAAGAAACTGCAGGTATGCAAACAGTTATCAGAACCTCTGTTGATAATGCATATGTTGAGCTTTTTGCAGATGGTATCAGGGTGAGGACTGATGACTCCACATCGGATATGCAGTGGTCACACAACAAGAGGTCCTAGAAGCAGAAGCTCTGCCTCCGCATGTCACAGTACAAGAAGCGGAATTGGAGGCCCTCACTGAGGCGTGTAGAGTGGCGAGAGGTAAGACCGGCAATCCTTTACACTGACTCCTGGTATGCATTTGGCACAGCTCATGATTACGGCCCAATATGGAAGGCCAGACAGTTTTTTACCTTAGCAGGACAACCAATTGAGAATGGTGCAGCTGTACAGAGTCGCATGGAGGCCCTGCTTCTACCTGACAAAGTTGAGAGTTCGCACCGATTCCTACACTGGAGAGGCGAGAGACGACACCCTCGCTGACAGCGCAGCAAAGGCAGCGGCCCTCAAGCCGTGGAAGAAAGAAGAAAGGTACTGACAGCATGAGTCAGTGGCAAAAAACTTTGGACATTGACAAAAATTTGGACTTTGATATGCTAAAGACTTTTACAGTTACCAGCCAGCAAGGAAGGAAAGAATAAATGGACTAATATGGGAGCAGCAGAAACAGGACAGCGTGTGGTGACCAGTCAACAGCACTTGCCCACCACAGTTCCTGTATCCCATGATGGCCCAGCTGATGGACGGAAAGACCCACCTAGTAAAGCAGTAATGATGACGACGCTTGAAAGAGGTTGGGCGACTTCTAGATTCTCTGTAGCTGCTGCATCATTTGTCCGGTTTAGCATGATCTATGCCATGGGTAAGTCAGGGCAGAAGTAAATTTGCCACATCACACTTGCCGGGACCACTCTACCCATTTCAGGGATTGCAAATTGACTACGTTCAGCTCCCACTTGTTGGGAAGTATGACTACGTGCTTGTTGTTGTTGATGTCTTTGCAGGTTGGAGGCCGACCCTGTTACCAAGGTAAACAAGTAGGTAACCGCAAAGAAGCTCATGAACGAGGTAAACTGTGAATATGGGGTACCAGAGGTGATTCAGAGTCAGACAGAGGTATAAACTTCGCAGGTGAATGTAACATGTCATGTCTGCTCTGGGTGTATCCCAGGCCTTTCACACACTCTACCATCTTTAGTGTAGTGGAAAGGTGGAGAGACGTAGTGGCACGCTAAAAGTAAGATACTTAAAAATGACGCCACTTTGGAAAGACTGTCATCCAATAGCCTTATACAGTGTTAGATATGAACCCAGGGGGGATTATACATTATCTCCCTATGAGATTGTTTGGGCTAGCCCCAAGGCTAGGTCGTTACTATCCTCAGTGGTTATAATTACAATCTGATGTGTTGACTGAGTATGTGATTTCCGTTGTTAAAGAACTAACCAAAGCCTATGCACAGGTGTTCTCTTCCAGACTCAGAGGCAGACACTGGGACACATATCTTGCAGCCTGGGGATTGGGTGTGCATCAAGAAGTTCCCCAGGAAGCACCCTCCTGAGCCTCGATTTGATGGCCCCTACCAGGTGCTTCTGACTACTGCCACAGCTGTGAAACTAGCCGAAAGACTTACATGGATCCACGCTTCATACTGTAAGAAAGCTTCAGATCCGGGAGACCAGTCTTAAGTTGTGCCAAGGACATGACTCTGGTTAGGGCTAGTAAGAGAGGAGGGTGGCAACTGGAATCCTTAGTCAGAAGAATATGGGGGTATGGTTACCTTCTAGTATAACCCTCCTTGAAAATAATAAGGACAGCAGGTATTGGAAGGCTGAACTTAGTATGTTGCTTGGTTTTAATGCGGTTTTTACATTAACCATGGGAGATCCAAGCCCGGGGGACGGGGAGACTTATAGTCTGGGGACATACCGGTACGGGAGGACAGATCCCTTAGGGAAGTTTAAAATAAGGGATATGGTAGATGCAGCCGAATGGAAGCCTTCACTTAGTCCCGTGCCCATAATTAACCCCCTCCGCCGTAAGATAAAGACCTTGACGAACATGATGATCATAGCCGACCCTACCTTTTGAGGACACCTTGACAGTAGCGACTGGCTACTCTGACCAGAATCTCTGGTTGGAGTTGATGAGGTACAATGCTAACAGGAGCAACAAGTCTAACTGTTGCGTGTGCGGTAGTGCCCGACCACACTCGGGGATGGTCCCCCTAAATCTCCCTGTAGATGCTGAAGAGTGGTTTATTAGTCTCTTCACGAACATTTCCGCTAATTACACTGTCCGTGAGAAATGGAAGAAGGAATACTCTGTAACTACTTAAGTGTTTTGCACCGGAGAGAGTATTACTGACTACCCTGGAAACTACACCTGCCAGGCAAATAGGCAGGGTGGAGGGAGATTTTTGGGGAACTCACCAACGGGTATTGCTCCTCCTACAGTATGATAGGAGGGGAATAGATGCAGAATTAGGTCCAGTCCTTAGGAGACGTTTACTGGCTTTGTGGAGACATGAGGTAGAGGACCCGCCTGGAGGGTAATTGGACAGGGGAGTGTGCCTTAGTAAAGCCCTTATGCTCCTCCACATCCTGTCAGACACCAACGTTTCCCTTGTTTGAAAAAGATGAAGAGCCAGTTCCGATAATGCCAAACACATACGCTACCAAAGAAAAAGGAGAAATGTACTAGTACTGCGCCTGCCCCGATCTCCTAAGATGGATTGTCAGTGGAATTCCCATTTGCCTAGGGATAGTGCAGAAGACCTTAGGTTCCGGCGAGGGCACACCCTGTGGGGTGTTAACTTGTACAGATAGAGGGTATGGATGCCCGGAAATGAGCCCAGGGAATCCATGGCCTCCCTCTGAGGTGAGGTAGGGATCCCCCCCCCTCCTAGGAGTAGGGACTTACGGGCAGTGGGAAAACCCTGACGCAAGGGTGAGGCGACTTGGACGTGTTCACCATTAGGACTATCTCCAGGAGGGACTTTGGTGTGGGTGAAGATTAGGGAGTCCCACGCCGTGCGTACCTGTGCACGCTACTAGTATTGTAACATTATGCTAGAGCGAGAAGAGAGACCCCTGGTGGTAGCTTTGATCTACACGTGTACATTGACGTCATAGGATAGCCAAGGGGGGTACCTGACAAGTTTTAAAAATTAGAGACCAAGTTAAAACTAGATTCGAGTCCATTTTCCTGATCATTAGGGTAAATAAATGTTGACTGGATTAATTATGTTTTATTATAATTAACAGTGGTTTATAAATTATACTAGAGACGCCTTATAGGGACTAGTCGACCAATAGGACCTACCTCGACTATGACTTTTCAGAATAGAATGGCCTTAGAGACGACTTTAGCTAAAAAGGGGAGTGTCTGAAAGATGATAGGGTAGACTTGTCATACCTACATCCTAGACGACACGTGACCCGCGGGTAAAGACGCAGTTGTCATTAAGAAGCTGACCGTACTAACTAAAAAGAGCTAACTTCTGGGACCAGCACTCGTCATGGATGAGCGGGTGGTAAAGGATCCTGGCACAGACGGGCGTTGCTGTTGTATGTGAACTGATGGTTACCTTTTCTGTTCTAGTCTGCTGTGTTATCCCCTGTGTCAGAGAGACCTGTGAAACTGATGCTGGAAAAGCCGCTCCCACCATGAGTTTGCTGGATGCATCCCCAGAAGGAGTGGACGAGTCCTACACCCCCTTGAAGACCCTAAAACGAACCTTCAACGCGCTCCGGTTATAGGCTCATGCACAGAAGACTGTGAAAATTAGATAAAGAATTAGAGGATAGACATTTTAAGGGGGGATTGTGATAGACATGATAATTATTTAGTATAAAATGTCTATTGCTATTGTAATGACTTTCAGCTCTGTGGAGTCTAAAGGACACACACAATCTAATCATGGTATTTGCTAGCCAATGGATGGGTGATGTATTTGCTCTAAGTACATAAGAAGTTGCTCAACCAGTTTCTAAGAAGTTAAGGGCTACAGTATTATGTGTATATACTGTGTGTTTACCTAGGCCCCTTCCACTCTTCAAACACAAGCTAGTTAAACACATCATTTGTCAACTACACAGAATTCCTTAAGGCTGTCTGCATGCTAAAGAATACAAAGTCCATACCTTGGCGGACGTGAGGACGGGAGGGTAGGGAGGCGGGAGACTCTGTATAATCTAGCGAATAAGAATATATATATGTTAGTGATGTAATCTGTTAAACGCCCATAAAGGGCAGGTGTTATCCTTTTCAATAAAAAGGCCTGTCTGGACGTCTCTGCCAGGAGAGCCATTTTGAGCATGAGACTGATACCTTGTGTTTGACTTGGTCAGTGTGCGCATACTGCTTCTACACAATACTCAATTTGGAAGCGACAAAATACCCCAAAAGCCTGCTGGAGAAAATCATATTCCAGTTCAAAAGCATGTAGTGGGGTATGTGTATTGCTAATGAACAATGTAATGTCTTTGTGTTGACTACAGCCCCTCCCTGTAATGGCGGCCGTGCTTGCAATGTTTACAATCCAACATAGTGTGACTCTGCAGTAAATGTAGTGAGGCCTGCCCCCACCCTGAAGTTACTCCCCCCCCCCCCATGTGCTCACTTTCAGGGTGTGTGATGTTACTTCCGGTCCCTCCCCATCCGGGACAGGACCTGGCCCCGCCCCTTCCTCCTCCAGCGGCCATCTTGCCTCACCTGGAAGTGCTGCTACTCCTGGGCCCACCCATTCCTCCAGCGGCCATTTTAGCCTCACCTGGGAGATCTGTAGCCCCGCCCCTTTCTGCCTCTGGCAGCCATTTTGCTGCACTTGGGAGGCCTATATTTCCCAATGCCACTGTATCCAGTGCTAACATCATGATTGTCTGAAGTAAGGTTTTGTTTGACCAGACTTTGTTACGCTCCAAGATGTGGCCACTTTGGATGTGTGATAAGTTCAGGGAAACAAACCTTTGTGAAGATGCAGCTTGGGACATAGTAGATGACTAAGCTGGTTTATAGTGCATGGAAGATTGGAGTTGATGCATGGGGGGCAGAGACCAGGAATACATGACAGGGGACGCTCTCTCATGTTCCCAGGGGCTCTGTTTCCACTGCCCGCTTCTCCAATGGATACTCAGACCGATGATGTTATGGAAGGCTCCTACTGATGAAATAATTTCACTATAGTCACCCAGCAAACTTTTTTCATGCAATTTGGTGAAGTAATTTTACTTTTTTATGTGAAGAAAGAGGGACTGAATTGCCCAGAGTAGGATGTTAATTCATCCGTATTCTTTAGTTTTTCTTTAAAGGAGATGTCCCGCGCCGAAACGGGTTTTTTTTTTTTTAAACCCCCCCCCCGTTCGGCGCGAGACAACCCCGATGCAGGGGTTAAAAAAACCACCCGCACAGCGCTTACCTGAATCCCGGCGCTCCGGTGACTTCTCTACTCACCGCTGAAGATGGCCTCTTCCTCCGTGGACCGCAGCTCTTCTGTGCGGTCCACTGCCGATTCCAGCCTCCTGATTGGCTGGAATCGGCACGTGACGGGGCGGAGCTACACGGAGCTACACGGAGCCCCATAGAGAACAGCAGAAGACCCGGACTGCGCAAGCGCGGCTAATTTGGCCATCGGAGGCCAAAAATTAGTCGGCACCATGGAGACCAGGACGCTAGCAACGGAGCAGGTAAGTAAAAAACTTTTTATAACTTCTGTATGGCTCATAATTAATGCACAATGTATATTACAAAGTGCATTATTATGGCCATACAGAAGTGTATAACCCCACTTGCTGCCTCGGGACATCTCCTTTAAGTCTTTTGTATATTCTAGTGTCAGTTTACACTGAAGCTATAATTATATTCCGACAGGAGAGTAAAAGCTAAACGCTGGCCATACCCTGAAATACTATTACACTGGGTGACGTAAAATTTGAATTGTGTGGCGCCCCCTTGTGTTAAAAAATGCTAACTGCAACCTGGAAAAAAAAAAAAAAATCTAAAGGATATTTTCACTCAGACTTCGCTGCATATAATGTCACCTTGACCTACAAGGTGCTTGTTTTTGTGCCTCTTGGTTTACTAGTTTGAACGCAATTACTCTTTTTCCATTGAGTATTCCTGTTCAAAAGGGGGGAGGCAGAGGTGATCTGGGCCATAGATGATCTAGGTGTTGTAGATCAGCTATTGGGTTTGAAAAAAAATAAATAAATGGAATAAGATAACAAGATTCTGAGCCATGTGAAATAGAACATCAACATGATTATTTAGTACTAATACAGTAAGAAACTGCAGATATGCAAACAGTAACCAGAACCTCTGTTGATAATGCATATGTTGAGCTTTTTGCAGATGGTACCAGGGTGAGGATTGATGACTCCACATCGGATATGCAGTGGTCACACAACAAGATGTCCTAGAAGCAGGAGTTCTGCCTCCGCATGTCTCAGTACAAGAAGCGGAATTGAAGGCCCTCACTGAGGCGAGTAGAGTGGCGAGAGGTAAGACCGGCAACCCTTTACACTGACTCCTGGTATGCATTTGGCACAGCTCATGATTACGGCCCAATATGGAAGGCCAGACAGTTTTTACCTTAGCAGGACAACCAATTGAGAATGGTGCAGCGGTACAGAGTCGCATGGAGGCCCTGCTTCTACCTGACAAAGTTGAGAGTTCGCACCGAGTCCTACACTGGAGAGGCGAGAGACGACACCCTCGCTGACAGCGCAGCAAAGGCAGCGGCCCTCAAGCCGTGGAAGAAAGAAGAAAAGATACTGACGGCATGAGTCAGTGGTAAAAACTTTGGACATTGACAAAAATTTGGACTTTGATATGCTAAAGACTTTTACAGTTACAAGCCAGCAAGGAAGAAAAGAATAAATGGACTAATATGGGAGCAGCAGAAACAGGACAGCGTGTGGTGAACGGTCAACAGCACTTGCCCACCACAGTTCCTGTATCCCATGATGGCCCAGCTGATGGACGCAAAGACCCACCTAGTAAAGCAGCACTGACGACGACGCTTGAAAGAGGTTGGGCGACTTCTGGGTTCTCTGTAGCTGCTGCATCATTTGTCCAGTTTAGCATGATCTATGCCATAGGTGAGTCAGGGCAGAAGTAAATTTGCCACATCACACTTGCCGGGACCACTCTACCCATTTCAGGGATTGCAAATTGACTACGTTCAGCTCCCACTTGTTGGGAAGTATGACTACGTGCTTGTTGTTGTTGATGTCTTTGCAGGTTGGAGGCCGACCCTGTCACCAAGGCAAACAAGTAGGTAACCGCAAAGAAGCTCATGAACGAGGTAAACTGTGAATATGGGGTACCAGAAGTGACTCAGAGTCAGACAGAGGTATAAGCTTCGCAGGTGAATGTAACATGTCATGTCTGCTCTGGGTGTATCCCAGGCCTTTTACATACTGTACCACCTTTAGTGTAGTGGAAAGGTGGAGAGACGTAGTGGCACGCTAAAAAGTAAGATACTTAAAAATGACGCCACTTTGGAAAGACTGTCATCCAATAGCCTTATACAGTGTTAGATATGAACCCAGGGGGGATTATACATTATCTCCCTACGAGATTGTTTGGGCTAGCCCCAAGGCTAGGTCGTTACTATCCTCAGTGGTTACAATTACAATCTGATGTGTTGACTGAGTATGTGATTTCCGTTGTTAAAGAACTAACCAAAGCCTATGCACAGGTGTTCTCTTCCAGACTCAGAGGCAGACACTGGGACACATATCTTGCAGCCTGGGGATTGGGTGTGCGTCAAGAAGTTCCTCAGGAAGCACCCTCTTGAGCCCCGATTTGATAGCCCCTACCAGGTGCTTCTGACTACTGCCACAGCTGTGAAACTAGCCGAAAGACTTACATGGATCCATGCTTCATACTGTAAGAAAGCTTCAGATCCGGGAGACCAGTCTTAGTTGTGCCAAAGACATTACTTTGGTTAGGGCTAGTGAGAGAGGAGGGTGGCAACTGGAATCCTTAGTCGGAAGAATATGGGGGTATGGTTACCTTCTAGTATAACTCGTCCAATGCTCAAGTAGCCGCATATTCCTTCGACTATTGTACTGTGGTCCCGTGTCTAGGCGCAAGATCCCACCGCAGGCCAGATTTAGCTCAGTCCAGCTGGTTATATGACTTATATACCCGGGGAATACAATATGTTTGCGCCACTGATAACGTCTGGGGAGAAGACTGCCGTTATTGGGGATTAGTGGGATGTAACACAGGAATAGATTGGTCCTATAAACCGCGAAGTGCCTTAAATAAGAAAGATAAGAGCGGGAAATCCCTAATTAGTCGTATAACCCTCCTTGAGAATAATAAGGACAGCAGGTATTGGAAGGCTGAACTTAGTATGTTGCTTGGTTTTAATGCGGTTTTTACATTAACCATGGGAGATCCAAGCCCGGGGGACGGGGGAGACTTATAGTCTGGGGACATACCGGTACGGGAGGACAGATCCCTTAGGGAAGTTTAAAATAAGGGGTATGGTAGATGCAGCCGAATGGAAGCCTTCACTTAGTCCCGTGCCCATGATTAACCCCCTCCGCCGTAAGATAAAGACCTTGACGAACATGATGATCATAGCCAACCCTACCTTTTGAGGACACCTTGACAGTAGCGACTGGCTACTCTGACCAGAATCTCTGGTTGGAGTTGATGAGGTACAATGCTAACAGGAGCAACAAGTCTAACTGTTGCGTGTGCGGTAGTGCCCGACTACACTCGGGGATGGTCCCCCTAAATCTCCCTGTAGATGCTTAGTCTCTTCACGAACATTTCCGCTAATTACACTGTCCGTGAGAAATGGAAGAAGGAATACTCTATAACTACTTAAGTGTTTTGCACCGGAGAGAGTATTACTGACTACCCTGGAAACTACACCTGCCAGGCAATTAGGCAGGGTGGAGGGAGATTTTTGGGGAACTCACCAATATTTCCCTTGTTTAAAAAAGATGAAGAGCCAGTTCCGATAATGCCAACCACATACGCTACCAAAGAAAAGGAGAAATGTACTAGTACTGTGCCTGCCCCGATCTCCTAAGATGGATTGTCAGTGGAATTCCCATTTGCCAAGGGATAGTGCAGAAGACCTTAGGTTCCAGCGAGGGCACACCCTGTGGGGTGTTAACTCGTACAGATAGAGGGTATGGATGCCCGGAAATGAGCCCAGGGAATCCATGGCCTCCCTCTGAGGTGAGGTAGGGATCCCCCCCTCCTAGGAGTAGGGACTTACGGGCAGTGGGAAAACCCTGACGCAAGGGTGAGGCGACCTGGACGTGTTCACCATTAGGACTATCTCCAGGAGGGACATTGGTGCGGGTGAAGATTAGGGAGTCCCACGCCGTGCGTACCTGTGCACGCTACTAGTATTGTAACATTGTGCTAGAGCGAGAAGAGAGACCCCTGGTGGTAGTTTTGATCTACACGTATACATTGACGTCATAGGATAGCCAAGGGGGGTACCTGACGAGTTTTAAAAAATTAGAGACCAAGTTAAAACTAGAATCGAGTCCATTTTCCTGGTCATTATGGTAAATAAACGTTGATTGGATTAATTATGTTTATTATAGTTAGCAGTGGTTTATAAATTATACTAGAGACGCCTTATAGGGACTAGTCGACCAATAGGACCTACTTCGACTATGACTTTTTTAAAAATAGAATGACCTTAGATATGACTTTAGCTAAAAAGGGGAGTGTCTGTAAAGATGATAGGGGAGACTTGTTGTACCTACATCCTAGACGACACGTGACCCGCGGGTAAAGACGCACTTGCCATTAAGAAGCTGACCGCACTAACTAAAAAGAGCTTACTTTTGGGACCAGTACTCGCCATGGATGAGCGGGTGGTAAAGGATCCTGGCACAGACGGGCGTCGCTGTTGTATGTGAACTGATGGTTACCTTTTCTGTTCTAGTCTGCTGTGTTATTCCCTGTGTCAGAGAGACCTGTGAAACTGATGCTGGAAAAGCCGCTCCCACCATGAGTTTGCTGGATGCATCCCCAGAAGGAGTGGACAAGTCCTACACCCCCTTGAAGACCCTAAAACGAACCTTCAATGCGCTCCAGTTATAGGCTCATGCGCAGAAAACTGTGAAAATTAGATAGAGAATTAGAGGATAGACATTTTAAGGGGGGATTGTGATAGACATGATGATTATTTTGGTATAAAATGTCTATCGATTAATATAACCCAAATGTATTTTGCTGTTGTAATGACTTTTAGCTCAGGAGTTTAAAGGACACACACACAATCTAATCATAGTATTTGCTAGACAATGGATGTCTGATCTAATGTTAGCTAAATACATAGGAAGTACATAGGGATTGCACAAGAGACCTCTAAGAGTTAAGGGCTATAGTGTTATGTGTATATCCTGTGTTCAATACTGAGTGTTTACCTAGGCCCCCTTCCACTCCCATCCTGAAGCTATTTAAACAATGATTCATCACTACACGGAGCTGACTTCAGCTAGGACAAAAGTCCATACTACCTCAGCACTTGGAAGGGGGTGGGCAGAGAGGTGGGGGATTCTATATGATCCGACAAATGAGAATCTTATATGTTACTGATGTAATCTGTTGCACGCCCATTGAAGGGCGGTTGTCATGTGTTATAATAAAAAGCCTGAGCCTCTACACATTGTAGAGACTCTCCCGATTTTAGACCAGCATTTGTGTCTGATTCTGGTCGACGATGTGTGCACACGATATAATTCGGAAGCGACAAAATACCCCAAAACCTGCTGGAGAAATCATAATCCAGATCACTATACCCAGATCTCCCGCTGACTTCCTGAGACAATACAGCCCCCGCCCCCACCTCAGACGCATCGACCTCAATTAAGGACAGTCGCCGCGCGTCAGGCTGTACTAGTACCGGGGCAGCAGTAAACACCCTCTTGAGACGACTATAGCCTCTGGTGACCATCTTACCAAGTCGGCACCCTTCTTGGTAAGATCAGTCAGGGGTTGAGCAATAACAGAATAATTCTTAATGAATCTACAGTAGAAATTTGCAAAACCTAAAAACCGCTGGAGAGCTTTCAGGTTATCTGGTCTGACCCATTGGGAGATTGCTGCCCCTTTATCAGACTCCATTTGAATATCCGTGGGTGAAATCACATAACCAGGGAAAGACACTTGTTTAGTACCAAAAATGCATTTCTCCAACTTGACAAAAAGTTGGTACTCATGCAAACGGGTCAAAACCAGCCTCAGGTGCCGCACATGAAAATCCCAGTCTGGGGAATACACCAGAAGGTCATCGAGATATGACCAAAAATACCCCCAGGAAGTCGTGGAAGACCACGTTCATAAATCCCTGGAACACCGCGGGGGCATTACAAAGTCCAAAGGGCATGACCAGACATTCAAAATGTCCGAACGAGGTGTTGAACGCGGTCTTCCACTCATCTCCCTTTCGGATGCAAATTAGACTTAACCCCCCTAAATCCAATTTGGAAAACCAGTGGGCCCCTACTACCTGATTCAATAAATCAGGAATCGGGGGCAAGGAGCACTGGTTCTTCGCTGTAATTTTATTCAAAGCCTGATAATCCACAATGGCCTCAATGTCCCATCCTTTTTCTCTACAAAGAAGAGACCTGCCCCGGCAGGGGACCTGTACGGCCTGATGTGTCGTTTGGCCAGAGACTCCGAAATATAGGACTGAAGGGCTTCATGCTCACGCCCAGACAAACTGAAAATGGCTCCCTTAGGGATGCGACTGTCGGGGGTCAAATCAATACCACAGTCCCACTATGGGGAGGCAAAGTCGCGGACAGTTTCTTGGAAAATACATCATGAAAATCAGACAGATACTCAGGAATAAGTATGGTATCTGCTACACACATGGATATAGTAGCTAAGTGACTATGACAGGACAACCCCCAATGTGTCAATTCCCGAGTGTACCAATCAAATCGGGGATTGTGCAGTGCCAACCAGGGCATACCAAGCACTACAGACATCCTTTCCATTACTAGGAACGATAGACTCTCTGAATGGAGAACACCCACAGTGAACTGTAATATGGGAGTCCACCATTGTACAACCCAGGGGCGTACCTAAAGGCTTAGGGGCCCGGGTGCAAAAGTACAACTCGGGCCCCCCCTGGGCCCTTTTCCCCCCTCGTCCTGTACCTATGCCTGAGGGCCAATGTCCACGTGCGGATTTTATTTATAAAATCCGCACGTGGCACCCGCACGAAAGATCCGTGCATCTTACTGCCCATAGGAAAGCATTAGCATCAGTAGGGCAGCTACGCACAGGAAGAAATCGCAGCATGCTCCATTTTCCTGCGGATCTGCTGCACGGACGGCTCCTGCGGCTTCCATTGAAGCCTATGGAAGCTGTTCGTATCCGCGGCACAGCCGCAGCTATTTTTGTGCTGTGCTGCGGATATGCGGGAGAACAGGAGATTTTTTAAGATATTGGTGCGCATGCACGCGGCATGCTGCTGAGCACGTCCGCTGACCGGAAGAAAGAAGATCCGGCCAGCACAGAGGGGAGCCCCGCAGCATCCAGAGAGGTGAGTATAATGTATTTACCCTCTCCATGTCTGCGGGCATGCACGTATTTCACTGCGGGATTCAGCAGTGAAATCCATGCATCCAAGTGGGCATGAGGCCTAAGAGAGATAGATAGATAGGAGATAGATAGATAGATAGATAGGAGATAGATAGGAGATAGATAGGAGATAGATAGATAGATAGATAGGAGATAGATAGATAGATAGGAGATAGATAGATAGATAGATAGATAGATAGATAGATAGATAGGAGATAGATAGATAGATAGATAGATAGATAGATAGATAGATAGATAGATAGATAGGAGATAGATAGGAGATAGATAGGAGATAGATAGATAGATAGATAGATAGATAGGAGATAGATAGATAGATAGATAGGAGATAGATAGATAGATAGATAGGAGATAGATAGATAGATAGATAGATAGGAGATAGATAGATAGATAGATAGATAGATAGATAGATAGATAGATAGATAGATAGATAGATAGATAGATAGATAGGAGATAGATAGATAGATAGATAGATAGATAGATAGACAGGTAGATAGATAGATAGCAGATAGATAGATAGGTAGATAGATAGATGATAGATAGGTAGGTAGATAGGTAGGTAGATAGATAGGAGATAGATAGGTAGGAGATAAATAGGTAGGAGATAGATAGGTAGGAGATAGATAGGTAGGAGATAGATAGGAGATAGATAGATAGGGAGATAGATAGGAGATAGATAGGAGATAGATAGAAATATATATATATATATATATATATATATATATATATATATATATATATATTGTGAGGGATTAGCGTTTAGGATCGGTAGCAACCTGGGCATAAGCAGTCAGAGACAGTGACACATAGGATAAAGTCTTTAGTCCAGGCTTTGCCTGGGTTTATTTCCAAGCAAACAAAGTAAAATACAGGCCTTTACATCAGGCAAACATAATGTAAATCCTGCTCGTCTGAGCACTTACTATACATGTAGCGTCCCTGTCTACGTACTGGTAAACAAATGGCTCCTGCACACAGCCAGCCAGGACTCTCAGACCTGCAAAGGTCTCAGCTCTCTCCTAGGCCCTGTAGGCCCAGGCTTTATATGGCCTGGTACCAGCCCCACCTGGTACGTGGGAGTGACCATCCCACCCTTCACTTTGGTCACTCCAGAAAAAGCCGGCCCGGATTATGTGGCTTGGAGCCACTTACATACTACAACGTGTTAGTGGCTTAATGCTACTAACACTATACTGCCGGCTTCCTCCACCGAGCCCAGGCTGCTCGGTGGCATGTATCTGCCCACGCGCTCCCCAAGGCAGCATAGGAGAGCATCCTAGGCGATACATACCTGCCCTCCAGCACCTTGCCGGTCACCGTCTCACAATATATATAGATAGATAGATAGATAGATAGATAGATAGATAGATAGGAGATAGATAGATAGGAGATAGATAGATAGATAGATGGAGATAGATAGGAGATAGATAGATAGATGGGTAGGAGATAGATAGGAGATAGATAGGTAGATAGATAGGAGATAGATAGATTGATGGATGGGAGATAGATAGATAGATAGATATAGATAGATAGGAGATAGATAGATAGGATATATATATATATATATATATATATATATAGAGAGAGAGAGAGAGAGAGAGAGAGAGAGATAGGCGATAGATAGATAGATAGATAGGCGATAGATAGATAGGAGATAGATAGGTAGATAGGAGATAGATAGGATATATATATATATATATATATATATATATATATATATATGGAGAGAGAGAGAGTTAGATAGATAGATAGATAGGAGTTAGATAAACAGACAGACACATGGATAGACATACAGACAGGCAGATAGATGGATACATACCCTGGTGCCAGGAGTACTTCTTTGGTGAGGAGAGCAGCTGTGTCAGCAGGACGGAAGCAGCAGGGAGATGACTTCATCATCCCTGCTCCACTGGATGCCATGCTGTGCTGGTGAGTCTCTGTAGTCTCTGTCTTCTCTGTTCCTCCCCTCCTCCTCTTCCCCTGTCGTCTCTCCAACTTACTTCCTCCTCCCTTCTCCTACTGTCCTCTGTGGCTCCTGCTGTCGGCCGGACCGCGCTAAGCACGCAGCCGCCGACAGTGCAGGGAGAAGTGAAAGTATATGCTGGAGGGCGGCCTCTGGGCCCCATCAAGCGCAGGGGTCGGGTCGCCGTTGCGACCCCGGCACCCCCTGCCGGTACGCCCATGGTACAACCCCTGCAGACAGAGGGGTAGAATCAATACTAGTGAAGCGTATGGGAATCTTTAATGCCGAGAATTCAGTCATCAGAGGTCTGACAAAACTTAAACTAATCAAATTGTCGGCAGCACCCGAATCAATAAAAGCTTGACCGGACCGAGTAAAATTCCAGAAGCCAATCTGACAAGGACGGCACCAACAACGTAGGGAGTACCTGTGATCCTAGGCGATCCATTCAAAGATCGTCTAGGATCTGAAGTTTTCCGCTGGTTCAGACTGATGTTGTAGACACTTCTGAGGACAGGTCGCTACACAATATCCAGCTTTCCCACAATAGAGGCAGAGGCGATGAGTCATCCGGAACCGTCGCCGTTCCTTGGGACCTAATTGATCCACTTGCATAGGCTCGGCACCAGAAGTTGGCATGGGAGAAGTGGGAGCAGGTCTGCCGGATTCCCTAGCCTTACGGGCCTGACGTTCCTCTTTTCTAGATCTCAGCCTACTGTCAGCTTTGACCACCAATTCCATCCCATCATTGAGTGTCACGGGAGTGGGATGAGAAATGAGTAGATCTTTGACAGCGTCAGAAAGACCCAACAAAAACAAATCTTTAAGGGCGCTATCGTTCCAAGAGGTTTCACCTGCATACAGTCTAAATTTAGAGCAATAGTCCTCTACCCACTGCTGCCCCTGACGTAGAGACATGAGATGGGATACCGCCAACCCGGCTCATCAAAAATACCTCCAAGTTCCCGAAAAAGCAAATCAACTGACTGCAGGCAAGCCGAACTCTCGGGTAAGGCGTAGGCCCATGTCTGGGGGGGACCCCCAAGTAAGGACATAATCAATCCAACTTTCTGGGATTCTGAGCCAGATGAGCGGGGCCGCATCCGAAAATACAATCCACATGCCTGCTGTAAAACAAAAAACTTGCTCCTCTCCCCTGAAAATACATCAGGAAGTGGACACTTGGGTTTAGGAATAGAAGGGACAGTAGAAACATGCACTAACTCCTGCTGCTCCTGGGGTACCATTCCACCGGACAGGTCTTAGATCACGACCACTAAATCCTGCAACTGACTTGCGAGGGTACTCATGGCCTCCATTGGAGAGCAATTTTAAGGGCCAGTTATTATGTCAAGGTATACTACCCTTGATACGCCAGCCCGGGTGCCCTAGATCTCACCCACAACCCCTGTCCCTGCCTGCTTGCCTCCACTCCTGGCTAACCCCAGGCGGGCAACTGGGCGGCGGTCCCTACTCTCACTAGGGACCGAAAAAGGGACGCTGACGTACCTGGATGGAAAGGGTAGAATACCGACAGAAAAGGCAGATGTAAATAACCAACACAAACAATACTAAGCAGAACTGAGGCAGATGGAAAAACCTGGCGGATAATAGCAAGGTATAGCAGACAAGCTGACAGAAGCAGGAGACCAACAGAGGAAAACTAGCTAGCACACTGAGGGAAACCAATAACTGGCAGTGATTGCCAGTCTCTGCCCGACCTTTAAACAAAAGCCTCCGCCCAGGGCCGGAGAGAGGGAGACAGACAACTCCCAATAGAACATAATAAAAGGGAGCTCGTGCAGGGCAGCTGCACTCACAGGTGTGCCTGCGCACAGTGCCACGTGCCACCAGCACCAAGCCGGCCAGGCACCCGCACCCCCGGCAGCTGGATCACAAGCCGGGGGGACGCGCCCCGACTGTGGGACCCTGCACCCCACCGCCCCAGGAGGACCAGCAACCGCCACATGATAACAGTAACAGTGCCACTCTTTGACTCCTGAAAGTAACAGTGCCACTCCGTGTCCCTTCAAAGCAAAAATGTCCCCCTGTGCTACTATGCCCTTTTGCTCCCCTAAAAGTAATAGTGCCACTTTGTGCCACTAAAAGTAATAGTGCCTCTCTATGTCCCATCAACATAATAATGCCTCTCTGTTCTATAATGCCACTTTAGGCATGTCGAGTTATAATGCTCCTCTGTGCCCCAACAAGTAATAGCTCCACTAACTGTACCCCCACAATGTTATAGTACCCCTTCCGCAGCCCTATAAAGTAAAAGTGCCCCTCTGTGCTACACAAAGTAATGGTTCTACTCTATGCCCTCAAAATAACAGTTCGGCTCTGTGCTATGGCACTCTATGCCCACTCAAAGTACTAGCAATACTGCCCCTTCTGTACCCCTTGAAAGTAATAGTGCCATTCTATGCTCCTCAAAGTAGCAAAGCCACTCTGTGATATGCTACTCTATGTCCCTAAAGTACTGGTAATAGTGATCCCTCTGTATTCCTGCAAAGTATTAGTGTCCCTCTGTGCCCGTCAAAGTAACAGTGCAACTCTGTACTATAATACCACAGTATGCCTCCGTATAAAGTAATAGTGCCCTTCTGTGCCACCTTAATGTAATAATGCTCCTCTGAGTAATAATGCAATAAACATGTTTTACCCTCTCAAACTAATATGGCTGATATGTGCCCTCTAAAAGTAATGGTGGCACTCTGTGGCCCCAGCAGACCTCCGCTTCTCCAACCCCTTGAAACTCTGACTAACATAGAGCAAACAAGTGTGACCCTTGCCCTTGTGTATGCCCCCTGATGCAGTTGGAATCAGGAAGATCCGCCTTGTCCTGCTGGAATCGGGACAGTAGGAGGCGCGCTGGAGACCCGATCAGTTACTTCAGTGCAAACCACTGACCAACCAACTACACAACCGAGATCAATCAACTTTCAATGAGAGATGTGGTGACTCGGAACCCAACGAAGGGTCCCCATGCAGTCAGATTTGGACTGCTGGCCACTTGACGACCAATGAATAACTTGGAAAACCAATGAGTAACCAAGCGACTGCTGTGCATTATGAGTCCCATGCGAATCGGCGGTATTCTGCGTAACGGATTCAGGTTATTCCCGTAGAAGTCCAGAACACGACTCCATTACGGGGGTGACCATGGAGCTGCGTCTTTTCTTTTGTCTGCACCAGGCGAGTTTACGTGTGGCGGCTATCAGTCTCGTCTCTTTCCGCCTGATCTCTGCTCATTTGCGGCTCTGACAGCAGAGCGCTGCGTGTTCGCCTCCTTCTCTCTCGTCTTCTCCTTCCTGCGGAGCGCGATAAGACAAAGTCAAAATCAATAGTTAATTAACATCACAGCTGCCAAGGAACAAAAGAGACGAAGAACGATCCTGTGTATACAACAGAGATGGTGTTAAATGTTTGTGGGGCACAATGCCGCCGCCACCGCCGCTCCTGATAATAGACCCAATGCGTCTGCGGCTCAGAGAGGACGATAATTACCTGCTGAACCCTCAAGGTTATGGAGAGCGGCTCCTCATTCTCCTTCATCATGAGACGTGGTACTATGCCAGTGTCAGAGATCCAGCATACGCGAGAAGTGGTACTGTGCAGCTCTCACGCATGCCAGCATACACAGGAAGTGCCACTGTGTGGTTGTCAGACATCCAGCTTACATGGAAAGTTGTACTGTGTGGTTGTCAGACATCTCAAATACACAGGAAGTGGCACTGTGTGGCTGTCAGACAGCTCGTATACATGGGAAGTTGTACTCTGTGGTTGTCAGACATCTCTCAAAAATGAGAAGTTGTGCTGTGGGGTTGTCAGATATCCAGCATACATGGGAAGTTGTATTGTGTGGTTGTCAGACATCTCACATACATTAGAAGTGGTACTGTGTAATTGTCAATTATTCTGCATACATTGGAAGTTGTACTGTGTGGTTGGCAGACATCTTGCATACATGAGAAGTGGTACTGTGTGGTTGTGAGATATCCTGCATACATGGGAAGTTGCACTGTGTGGTTGTCAGACATCAAGCATACATGAGAAGTGGTACTGTGTGGTTGTCAGACATCAAGCATACATGAGAAGTGGTACTGTGTGGTTGTCAGATATCCAGCTTATATGGGAAGTTGTACTGTGCGGTTGTCAGACATTTCACATACATTAGAAGTGGTACTGTGTAGTTGTCAAACATCCAGCTTACATGGGAAGTTGTATTGTGTGGTTGTCAGACATCCAGCATACCTGAAAAGTGGTACTGTGTGGTTGTCAAATATCCCACATACATTAGAAGTTGTACTGTGTGGTTGTCATATATCCCGCACACATGGGAAGGTGTACTGTGTGGTTGTCAGACATCTCGCATATATGGGAAGAGGTACTGTGTATTGTCAGATATCCCGCATACATGGGAAGAGGTACTGTGTATTGTCAGATATCCCGCATACATGGGAAGTTGCACTGTGTAACCACTGTGTCAGACATCTTGCATACATGAGAAGTGGTACTGTGTGGTTGTCAAATATCCCGCATACATGAGAAGTTGCATTGTGTGGTTGTCAGACATCAAGCATACATGGGAAGTTGTACTGTGTGGTTGTCAGACATCTCGCATACATGGGAAGTTGTACTGTAGGGTTGTCAGACATCAAGCATACATGGAAAGCTGTATTGTGTGGTTGTCAGATATCTCGCATATATGGGAAGTTGTACTGTGTGGTTTTCAGACATCCAGCTTACATGGGAAGTTGTACTGTGTGGTTGTCATATATGCAGCATACATGAGAAGTTGTACTGTGTGGTTGTCAGACATTCAACATACTTGGGAAGTTGTACTGTGTGGTTGTCAGATATCCAGGTTACACAGGAAGTTCTACTGTGTGGTTGTCAGATATCCAGTCTATATGGAAAGTTGTACTGTGTGGTTGTCAGATATCCCACATACATGAGAAGTTGCACTGTGTGGTTGTCAGACATCTCGCAAATATGAGAAGGGGTACTGTGTGGTTGTCAGATATCTTGCATACATGAGAAGGGGTACTGTGTGGTTGTTAGATATCTCGCATACATGGGAAGTTGTACTGTGCTGCTACTGAATATTGCAGCCCATATGGGAAGTTGTCAGACATCCAGCTTACAGGATGAGCCAGTTCAAATCTTTTTGTTGAGCTGCGACTGTGGAAACAATCGGACGGCACAATATCTAAATGTAGAATGTGCTGATTTATTATTGTGAACGGCGTCTAATGAGAGATTTGCATTTTGCTTGTCTTTATTTTTATGTGCGAGATGTGTGAACCGCAGAACAAGATCAGCAGCTCCGGCAGTTCACAGCATCAAAACAAGTCTGAGCTCAGGGCGGGAGAGACGAATACCGGACCCGCTGCAAAAACCGCGCAGAGCCATTGCCAGACCTCTCCACAGATGTCCCATTGTATTTAGGGCTCTGGCCGGGCCACTGACGACATCCACAGAGTTATCTCCTCTCCTGTGGTGTCTTGGCTGTGGTCTTGGGGCTCCTTCACACTGGTGAGCGCGAAAAAATCACAGCACTATCGCAATTTTAATTCATGACGAGATGTTTGAGCATCAGCAATGCTTTTTCCTGGAAAAACATTGCACATCGCATCACTGCTGCTCGCGATTTTCTTGCATTGTAGACGATAATAGGAGTAACTAATTTTAAAGACGCATTGTACAAAAATCACAAATTAAACGGAGGGTAGATAGGGAAACATGGGAGAAAAAAAGAGCAAAACGCAGAAAGATAGAGCAGGCAGCAATTCCTAAATCCTGCAACATCGCAGGCCACAAAATATCGCAGATGTGAATGAAGCCATTGAAAAGCATGGGTTTCATAATTCTGCATTTTTACGTGCTCTCGCATTGCGCAAAAGTCATGCGATTTTCTCACAAGTGTGAAGGCAGCCTTAGGGCCATTTTCTTGGCTGGTGTCTTAGGGTTGTTGTCTTGGCTGGAGTCTTAGGGTTGTTGTCTTGTTGGAAGGTGACCCTTCTGCCCGTACTGAGGTCCCTCACGCTCTGGATCAGGTTGTCATTATCTCTGTACTTTGCTCCATTCAGCTTTCCATCCACCCTGACCGGTCTCCCCTCCCCCAGCATGATGCTCCACCACCAGGCTTCACTGTAGGGATGCTATTGGACAGGTAAGCAGCGGCGCCTGGTTTTCTCCAGGCAAAACCATTAGAGGCCAAGAAGTTCCATCTTGGTGTCATCAGAGCAGAGAATCTTGTTTCTCGCAGTCTGAGAGCCTTTAGGGTCTTTATGTTTCTCACAGTCTGAGAGCCTTTAGGGTCTTTTTGGTAACTCCAGGCAGCTTTCATATGCCTTACTGAGGAGGCTTCTTCCTGGCCCCTCCGCCATAAAGCCCAGATTGGTGGAGGTTGCAGTGATAGTTGACGTTCTGGAAGTTTCTCTCATCTGCACACAGGGTCTTTGGAGCTCAACTAGAGTGACCATTGGGTTCTTAGTCACCTCTCTTACCAAAGCCCTTCTCCCCCTTAGTTTGCGGTGGTCGACGGCCCTAGGAAGAGTCCTGGTAGTTCTGCCTCCATGTAAGAATTATGGACTCTTTCAGTTTTTGTGGCTTCTCCAAATCTGAGCCTCCACAAAATCCTGTATCTGAGCTCTGCAGGCAGTTCTTTCCTCCTCATGGCTTGGTTTTGGCTCTGATATGCATTGTGAGCAATGAGACTTTATTTAGATAGGGGGTTGGGTGGGGTATGTCCAATCAACTGGATTTCCCCTAGATGACTGCAATCAAGGCGTAGAAACAGAGATGATCAAGAAAAATATGAGTCCTCCAGAGCTACAAGTGTCAAACCAAAGGGTGTGAATACTTATGTCACTGCAGAATGGGCGTTTTTCATTAAAAAATGAACAAAGATTTCTCCAATTCTGTTGTCACTTTGTCATTATGGGGTGCTGAGTGCAGAATGAGGGGGCACAACATAACAACATGTAAGACAGGGAGAGGGTGTGAAGATGTTCCCTGTTTGAGGGTGCATTCAGACGACCATATATCGGCCGGGTTTTCATGCCCAGACGATATACGGTGTCTCTCTCTGCAGGGGGAGGAGGCTGGAAGAGCCGGGAGCAGTGCTCTGAGTTCCCGCCCCCTCTCTGCCTCCTCTCCAGCCCTCTGCACTATTTTCAATGAGGAGAGGCGGGATGGGGTGGAGCTAATTCCTGAAACTTAGCCCTGCCCCCGTCCCGAGTCCTCTCATTGCAAATAGTGCAGAGGGGCGGAGAGGAGGCAGAGAGGGGGCGGGAGCTCAGAGCACTGCTCCCGACTCTTCCAGCCTCCTCCCCCTGCAGAGAGAGACGCCGTATATTGGCCGGCGTGAAAACCCAGCTGATATACGGTCGTCTGAATGCACCCTAATACTGCAAATATTCTATTATAAAATTAGAAAACAAAACACAAACAGCAAATAACCAACTGATACCCGCACACAACAAAAATATCACCGCGCTCTGGGATCCACAAATGATTCATATCTGCAGATCCAGCTCAAAATACTGGAAGAAACAGCACAGCATGCCGTCCTTTTTCTTGTGTCCAAAGGCCAGGCAGCTGGGTGGACGGACCCCATTATAGTCAATGGGGGCCGTCCGGCGCTGTTCAGTTCCAGATGTAACCATTTGCTGTTGGTATTCCCCTTTCCTGTATCCCAAGTGGAATCCCCAACACAGATGTGAAAGCACTTTACTGACACACAACATATAACGCAATATGTTAAAGAACAGAAAGCCATAGAAACTAAAGCTCGAGGTCCGTCCGGGCCGCACTCACGCCCCACAGATAAAATGACGCATTTGCAGAAATAACTAACCAAATACTGAGCCGACTGCCATACAATCAAACTACCTTTTTTTTTTTGGTACCCCTGCGCCACCCGCGGGCCATTCTTGCTCTGCCAGTCCGTGTCCAGAGTTCTGCATATGCACTGCACAGCGCCGCTTCTCCTGTCCTGTATACATACAGTACTACTTTTGGTTCTGCGTTTTACCCCCTGATCCTCCTGCAGAGCAGCAGTTCGCAGCTGGAGCGGCGTTGATGGATTCCAGGTGTGAATGGCGGCATCTGGCTGAGCGGAGGTTTCAGGCGACAATAGGAGACGATTAACATTCATTAAAACTTTTAATTAGCGCCTTGGAACATTCCATAAACTCTCCCTGATGTAAAGACTGCGAGTGCGATTTCACCTGCTCCGTAACGCACATGAATGAAAGATGAAGTCGTTTCGGTGCCACTTCCTGCGCTGGCACTAATCCCCGGACGCCGCTGATCTCCATTGCTTAATACAATTATCACTCCTGTGAGACGCGGCAGCCGGATACATCAGGGAGAAGCTGCGGGGGAGGGAAAAACCAAGAACAAAACAGAGCAGTGGGAGAAACTTACTAACAAAATGCTCCATAATAACGGTGAACACGATGCGCGCAAAAGTTATTACATTTGGGCGCAGTTTTTGGAAGCACTTTCGTATATTGCGCCCTTCATGCTCCCATCATCACATTGGCCGAGGTTTATAGAGCCCCCTCCCGGTGGCAGATTGACATTTAGTGCAGTAAATAAAGCGGATACGAGGCGCAGGCAGCGGGCACGGCACATCGTTAACAGGTTTATTAATGACTTGATCTTTCCCACAATCCCCGGCTTTTATCTGCTCATCACTTCAGACTGGAGCTGTAAGAATTAGTGGGACTTTAATTGGCGAGGCAGCTTCAGGAAGGTGCGCACAAGTTTTATTGCTCCGGTTATAGCAGACATTTAAGATGTGGAGTTTATGGCTGCTCCTTGTTTTATGTCTCCGAGATTCCTGATGGCTCCGCGTGCAGAAATCAGTTCGTTCAGGTGATGGTGTGAGACGCGGCGGACTGTGGACCCTCAAATACAAGACTCCTGCTAGCTGAAGGGTGAAAATCGGATCTCTGTGTACAGAGTACAAATCTGAAGAAGCAGAACTGCAGGGTAAAGCATGAAGGACGGGCAGCACGGCAGTCTGGGCCTCTGATGAGACAAGAGGCAGAGTTTACATGACCTCAGACTCCAATGGACAATGTAAATAAGGATCGATGATAAAAATGTTCTAATGAAGCAAATATCAGCTATGCTGCACCTGGTAGTGATCAATGATATAATAGAGCCCTGCTTCTGCTGGTGCTTCATATCCTCCAGCTCTCCAGCTCCCCCCATTGCCATATACTAAATAAGAGCCCCCTGATATTCTACATCCCTCACCCTCCCGCATCATATAATACCCCTTCACCAATATCCTATATCCTCCCAGCTTTCCCTTATCCTCATATAAATAAGAGTGTCGCCCCCCGATACTCTATATCTTCCCAGATTCTCCTCATTGTCATATGATATATGAGCCATCCCTCACCTGATACTAGCCATCAACACTGATGCTTTGTATCTCCCCAGTGCCCCCTCACTGTCATATAATAAGAGTCCCCTGATAATCTATATCCTCCGAACGTTTCTTCATCCTCATATAAATAAATAAGATCCCTCTTCTACCGATACTCTATATTCTCCCAGATTCCCCCATTGTCATATAACAAATAATCTCCCCCACTGATACTTTGTATCTTTCCAGTGCCCCCTCATTGTCATATAGTAAATAGCAGCCCCCAATATTTTATATCCTCCTGATCCCCCTCACTGTCATATAATAATAAGAGCCCCTCATACCCTACATCCTCCCATCCCCCCCCCCAATTGTCATATAATAAATAAGACCCATCCCTTAGCTAATACTCCATATCCTCTAACTTCTCCTTCATCCTCATATAATAAATCTGCCTGGCTATCCCAATTGTCATATAATAATACACTATATCCTCCCAGCTACTCATATAATAAGTAAGCACCCCGTTCCCGTATCCTCCTGCTCCCCGCCACTGTCATATCCCAGGTTTTGGCGGTAAACAGCGTCTTGTTGCGTGAACCGCTGGGGTTTGTGTATCTACATCTAAGTGGATATTATTCTTGGCCTGATGTCAGAGTACAACTTCACGTCTGCTACAAAATTACAGGTTTTATTAGTGGTGAGCAGCGACCATCGCGAGGATCGGCAGCAGCTGGAGGGTCTGGCAAATGTCAGCCGAATTCTCCGGCTGATATTGTTTTGTAATCTTGTCCGAGGTGATGGACAACTTGTTGACATTTATAGTGAAGGGAAATCTCATGAAGCAGATGTTTAATGCGGACATTGATCAACAGAGAGAAGAGGCTCCTGATAGGTGCCGGAGCGGCAGGCCGCCAAATGCCACCCAAGAGCAGGCCTCAGGCCCGGACCGCCTGGGCGCTAGCCAGAGCTCACAAGGTTGTTCTGTACCTCCACACATCAGAGTTCAAACCCTCCCAGTATCCTTTGCACACGGAAATAGGTTTTTCAAAAACTTTCTTATATAGATTTAGTAGAAAAAATGGAAGGAAGCTGCGCAAGAACGGGGGAAGGGAGACGGTACAGCGCTGGGGTGCAGCATAATGGTGGTGGGGCAGGTAGAACTGGGATCACTGGTGCGACGGGATGGAAACAAAACTGACAAAAAAATGATCACTAGGATGAATAGGAACACAAGAGGGAGAGTACCAGGTTTCAGGTGCTGTCCCACCGTCTGTTGTCATCTCAGACCCTCAGCTTCTGGTCTCCGCAGGGACAGAATATGCGTTGGCTCACACAACGTCAGTGTCAGGATCCAGTATGGCGGCTGCCTAGAATATAGAGGGAGGGCAGGGTCTAAGATGACATCGAGACATGCACCAAACTTTGGGCTTCATCACTATTTAGGGTTAATCTTTGTCATGTCCCCTTTTATAGCAATCAAAGCGCCAAGAACTTTCTTTCCAGCTCGGGGAGGTGGGTGGGCTTAGAGGGGCCTAGCCACATAATATACATTGTCCCTATTATGGGACAGTTCTTTTCTGTCTGGTGGCACGCTAACCACTTGAGTCTCAAAGGTGGTGGCACCTCTCTTCACTGAGCACTTCTGAGGGACTCTCCCCACTTGCTGCTGTATGGTAGTGGGAGCAGAGACTAACTGGTGCTTGATTGCGCCTCTCCCTATCCCAGCTATGTTACTGGGCTGGCGGTGGGATCCTTAAAGGGTGCCAGAATTGCCCCGCTTCCTCCTCTCCTCTATGCCTCTTGGACTGGGAGGGGCAGGACTTAGCACCAATGGTATTCAGAGCCACTAGTAAAGGGCACCACTAGCCTCATTACATTACTGTGTGCCATGTAAAGAGAGCACTATGAAAGTGTGTGGGGCAGAAAGGGGCACTATTACGGAGGGGTGGGGGGGGGCACAAAGTAGACCGGACAGAACTGGGCAGGGTTAGAGGCGTGGCTTAACATAAAAAACTGCCACATCAAGCTATTTGTGACGCAGATATCGTCCTTCTTTCCACACTTTGAGAATTTCAAGGTACGGGAACATTCATGTTTACAGACTGAAGTTTTAATCTGTGCAGTCCTAATACTTCTCACAGCTGAGGCTTTGTAAGGCCCCTCTCACAAATGCATTCACAAAGCCGTGGAGGTTTACGGCGATTTAAAGTGGCGTTTTCGAATGCATGCTGCAGCGTTTGACAGTGTTTATTAACGCACCCCATCATTGTGATAATGTGCGTTAACAAGCGCTAAAACACACGAAAAAAAGAGTAGATAGCACTCAAAAATTGCAGCGTCGAATTGCGAGTCCCCTTGAAATTAATGGAGGTGTTGTACCATGATTAACGCGGCGTTTGAAACGTCACGCTAAACGCGATAAAAAGCAGGCTGTGTGAGAGCGGTTTTACAATGTATCCAGTCTAGGCAGTCCTCTACGACCTAAACCCGGACTGATACTTTGTAACAAACTATAAGGGCAGGAGGGAGATTTGTGCCGCTGATACATTGTAACAAACGTCTGGGAATGATTAGGTCAGGAAGAGTTTTCAGCCATTGGAGGTACAGAAGAATGCCCTCCTTCAATGACAGCAAGCGGAGATATTGAAACAAATGAGGATCTGAAGCACACAAAGTTGCAGAACTTTCCACTATCTCAGCTGGAGAAGCAGAGACGAGATCTTTGGTTGTTCGTCACGTGTACAGTGACTACGAGTCGCGGGGTGTAATACTTTCCATTTATCGTTCGGCGCTCGCCGCGCAGGTTAGTTGTTTTGTTACTGTGTGTATTTTACTGAACGGCTTCATAGCTTTTATTGTTCGCATACAGAATAATTGCTTTTGACATCACATGTTAATTAGACGAGGCGAAAAAAAAAATCGTGAATCCCACGTGTTATTGCTTCCCCGTCTGTCAATTAAGGATGACTTTCAAAGAAGATACGAGCCATTTCCATTTACACGGCACAGAGGAGACAATGCCGATCCACAGAGAAAAGAGAATCCACCGAGTCTTAAAACCTCTTGCACAAAGCCGAGGCTGCCGGGTCAGCGGGAGACAATGGCCCTTGTGGCCCGATTCTTGCAGCGACCCTGGAGAGGTTGCGCTCGGCCCCCTTTTAAATGCACACGGGTTTGGTCGTGATTGACATTCCTTTGTGTTTTTTTTTTTTGTAATGGAACAAATCTAAAATGTACATATACGTCGAGATAATATATATATATATAAGAACGTTCCGGCTGATTGTCTCGCCGATGTATTTGAAGCCTCTATTCACGCAGGTATTCAGCGGCCTGAATGTAACACTGATGGGTTTTATCAAGACTACATTTTAAATGGGCTTTTAACATGAAAGGCGTACGTGGGGTCTATGCAGCAAAAGCCTCCTCTGGTACCTCACCCCCAATGACCCAGAGGGAGGCGAATAACGGTGAGCAGAAGTGTTTATCATACCGATGCGAACCTCGAGACAAAGACTCAAATGGCTCCGGTAAGATGTATATGTGGGGAGCAGGAACAGTACGAGTGCAGAGGTGATGCCCAACAAGAGGTAGGGGGGGCTGTTGCAAAGCACTAACTTTTATATCACAACTCGTGCCGTTGTGCGAATGGAATCCATTGGAAAGATGAAGGACAGTTTTCCTAAAGCATAGAGTGTCAGGCACATACAGCCATACTGCGTCAACATAGAGCCAATTAACTCCTACATAGAATCACACACACTTCCCAGATAGTATTAAAGTGTCAACACAGAGCTAACTGTATATAGTGCCACATAGAACCATACAGTTCTCAGATAATGCCAGATGGTGCTCACATGCAGCTATACAGAGGCAGCATTGAGCTTTATAGTGTCCACATAGAACCATATAGGTCTCAGTGCTCATATAGAGCCATAGATATCCAGAGTCGGCATAGACCATATAACACCTTGCTAAGTAGTGGCCAGAAAAACTAATGCTTTGACCCGATCAATAGAACATCTGGTGTACATTTAGTAGCTACAGTTTGCAGGTTCACAGCGCCCCCATCACAGGGCGGCTGGTACTACTCCATGACTCTATTGGCTGAATTCTTCTGCATTGTCAGGATCTGTTCACACTTATCGGGTTTGACGTAGATTTCAGCGCAGATTCTGCAACCGAACCTGCATCCAAGCCATGTAAACAGAGTCTTCACATCCCTGGATAGAGATGTCAAGTATTAGGCCCATCAAATGACAATGGCGCAAATCCCTCTGCAAAACAGCAACACGTCCGTGGCAGAAATCCGAGAGTCAGATGCAGATTTATGCTGTAGAAATACAAGGTGGATTTTAATGTGAGAAGATACCCTAATAAAGTGTGGGAGGGAACACCGGGAACAGCACCCAAAATCCAGGACTGTCCCCCTGCATCTGCGGTACATTCATACACTCTTTGTGAAAACCAATCCGTCCCCAGAAGAAGTTGTGGTGTTGCTGCAGAACCCGGCATGCGGTCCCATCCCAGGCAGATATGTAAATGATGAGAGTTGTGGTAATTAGATGAACGGTCAACGGAGGCCCTAAAAGTGGTTCCCCCCATGGCCCATGAGAGGTTCTCTGAGGCTTTGTGTGTAGTGACCTCTTCTTCAGCTTGTGTAGAGCTTGTTGACCACTTGACACCTCTACGACGCAGAAAAGAGATGTCACCCCATTACCGGAGTCTGAGAGCGGCGCATTATTGGGATGTGAGAAGCTGGATGGTCATATCGATGAATTGTCCCCCATCGGGCCGTTCTGACCAGACTGTTAGGGGATGTTGGGACCAGTGGATGGGGGCAGACAAGGTGACCGGGCTCAGGACGCCCCCTGCAGACCACCAGGAGAGAGGAGCGACTGACCAGACTGTTAGGGGGTGTTGGGACCAATGGCTGTGTGAGGGCACACAAGGTGACCGGGCTCAGGACGCCCCCTACAGACCACCAGTAGAGAGGAGCGTCTGATCGTCCAACAGGCACAAGCAGCTCCAGCTGTTTCGATGTCCCCCATCCAGAGAGAAGGGGAGCCATCGTTACACCCCTGCGTGTGTCAGAACCATTTCCAGATGCTTGGCCAAGGATATTTGGGCTCATGGCCCCCATTACATGTACGGTCTCTGACACCCCCCGTCACTTCCGTTTGCAGTGATGTCGGGAACGATGAAACTGGACGCTACGGAGGGGAACCGGATTGTCTTCAGTGATGAATCCAGGTTTAGTTTGGGCGCTGACGACAGCCGTGTTCGTGTCTGGAGACCTCGGGGTGAGCGCCTCTATCCTGCCCCCTGCTGGTGTGATGGTCTGGGGGGCATCGCATACGACAGTCAGTCCCCCATAACAGCGGTACGAGGGACAATGACAGCTCAGCGATATGTTTAGGACATCCTGCAGCCACATGTGTTCCTCTCATGGCGGCTTCCAGCAGAATAATGCTCGGCCGCACACACAAGGGGGTCACAGGAGCCCCCACAACATTGTAACACTTCCATGGCTGAGCGGTCACCAGATGTATCACCAGTAGAACATGTATGGGACCATCTGGGACACCAACTTCCACAGCCTACCAGTTTACACGATCTAGAGACCCAGTTACAGCAAATGTGGAGCGATATGCCGCAGGATACCATACAGAACCTGTATACCTCCATGCCTCCCCGTATCACATCTTGTATCCAAGCTAGAGGTGGAACAACAGGGTACTAGCGTCTGCATGCCCACCTATAGCACTGAGGTCAAATATTTACAGTGTGAGGGGCATCACTGGGAGCACTAAAGGGGGCTTTGTACTGTGATAGGTGCACTGAGGGAGGCATCCTTTATGAAGTGAACACTAAGGGGACATGATTACAGTGCAAGATGCTCTAAGGGGGCATCACTTAGCTAGCAAAAGTTCTGTATGTAGGGGGGCACTTTTTCAGTGTGGGGACATTAAGGGGAATCATACTGTATAACAGATATTACTGGGGGCATCTTTACTATCTGCGGGTATCAGTGAAGACTTTTTTCTGTATAGGAGCACTAAGATGAAATCTTTACAGTGCAAAGGGGCATCGTTACTGTGTGTGTGGGGGGAGGGGTGGGACTAAAGGGGAAGGATTACTGTTTGGGAGGCACTTAGGGGATGTCACTTGTTTTTTTTTTTCAGTGTGGGGACGCTAAAGAGCATCACCATACTGTGTAAGGGATATTACTGGGACATCTTTACTATCTATGGTCATCACTAGAGACCCCTTTTTTCTGTATAAGAGCATTACGGTGAAATGCCATCACTGAGGGCATTTTTTTTGGTGGCTGTACTAAGGAGGCATCATTACTGTGTAGGAGGCACTAATGGGGAGTCAGTGGGGGTGCTTTTTCAATGTGGGGACAGTAAGGGTCATCAATCTGTGTAAGGGTTATTATTGGTGGCATCTTTACTATCTGGGGGCATCATACTATATGGGGTATCAGTGGAGACCCTTTTTTCTGTATAGGAGCACTAAGGTGAAATGTTTACACTCTGAGAAGCATCATTAGGGGCATCATTTTTGTGGCGGATGCACTAGGAGAAATCTTTACTGTGAGATGACACTGTGCCATGTGCCACATTAAGAGGGCAATTTGAAAGTGTATGGAGTACAAAGGGGCACTATTATAGTATGGGGCACAAGGGGACTGGGCATTATTGAGTGTGGTTAGAGGCGTGGCTTAACATAAAAGAATCTGTCACGGCACGCATGCTGCAGGTGTTACCTGTTTTTTACGCTTTGCAAGTTGGGAGGTATGTGGAAGATGTGGCATTTCCCCTTGCTAAGACCCCCTAAGTAGTGCTTGGTCTAAGGTTATGAGCGATGTTACATAGGACTGCAGGTGAGTGTGATGTCTGCTACAGCTGCGTCTCCTTAAATCCTCATATGACAGAAACGTAGCTCTGCAGCGATGTGAATACTTTGGGAGGAAGATCAAGAATGAAGACCGATTTCCACCTCCTTGCGGCGCTTCCTGCCAATGTGGCGGTCGTTCGTGACCCTTGTGTAGAATGTGGGCGCATGGCTGTAAATGTCAGTAATTTCCGCTAGCCTATATCAGGGGTCTACAATGTACTGGCAAATAAAAACACATCCACCCTCCTGGATAAAACGCCGCGGAGTAATTGTATACGTGAATTCTTCATGAGCAGATAATTTGCTGTCAGGAGCGGCGGTTACGACGTTTTTCACTCCACGCAGACCTATTTTCCTACATATAGAACTTTTGTCAGCTAAGTGCATTTTCCTGCAGACTAGAAGTGCTTTAAGTCGAGCCACCCCTGGGCACCAATCCCTTTGTATTAAAAGCAACATTCATGATTAAAGCGGTGGCGGCGGCGCCAGCCTCTGCCTGCACGCTCGTACACTGTTTTTTTCCCCATAAGTGGCTTCCAGACTGGTGTATTATAACCGTTCGTTCACCTCGTGGCCGTAACTGGGTAGATCATGAGTGCTCACTAGAATATAGAGGGCAGGGGTTGGCCAATAGCACCCCCTAGTGTTCACCATAGACAAAGCACAACTTGCAGTGATTCTGACCATTTTTGTTCCTTTTTGGGTCGACCCCGTGGGTTGGGTGTACAGAGAGGCCATGAAGAGCTTTCCTTGCAGATGGTAACTTTAGCTCAACACAACACAAGCTCTCTTTAATGACAGTGAATGGTGATCGCGACAGTCTCATGACTCAGGATCTAGGGCCAGATTCTTCATCCAATATACTATGTAACCCCTTTGTAACGTGGACTATTTCAGTCCTAAATACTTAATGTTTCTTTTGAGATTTTCATCTCCCCTTTCCAAAGCCATAACTTTTATTTTTTCATCAATATGTGAGGGCTTGTTGTTTGCGTGACGAGCTGTAGTTTTTATTGGTACCATTTTAAGGTACATGTGGCTGCTTTGATCACTTTCATTGTGTTTTTTGAGGGAGAGAGAAAATGAACAAAAAAAGTATTTTCTCTCTGCATTTAACTTTTTTTTTCATAGCAATTACCATGAAGGATTAACAGTCTATTCAATTTATTGCACAGGCTTTACAGATACAACGATACCAAATAGGAGTATTTAGACAATACCAAACGTGGGCTTTTAATTATTATTTTTTAAACTAAAGAGGGGAAAGTGCGGAAAAGGTTTTTTTTTTTTCAAACTATTTTTATGGGGTTTTTTTTACTATTTTTATAATTTTTTTCACATGTTTTTCTCTCCCTGTAGGGGACTTGAGCCTGTGATGCTATGATAATACATTGCAGTAGTTCTGTACTGCAATGCATTATGGCTTATCATAGCAAGTACAAGCCATGGCAACTCCATGATTACATGGTGGTGGGCCGATGGCATCACAGAGGCAGCGCTCCTTCTCTGTGAACCCTTTACATGCTGCAATTAACATTGATTGCGGCATATAAGGTATTACCAGTGGAGATAGGTGTTCTTATTGATCTCCACTGTTGCAGCAGGAGGTCAGCTGTCAATCACAAAATATCACTTACTTTTAGAGGCACAAAGGGGCACTGTTATATTGAGGAGGCACAAAGGGGCACGATTACTTTGAAGGGTTTACATTGGCACAATTATTTTGAGAGGACACAGAGTTGCACAATAGCACAGAAGGACAGGGTTAAAGGTGTGGCTTAATGTAAAAAGCCACGTACTGCAGGGATTGCCCATCTTTACATTTGTAGGAAATTGAGAGGTATTCCGAGACTGAAATAAGAAACATCGGGTATTCTGTGATCAGCACCCTGCTGTCAGCGAATATAGTCCTAAAGAGTAAGGGGTCCTTAGGCTGTTCTTGTACTGTGGCCCAATCTATCATCCAGTTCATAAAGTTGTACAACTGGAATCACAAATTCTGTCCCCCTGCCAGGATCACATATATAAAGTGGCAACACCTCAAGTGATTGTGGTTGAAAGTCTCCAGTGGAGGAAATGACTGGGAAAGGTGTTCTTCTGCTGGATCTTTAGGTCCCCCAGACCATCCTTTACTATGTTGGAGGTCCACTCACAGATGATTTCATAGTTGAGGAAATATGACTGCTATGGTGACAGCCCAAAGACAAATACAGTAACTTCCCAAAAATCCTCTACATACATATGCAAATTAGCTTGGTGACATCATCGGTGCCTGTGATGTAATTCTATTACATTAATCTTCCAGCATTGGACTGAAATTATTTTTTCTGTAAAGATGGCCATCGGTCTTGTTGATCGACAACTAATTCTTGACCCACAATCATCACATAACAATGGCAGCGGTGGCAACACCTTCCAGCTTCGGAATAATTTGAATAGATGTAAACACATCTGCGGCTCATAAGAATGAGTCCTCGTCAAATGTCACCTAAACAATAGATCATTTTCAGCGGCGAAAGAGGAAAATGCGAGAATTTAAGCCCAATCTTCTCAATCATTCTCCTTTGAATCCACATTAATTGAAATGGGCAGAACCGCGCTGCACGGAGACGCGTTCGAGAGCCACTTAGAGCCACCTCCCCGCCCTCAGCAACACTCAGCCGGACTCATAATCATGTAATTTATTAGTTATGATTTTCACTTTCCCTCCACAACGCTTTTATCCTGAAAAGCAACATTTCAATCAATGCGCAGCGCAGGCGATAAGGACGGTAAAATCTATACTTTACACAGGATTTACCCCACGCACCGCACTCATATACACAGTCATTACACTGTGCGCAATTACAGGTAATATTCTATACGAGCCACATAATAATATAGCGCTGCGACAGAATGACCTCCAAGTACGGAAAATACAATTATTCTACAAACTGATGCGTTATGTTAATACAAAGGGACTGGCCCTTTAAATAATGGACCTAATATAGTAATTTGTTGCCTATAATTTATGCAGAGTGGATATAAGATCATAAACAGTGCGGAGAGAGCAGTCCAATACTATACTATACCTCAGAGAAAGACAGTAGTTCTATTCTTGAACATAGGGGGCATTATGATAGTAGTTCTATTCTTGTACATAGGGGGCAGTATTACAGTAGTTCTATTTTTGAACATAGGGAGGCAGTACTATAGGAGTTATATTCTTGTACATAGGGGGCAGTATTATAGTAGTTATATTCTTGATCAAAGGGGCAGCATTACAGTAGTTATATTCTTGTACATAGGAGGAAGTATTATAGTAGTTTTATTCCTGCACATAGAGGGCAGTATTATAGTAGTGACATTCTTGAACATAGGGGGCAGTATTATAGTAGTTATATTCTTGTACATAGGGGGCAGTATTACTGTAGTTATATTCTTGAACATAGGGGGCAGAATTATAGTAGTTACATTCTTGTTCGTAGGGAGCAGTATTATAGTAGTTACATTATTGTACATAGAGGTCAGTATTATAGTAGTTATATTCTTGTACATAGGGGGCAGTATTATAGTAGCTACATTCTTGTACATAGGGAGCAGTATTATAGTAGTTACATTATTGTACATAGAGGGCAGTAATATAGCAGCTATATTCTTGTACATAGAGGGCAGTCTTATAGTAGTTATATTCCTGTACATATGAGCAGTATTATAGTAGTTATATTCTTGTGCATAGGAGCAGTATTATAGTAGTTATATTCTTGTACATAAGGGGGCAGTATTATAATATATTCTTGTACATAGGAGCAGTATTCCAGTAGTTATATTCTTGTACATAGGGGCAGTATTATAGTAGTTATATTCTTGTACATAGGGGGCAGTATAATAGTAGTTATATTCTTGTACATAGGGGGCAGTATAATAGTAGTTATATTCTTGTTCAGGGGGGGCAGTATTATAGTTGTTATAGTGTTGTACATAAGAAGGCAGCATTATAGTAGTTATATTCTTGTACATAGGAGGCAGTATTATAATAGTTATATTCATGTACAGAGGAGAAGTATTATAGTAGTTATATTCTTGTAGATAGGGGGCAGTATTATAATAGTTATATTCATGTACATAGGAGAAGTATTATAGTAGTTACATTCTTGTACATGGAAGCACTGTTATAGTAATTTTATTTTAATACATAGGGGGCAGTATTATAGTTGTTATAGTGTTTTACATAAAAAGGCAGTGTTGCAGTATTTATGTTCTTTTACATAGTTTGCAGCATTATAGTTTTCTGAAGAACAATTATTGCATATTTGGATGAATGGATTTTCTGCCCCATATCACTTTGTATGCGGGACATTTTTGAACGGATATTTTAAGACTGCTCCAGAGATGTTCAGGGCTGTAGCTGGGCCAGTGAGGCCTCCCTCACACAGGGCATTTTATACAGCGTTTAGCGCTGCCTCTTCAGCCCAGCGATAACGCTGTACAACACTCCCATTCATTTCAATGGGGCTGCTTACACAGGGCTGAAAACGCAGCGCCTTGCAATGCTGCGCTTTGACAGCGATGCAAGTTCTATTTTGGGGCGCTTTCAGCCCTGCGTCGCCCATTGAAATGAATGGACAGCGGTTTTAGCACTGCTGAAAACGCGGCAACACTTGGTGCCGCGTTTTTGGCAGCGCTAACCGCTTGCCGATTTTCGGGGTGAGGGCTTGCAATAGAAGCCCTACCCTGAAAATCTGCCCCAGCTAGGTAGAGAGAAAAAAAGAAAGTTAATACTCACCTAGCTGCTGCAGTCCGGGTCGCGGCCGCTGGTCTCTGCTGCTGATCCGGGCTTCCCCTGCATTCACAAGTCTATTGCCGAAGGCCAGGTTTGAGAACAGTGCCTCCGGCAATAGAGTGCTGTGATTGGTTATCGGCATGCTCGATGTCCAATCACAGCCCTTCATTGACTGTCTCAGCCAATCAGCGCCGGCAAGCTCTGATTGGCTGAGACAGTCAATGAAGGGCTGTGATTGGGCATCGAGCAAGCACCGACAACCAATCACAGCACTCTATTGCCGGAGGCGGGGTTCTCAAACCTGGCCTCCGGCAATAGACTTGGGAGTGCCGAGGATGCCCGGATCAGCGGCAGAGACCAGCGGCTGCGATCCGGACTGCAGCGGCTAGGTGAGTATTACCTTTTTTTTTCTTTTCAGCATTCTTGGCTGCGTTTTCAGCCGAGCTGAAAACGCAGCCAAAACGCTGGCATAAAGTATGCCAGCGCTGCTGAAACGGGGCGGAATCTGCAGTAAAGCAGCGTTGAAAAACGCTGCGTTTCTGCAAACGCCCTGTGTGAGGGAGGCCTGAAGGATATTCAGAGTTGCCCCTACTGCTGTGTTGTCTGCTATTACCAGCCGTCACTGTAGGGATGATTTTGGGCAGGTGATGGGTGGCTCCTGGTTTCCTCCTGACAGAGCTCTTAGAGGCCAAAAAGGTCCATCTTGGTGTCATAATAATGGAGTATCTTGTTTATCATAGTCTACGGGTCCTTTAGGTGCTTTTTGGTTACTCCAGGCGGCTTTCATGTGTCTTCTACTGAGGAAGTTTCTTTCTGCCTGCACCGTCATGAAGCCCAGATTGGTGGAAGCTGTAGTGATGTGAGTTTCTGGAAGTTTCTCCCATCTGCACACAGGGTCTTTGGAGCTCAGGCCAGAGTGAGTATTGGGTTTTTGGTCACCTTTCTTATCAAGGCCCTTCTCCAGCTTAGTTTGGGGGGGAGGAGGGGGCAGCGGCTCTAGGAAGAGTCCTGGTTGCTCTTCCATGTAAGAATCATGGAGGCCACTGGGCTTTTGGGAACTTTCAGGGCAGCAGAAATGTTTTTGTAGCCTTCTCCAGTTCTTTCCCCTTTGTGGCTTCGTTTAGACTCTGATCTGCATTGTGAGCTGTCTTATATAGGCAGGGGGACTTTATGTTCAGCTATCTGAATTTACCACAGTTAACTCCAATCAAGGTATAGAAACATCTCAAAAATGGTCAAGAGAAATGGGAGGCCCCCAGAGGTATAAGTGTCATACCAAAGGGTGCCGACTGATGGGGTATGACAGGAGCAGAATGCAGGATTCACAATGTCTTCTGCATTTTTCCCATATGAGGTCGTGATTGTCTAGGACACATTGGGGCAGATTTTCTAATGCTGTCTAATAAGTGCAAAGTGCAGTCTAGACTAGAGCATTTTAAAATGCGATAATTTATCACAATGACACTGCTTGATGATAAATCCGGCACATTTCTTTTCAGCCTGACTTGATGCCGTCTATTAGTTGTCTAAGTTTACACCACATTTCGCAGCAAATTTTAATGCACATTGGCACAAATTTTTGGCGCACTATCTTGCATTTAAGCCATGCCCTCTTTCTACAAAACAATGCTCATTTTGTTAAAGAAAGCACAAAAAGTGTCTAAAACACATAAAAATGTGCTGCAAAGTATACAGGATAGTTCTGTAGTGAATTTGTGCCCGAAAACTAGCAAGCTTTCAATTGTAAATCTGCCGCAGTGTCTCTCTGGTCAGGGCGTTATAACATCAGCGGGCAGGGCGCGACTTCTGCCCTCCTGGGTTGGTTTGAGTCCGCTTGTCTCCATTGTAGCTGTTCTCCGCAGTGAGATCCCCTCAGGAGTCTTCATGTGTGTTGCAGTGAGTATCGCGCAGTAACTCCGATGAGGGGAGATGCATCTCATCCACTTGACGTGACCTCTATATACTTCTCATCTCCATCCTGCCCGGAACTGACACACAAGCTGCTCAGATGTGTGAATTCTGACATGTGCTTAAAGATCAGCTCTAGACTCCTCGCTGACATCTCTTCCTCTGCAGCGCTCATTGTCTCCTGAGCGCTGTCTCTTTCTTTTGCCACTTGCTGTAGAGATTTCATAGGCGCAATATTTTCACAGTATTCTCCACTGAGATCAGATGTCTTCAAGAATTATACAAAGTCCTAACTGACCGTGAAGTGAACTAATATGATCCACTGCGCCACCGCTCAACAACAATACATATAGAATCCATCCTATAACAGCGCAATCACTGATTGCATGAATTACTTATCCTGTATTATACTCCAGAGCTGCACTCACGATTCTGCTGTTGGAGTAACTCAGGATCAGTACAGGATAAGTAATGTAGGTACACAGTGACTCCACCAGCAGAATAGTGAGTGCAGCTGTTAAGTAGTCATGCAAGATGCAACTCACGATCAGTACAGAATATGTAATGTATGTACACAGTGACTCCACCAGCAGAATAGTGAGAGCAGCTCTGGAGTATAATACAGGATGTAACTCAGCAGCAGTACAGGATAAGTAATGTATGTACACAGTGACTCCACCAGCAGAATAGTGAGTGCAGCTCTAGAGTATAATACTAGGATGTAGCCCAGGATCAGTAGCTAACTAATGTGTAGATACAATAACTCTGCTGCTGAAACTCTCAGCAATCACTAAAAGGGATTGTCCGGTTATAAACTACTGATGACCTATTCTTAGAATAGGTCATCAGTAGTTGATCAGCGGGGGCGTGTCTCTCGGGATCCCCACCAATCAGACGTTTGCTGGGCTGGTGCATACGTAGACGGAGCTGAATTCTACAAGAAGCAGAAAGCTCTGTTGTTAGTGCAGTGGCCAGGATTGGTATTGCAAGTGAATTTTCAAAAGCAATGTAGCCACTGCTGTAGGAATGGAGCTGTCTGCTTACTGCAAAAATCAGCTCAATGCACAAATACACTGGCACAGAGAACAGATGATTGGTGGCGATCCAGGAGAGAGAAGCCCTGCTGATCTGATATTGATTGCCTTTCCATCAGTAGTTTGCGACTAGACAATCCCGTTAATTGCTGTTTGTGGATTCTGTTGATGAATGTATTTGTTACTATCGCCTGGTGAGTGAAAGCTTAGGAAGGGTTAAATCATTAATACACAAATATCTAAGAAGGTGGAATGTAAAACCGTACACACAAGTGGTAGAAATACGTGTTAGGCCGCCTGCAGACGGCCGGGTCGGATCTGGCTGTAAGAATTCTCGCAGCGGAACCCGACCCGAGCGTCTGCAGAGAGCAGCGTGACACTCACCTGCTCCCGCGGCCCCGGCTCTTTCATGCGCAGAGCGGAGTCGGCGGCCGGTGAGTGACGTTTCTGTGTGGGGCTCGCAGAGCCCCGCACAGAAATAGAGCATGCTGCGATCTGTTTGCTGCGCAAGATTTTGTGCGGCCAAATCGTGGCCGTCTGCATAGGATTGCGTTTGTTAACGCAATCCTATGGCAGCTTCCAGGGGCAGAAATTCTGCGGGAGATCCCGCCGCGGAATTTCCGCCCATCTGCAGGCGGCCTTAATAGTTATCAGGGAACACAAATATTAGATCTGTAATAGGGAGTCTAAAATGGAAACCAATGAGACAAAGATGGAAAATCGGCAGCAGTTAAGAGACGTCTCCTGATTGTTCTCACGGTGCGGTCTCACCTCTCTATGTATCAGCGCTCAACTGTTACTTTACAGACAGCTCTCCTGTATCTTTGTAACTGCTTCTTTAAGTCGCCTCATTTTCTGTCCTTTCTTCTATATGCTTAATTTCATGTTTCTTTTCTGAGGCATAAAACAACTAAAGAGGAAGAACAACTACCGAAAACAGAGCACAAAAAAGGTCATTTCCAGCCGCCGGGGTTTGACATTGTTCCTTTAAGTTAAACCCTCAACATTAACTATTATCAACACTTGGCATGTAGAGCGCGTGACCTTTAATAACTTGCCCAGAAGAAAAACTGAATATTAGCACAATAAATGTACTTTTCTATCATCTTCCCCTGACTTATTATTCATCTTAAGGTGCCTGATAATCTGCACAAACTGCAAAACACAAAAACAGCAGCATCCATGTATGACTGCTCCCCAGACCTGCTGTATATAGGAGGCCGAAGCCAACCAACAACACATACCGGTATATAAGTTTGTCCTACCAAAGTTTGTCCTACTGTGGAGATCCTCTAGATGCCTCAGTTACATTGTCATTATATTGTTATATATAGTACGCAGTATTATGGTAGTTAGGCCTAATGCCCACGGGCGGATGTCCGCCGCGTATCGTGGAAATACGCGGCATTGCCCCGCAGCTACCGTATTAGGTTCTATTGAACCTAATAGCGCAATGCTCACAATGTGGAATTCCACCGTGAAATTCTGCCCCGTGAAATCACCCGCATGTTCATTTTGCCGCAGGCGTACGCACAGACGGCTTCCATTGCATTCAATGGAAGCCGTCCGTCACGCTATCTTCTGCTGTAGCACAGCGGTAGATAGCGTGAAAACGCTTCCCCGCCCACCGCCGCCTGCGTCATATGACGCTGCCGGCGCGTCATGTGACGCTGTGGACGTGTCATATGACGCTGCCGGCGCGTCATGCGCTGTACTGCGCATGCGCGCCGGCATGGGATGCGGGAGATCGGGCAGCTGATCCAGAGGTGAGTATGGGGTCTCTGTGGGGGCGCGGTGACAGACTCCGCTGCGGAATTCCGCTTGCGGAGCCCGTCACGACCGTGGGCACTAGGCACTAGGCCCTATTCTTGTACATAGGAGCAGTATTATAGTAGTTCTATTCTTGTACATAGGTGGCAGTATTATAGTAGTTATATTCTTGTACATAGGGGGCAGTATTATAGTAGCTGTATTCTTGTACATAGGAGGTAGTAATATAGTAGTTATATTCTTGTGCATAGGGCGCAGTATTATAGTAGTTATATTGTCGTACATAGGGAGCAGTATTATGAGAGGTAATATTTTTGTACATAGGGGACAGTATTATAGTAGTTATGTTCTTGTACATAGGAGCAGTATTATAGTACCGTGTTTCCCTGAAAATAAGACACTGTCTTATATTTCTTTTTGCCCCAAAAAGGGCACAGTCTCTTATTCTTTGGGGGGGGCGGCTTATACTCACGTGGTCCGCGGCGTCTGGTTGGTCCGCGGCGTTTTGATGGTCTCCGGTGGCGCTGCGGCAAGTGTCCCCACTGTCTGCCTGAATGGCTGTGATTTGCTCATCAAGCGCCGGCTGTGATTGGCAGATGGCGCTGAGATTAGCCAATCACAGGACTCGCTCTGCTGGAGGCGGGGTATTCAAAGCCCCGACACCAGCAGAAGTTGAGCAGGCAGACTGCCGTTTGCCGCAGAGCCGCCAGAGACCATCGGTACGCCGCGGACCAGGTGAGTATTGATTTTTTTTTTTAGGGCAGCTCAGCTAAGTCCTTTTTTCAGGGGAGGCCTTATATTTTAAGCCTCCCCGAAAACCTGATAGGTCTTACTTTTGGGGTAGGACCTATTTTCGGGAAAACACGGTTATATTCTTGTATATAGGATGCAGTATTATAGTAGTTAAATTCTTGTACATAGGAGCAGTATTATAGTAGTTATATTCTTGTACATAGGTAGCAGTATTTTAGTAGTTATATTCTTGTACATAGGGAGCAGTATTATAGTAGTTATATTCCTGTACATAGGAGGCAGTATTATACTAGTGATATTCTTGTACATAGGAGGTAGTATTATAGTAGTTATATTCATATACATAGGGGTCAGTATTATACTATTTATATTCTTGTACATAGATGCAGTATTATAGTAGTTATATTCTTGTACATAGGAGGCAGTATTATACTAGTGATATTCTTGTACATAGGATGTAGTATTATAGTAGTTATATTCATATACATAGGGGTCAGTATTATAGTATTTATATTCTTGTACATAGATGCAGTATTATAGTAGTTATATTCTTGTACATAGGAGCAGTATTATAGTAGTTAAATTTTAGTACATAGGGGCAGTATTATAGTAGTTATATTCTTGCACATTGGGGACAGTATTATAGTAGTTATATTCTTGTACATAGGAGCAGTATTATAGTAGTTATAGTCTTGTACATAAGGAGCAGTATTTTAGAAGTTATATTCTTGTACATAGGGGCAGTATCATAGTAGTTATATCTATATATATAAAGGTGCAGGCCCTCACTGACTGGCTCACTGACTGACTACCTGACTCGGCACTAATTCTCTAACTTCCTGATGTTGTACAAACATGAAATTTGGCAGGAGTATTCTTTAAGTCCTAAATAGGAAAAGTAAATGCATAACAACTCAATTATTCAGTGCTAAATTCAAAAGTATTTGCACCCCTATGTAATGTAACTTCCCGGTGTCATACAAGCATGAAATTTGGCACTAGCATTCTTTACATCCTAAATAGGAAAAGTAAAGGCGGCACAACTTGATTATTCAGTGCTAATTGCAAAAGTGTTGGCACTCCTATGTAATGTTCCTAATCTAATTCTCTAACTTCCCGATGTCGTACAAACATGAAATTTGGCAAAAGCATTCTTTAAGTGCTATATAGGAAAAGTAAAGGAGTCACAATTTTATTATTCAATGCTGATTAAAAACTAAGTGCACCCCTATATAATGTAACTTCCTGGTGTCGTGAAAGTGTGAAATTTGGCATAAGCATTCTTTACGTCCTAACTGAGGAGAGTGGGACGGGTGACACATTCTGCAGAGGGACATCGGTACATGCAGCCTGAGGAGAATTTAATGCTTCTCTATGTGTATACATATTTTATTCCTCGGTTCCTCTAAAGTAAACTTGACTTCATAAAATTTTCCAATGCGAACAACACGTATACACATGTACCAAAGTAACTTGGGCAGGTATAGCCGGGTATAGCAGCTAGTTCCTTTATATCGGGCGCAGAATTATGGTAGTTATACTGTTCTGCCTAGGAGTTTGTGCAACTTAAGTTTTCCTTTTTTATATTCACAGTCTTTAGAGGGCAGTGTTATAGCAGTTATACTTTTTTTATTTTCCCATTCAGTAGGGGGCAGTATTATGAAGTCACTTGAAAGATAATAATTTTCTCTTTTCTTGAATTTTCTTAAAAATAACTGAAACCAAACCATAAGAATTCTCCAAAGACTTTCACCCACATACTGGAGAATTTTCGTTGCCTCCTCCCTGTTCTTTGAGTCGGCATTATATATTTACATTACTATTAGCTTACACTCACTTGGTAAGAAACCCCATTAAAAAAGAAAAAAAGTAAAGAAAAAAAATTACCTCATGTCTGAAATGAAACTCATCACCTCCCCCCGCAGCTGTTCCCGGTGAGTTGTGGTCTGGACCGCGCGGAAGATACAGAAGCTGAGATTTTGGAAATAATGCTGTAATTTGCTGACAGCGCTGGAATTTCAATTCTAAGTGGTTCTTGAAAACCATTACGGGTTCATCTTATTTTACAAAGTCAAACATTCTGCAAACTTTTATCACAACAGAAGTCGAAATTGAATCTTAAATATTTTTTGCAGCAGACATGAAGCGCGTCTTAACGGTCGGCTTCGTGTTTTATTGGCTGCATATTCAATTCTATAAGGGGGTAATTCTGTAGAAATTGTCTCATCCCAGCTAACAGATGTCACATCTCCCTGCCTCATCCTTGCACAGTGGCGCCTGTAAAACTCTATAACCTTTGACCTCAGAAGTTTAAAGGGCTGTAAAAGAATCAATAGCTTCATGATGGATACGTGTTGTCAGACGTGGAGATTACAGAGATTTATATGAAGTATCCGGATTCTGTTAGTTATCGAAAATCAATTTCAAAAGGGAGATAATGGCTAATAGCATGTAATCTATAAGACACATTGATGCCTCCAGGATCGGAATATTGACATCAGGACACTTTAAGAAATTCAAAGTATCTTCGTCTGAAAGTATATGTATTAAAAGGAACTTTTCATTTTTTATGTGCTGTTCATTCATTGACCTCTAGAGATCCACTGCTGCAGAGCTTTGTATCTAAGTCTATCATGCATGATACTATTGGTTAAGCTTTGTATCTAAAGCTATCATGCATTGTACTATTTGCTGAGCTTTGTATCTATGTGTACTCAGAGGCTTATTACAATGATGGCACAAGAGAGCAATTGTCCCCATTCTATTCTACTACAACCTACAGAAATCACTCTCTATATTAAGGCTTGCATGAGTTTAGCCGAGTATGCTCCATACCGGACTGTCTGCACGCATGTGCAAAAAAAGTTTAACTGGTCCGCATTGTAAAAGTTTGTTCAAGCATGCGCCTGTCATTTACTGTATGAGTGTATGTGATCTCACACCTACCAATGACTGACTGTATGAGTGTCTGTGAGTTTACACCCACCCAAGACTGACTGTATGAGTCTCTGTGAATTTACACCTACCCATGACTGACTGTAAGAGTATCTGTGAGCTCACACTTACCCATGACTGACTGTATGAGTGTCTGTTAGTTCACACCTACCCAGGACTGACTGTATGAATGTCTGTGAGATCACACCTAACCAACTGACCCTATGAGTGTCTGTGAGCTTACACCTATTTCTGACTGACTGTACAAGTGGCTGTGACCTCCCACCTACCCATTACTGACCATATGACTATCTGTAAGTTTACACCTATCCCTGACTGACTGTATGAGTGTCTGTGAGTTTACACCTTCCAATGACTGACTGCATGAGTGTCTGTGAGTTTACATCTACCCATGACTAAATGTACAAGTGTCCGTGAGTTCACACCTCACCAAGACTGACTGTATGAGTGTCTGTGAGTTCACACCTACCCATCACTGACTGTAGGAGTGAACAGTTAGGGACAGGTGTGAGCTCAAAGACACTTGTACAGTCAGTCATGGGTAGGTGTGAGCTCACAGACAGACTGTACAAGTGTCTTTGAGCTCACACCTGTGCCTAACTGACTGTAGGAGTGTCTGTAAGCTCACACCTGTCCCTCACTGACTGTACCAGTATCTGTGAGTACACAGTGTTGCTGCCTGACTGTACAAGTGTCTGTGAGTACACATCTACCCCAGACTGACTGTATGAGTTCACACCTACCCATGACTGATTGTACGAGTGTTTGTGACGTCACAGCTATCCATGACTGACTGTACGAGTATCTGTGAGTACACAGTGTTCCTGGCTGACTGTATGAGTGTCTGTGAGATCACACCTGTCCCTCACTGACTGTAAGAGTATATGTGAGGACACAGTGTTCCTTGCTGACTGTACAAGTGTCTGTGAGCTCACACCTACCCATGACTGACTGTATGAGTGTCTGTCAGCTCACACCTATTCCTGACTGACTGTACGAATGTCTGTGAGCTCACACCTACCCATGACTGACTGTATAAGTGTCTGTGAGCGCACACCTACCCATGACTGATTGTATGAGTGTCTGTGAGCTCACACCTGTCCCTCACTGACTGTAAGAGTATCTGTGAGTAGAGAGTGTTCCTGGCTGACTGTAGGAGTGTCTGTGAGCTCACACCTACCCATGACTGACTGTATGAGTGTCTGAGTTCACACGTGTTCACACGTACTCATGACTGACTGTACAAGTGCCTGTGAGCTCACACCTACCCATGACTGACTGTACGAGTGTCTGTGAGTGCACACCTTCCCGTGACTGACTGTATGAGTGTCTGTGAGCTCATACCTGTCCCTCACTGACTGTACAAGTCTCTGCGAGCACACTTGTCCTTAACTGACAGTACAAATCTCTGCGAGTACACGTGTCTTTGACTGACTGTACGAGTGTAGATAATTGTAAATGAGTCCCAGAATATATAATGGTAATAGAGTATCGGCTTGGCTCTAACAGCCTGAATGTGAGAGATGCCATATAGTATGTCCATTGCTGTATTTTTGGGGCAGTAACCTGGGATATATGGACAAGTGAGCCAACGTCTGTCTCTGTAGGAGTCCAGGGAAGTAAGTTGGCATTTGGCCCTGAGTGAATAAGTGAATGGTTGTCTAAATGTTTGCATTTTTGCATGTGTGTGGGTACATGTATAGAATGGAGCGCATTATGTGACCCCTACAGGGTGTGGTCTCTTTACTGACTGTAGTTGAGAATATCGCTGTGTTGCTCTTTTTGTACGATGAAACAGAGATTTAAGAAAAAAATAAAAGAAGAAAAAAGATTTGAAAAAGAGACACGATGAAAAGATTAAGGGACCTTTTGTCCAGACTTGACTACATGACCTTCCTATCACCTTCAGGATCAAATGTGCGGTATCTTCGCCAGTCGTTGAGGACTCCACCGCATCAAAGTTACAGATAAGATATTAAAACCCAACCTGCGCCTCTCTGTGTTTACGTGCACAGGCTGCTTCAATTAAACCATCAAATAGCGAGAAGTGAAAAAAAAACATAAAAAAGTGGAAGCGGGCGAGAGTAAACGCTCTTAATCAGTAACAACGTGACATTAGTGATTAAGGCAAGAAAGAAATCTAAATAAATGTTTTCAATATTGCAAGATCTGAACCGAAAGCGAACAAAGACCCGAAACCCGTTTGTTCATTAAGTTGCAAAAAAAAAAAATGAAAAAGAAAGAAAGTCAGACTTTGTGCGGCAGTCGTGTCAGTCTTCAGCAAACTCGACTCAATTTAGAGCGACAACAAAGCGGGCGCCGATGTGTACAATGGCGAGGGGGGTTTTGATCATGATAATTAACAACCATTTTGTTTAAAATAAACAGATACGTCTCTAATTGCCTTTTTTACATAAGAAAGGAGAGATCTTAAAAGTGAAAGCGCGCTAAAGGAGAGATCAGACAGACGTAGATAAGGAAATTCTGTGTGATGTTCTCCGGGCTGATGAGGCACCGATGGAAACATGGCAAGATTACTGAGGAGGTGCAGACGCCATACGTATCAACCTGGAAGGAAAGGAGACGGATATGGACAGAAGATGGCAGACGGACGTTCTGCACGCCATGAGATAAACTTGAACATCTGAATCATTTTGAAGGGTTATCATGAGTTGAATAATCTGAAGGGATTTTTATGAACTGGATCACCTTGAAGGATCATCATGAACTGGATCATCTCAAGGGATCATTAAGAACTAGATCATCTCAAGGGATCTTCATGAACTAGGTCATCTTGAGGGAACATCGTGAACTGGATCATCTTAGGGGATTCTAATGAACTCATGATTTTATGAGATCATAAACTGGATAGTCTCAAGGGTTCTTCATGAAGTAGATCATCTTGAAGTGTCATCATAGACTAAATCATCTCAAGAGATCATCATACACTGGATAATCTCAAGGGTTATTCATGAACTGGATCATCTTGAAGGATGATCATAAACTAGATCATCTCAAGAGATCATCATACACTGGATAATCTCAAGGGAACTTCAAGAACTGTGTCATCTTGAGGGATCATCGTGAACTGAATGATCTTGAGGAACATGTTGAACTGGATAATCTTGAGGGATACTAATGAACTAGTTCATTTTAAGTGATCATAATGAACTAAATTATCTCAGGAGATGATTATTAATTGGATAATCTCAAGGGAACTTCGTGATCTGGATCGTTTTGAGGGATCATCATGAATTACAGTAGGATCATTATAAACAGAATTATTTGGAGGGATCATCATAAACGTAACCATTTCAAGGGATCATCATGAACCTGATCATCTCAAAGGATTTTTATAAAGTGGATTACGTTGAGGGATTATTATGAACTTTGATGGATTATTATAAAAGTTTGGATCATCTCCAGAGATCATTGTAAACTGGATCATCTAAGTGAATCAATAAGAACTAGATTATTGACATTTGAGTCTTCTTGAGGGATCATAATGAGCTGTATCATCTCAAGGGATCATTATGAAATGGATTATCTAAAGGTTTTATTATAAAATGGATTATTTTAAGGGTTTATTGTGAACTGGATCCTTTCAAAGGATCATCATGAAGGGAATCACCTTGAGGGATCATCATGGAAATTTGAATCATCTTGAGGATTTATCATGAACTGGATCATTTCAAAAGATCATTGTGCACAGGATAACAAGACATCCATAGTTCTCATCTAAGTTGTCTGGGGTCTCTCCTCCAAGAAGACTTTTGATTGGCTAGAGATGTCTTTAACAGAGGATGAACAAATCTTTCAAGATTCCTTCAGCACAGCATTGGTAGACAGATCTAGAACATTTAATTGTAGGTTTCTCTTCAATAGCCAGATCACATATCCCTCAGTAGAGTGTTGTATACATAATTAGACTCTTAGGAGAGGTTTAGCAGACCATTCTAGAGCCCATTAATAGAGGTCTAGTAGATCTAGTCCATTAGAGAGCCCAGGAACTGTATAGCAAAATGCTACTTGAAAGTTCTCATATTCTCAAATAGTAGAAGCATCTAGAATCCTTCAGTTGTGTTCTCCTATACTAATCTTGTGTCCCAAGTAGAGCCGTAGTAGACAGATCTAGAACATCTTATTATAGGTCTTTCTTCAATAGGCAGGTCACATATCCCTCAGTAGAGTCTTGTATACATAATCACACTCTTAATAGAGGTTTAGCAGACCATTCTAGAGCTCTTTGAAAGACATTTCGTGGACAAGCCAGGAACCTTATAGTAAAAGGCTACTAGAAATCAGTAAAAGCATTTACAATCCTTCAATTGTGTTCTACTCTTGTCCCTCAACAGAAGTCTAGTGGACTGATCCAGAACTCTTCTAAGAGTGATCGTTTTCCTCAGTGTGGATCTCTATGAGTCTTAGTCACTCATTAAACACATTTATGGCCATCCAGGTGTGCACCAAGCCCTTATGTTGTTTGAAAGGTGAAGTGTCAAATGGCAAACCCCCAAAAAGAAAATACTCTAATAGAAAGTATTCCCTTTAGTGCCCCAGTAGTAATAGTGACCCTGTTAGTAACTCTAGTAGTAATGTAGACCCCACTAGAAGCCCCAATAGTGACCCCATAATTTCCCCAGTAGTAAAAGCACCCCCCCCCCCCCCCATAGTGACCCCAGTAATAATGGTGTCTCTGGGCCTCCAGGAACCATTAATATGGGTGGTAAAATATTACCGTCCAGATGGCAACCTGCTGACCCCACTGAGGCGGCAATCTCAGGTTGCCTGACAGTAGGGGGGCGCTCCTGGCTCCACCTTACCAACCTGAATTTGTTAGAAGCACCAGCTGATGATAAACTGATCTCAGGAATGAGATGTGTGGAAACCAGCAGCAAGTATTCAGTTTCCTTGTGCAGCACATAAACATGAAGTACTACACAGTTCTCGTTGAAAACAATGCACTCTCTGTGCTGACATGCCAGATTCTCCAGAGGGGGCGCTCTTTGCAGCTACTTTCTGCTTTCTTACAGTTGAGGGTATTTAAATAAAAAAAACCTTCAGCATTTGGATATTATAAACACCAAGAAAGCCAATGCTTGTTGCTTTTCGCCTCATGTTGGAGGTGGAAAGCCCCTTTAAATGAACATCTCACGTATAGTAACTAACTGTGTCAGGTTCGTTTTCCCTCCCGTGTTTGCACATTTCTCCATTTCCATAAGTAGAATCGTATCGAGCAGAAGGTCCAGTGTAATGAATTGATTAGAGCAGTTCACTATTAATTCTTCAAGTACTTCATCATAAAGCGGCTGCGTTCCCTATAAATCAAGGGAAGCGGCTGATCCAGCGGCGCCTGATAATCCGTGTATCACAGCAACAAAACAGGACATCAATATTACAGTAATTAGCGTCACACCGCTCTTTTGTAATTACACTCTTTGTCAAAAAAATCAAGCCCCAGAAGAAGTTGTCATGTTGCTGCAAAACCCGGTATACGGTTTCGTCTCAGGCAGATCTATAAATGATGAGAGTTGTGATGTGATTAGATGAATGGTCTTGTCAACAGAGGCCCTAAAAGTGGTTCCCATCCTTGGCCCATAAGAGGCTCTCGGAGGCTCCTTGTGTGTAGTGACCGCTTCTTCCGCTTGTATAGAGCTTGTTGACCACTACGACGGAGAGAAGAGATTTCACCCCGTTACTAGAGCCTGAGAGGGGGCGCATTATTGGGATGTGAGACACTGGAGGGTCGTATCGATGAATTGTCCCCCACGAGTCATTCTGACCAGACTGTGAGGGGATGTTGGGACCAGTGGATAGGGGCACACAAGGCGACCAGGATCAGGACGCCCCCTACAGACCACCAGTAGAGAGGAGCGTCTGATCAGACTGTTAGGCAGTGTTGGGACCAGTGGATGGGGGCACACAAGGTGAACGGGCTCAGGACGACCCCTACATACCACGAGTAGAGAGGAACGTCTGAAAAGACTGTTAGGAGGTGTTGAGACCAGGGGATGGGGGGAACGCAAGATTAACGGGCTCAGGACGCCCCCAACAGACCACTAGTCGAGAGGAGCGTCTGACCAGACTGTTAGGGGGTGTTGGGACCAGTTGGGTCCAGGGGATGGGGGCACACAAGGTGAGCTGGCTCAGGCCCCCTATACAGACCACCAGTAGATAGGAGTACCTGACCAGACTGTTGGGGGTGTTCGAACTAGTGAATGGGGGCACACAAGACGACAGGGCTCAGGACGCCCCCTACAGACCACCAGTAGAGAGGAGCATTTGATCAGACTGTTAGGGGGTGTTGAGACCAGTGGATGGGTGCACACAAGGTGACCGGGCTCAGGGCGCCCCCTACAGACCACTAGTAGAGAAGAGCGTCTGATTGTCCAACAAGCACCAGCAGCTCCAACTGTTTCATTGTTCGCCATGCAGTGACAGGGGGCGCCATCATTACACCCCTGTGTCTGTCGGAACTATTTCCAGGTGCTCGGCTGAAGGACATTTTGTCTCACGGCCCCCATTATATGTACGGCCTATGACCCCTACCATCACCGCCATTTGCAATGACGTTGTGAACAATGAAACTGGACGCTACAGAGGGGAACGGGGTTATCTTTGGGCGTGCTGATGACGGCCATGTTCGTGTCTAGAGACCTCGGGGTGAGCACCTTAATACTGCCTAGCTGCTGGTGTGGTGGTCTGCGGGGCTATAGTATACGACAGTCAGTTGTATACATACACACTCTTTGTCAGTAACATCCATCCCCTGGAAGGAGTATATATATGTGACTACCTCTCAGACAGGATATACAGGCTGGTTGTCAGGAGTAAAAGATGGTGGCGGGGCTGTGGCTACCTGTCAGACAGGATATACAGGCTGGTTGTCAGTAGGAATTGATGGGGCGGGGCTGTGACTACCTTTCAGACATAATATACAGGCTGGTTGTCAGCAGAAATAGATGGGGGTGGAGCTGTGACTACCTCTCAGACAGGATATGCAGGCTGGTTGTCAGCAGTAAAAGAAGGGGCGGGGCTGTGACTACCTCTAAGACATCATGTACAGTCTGGTTGTCAGTAGGAATAGATGGGACGGGGCTGTGACTACCTCTCAGACAGAATATACAGGCTGGTTGTCAGTAGGAATAGGTTGGGGCAGGACTGTGACTACCTCTCAGACATCATATACAGGCTGGTTGTCAGTAGTAATAGATGGGGGCGGGGTTGTGATTACCTTTCAGACAGGATATACAGGCTGGCTGTCAGCAGTAATAGGTGGGGCGGGCTGTGACTACCTCTCAGACAGGATATACAGGCTGGTTGTCAGCAGTAATAGATGGGGCGGGGCTGTGACTACCTCTCAGACAGGATATACAGGCTGGTTGTCAGCAGTAATAGATGGGGGCAGGGCTGTGACTATCTCTCAGACATGATATACAGGCTGATTGTCAGCAGTGATAGATGGGGCGGGGCTGTGACTACCTTTAAGACATGATATACAGGCTGGTTGTCAGCAGTAATAGATGGGGGCGGGGCTGTGACTACCTCTCAGACATGATATACAGGCTGGTTGTCAGTAGTAATAGATGGGGCGGGGCTGTGACTACCTTTCAGACATGATATACAGGCTGGTTGTCAGCAGTAATGGGTGAATAGCGGTTACTGAATTATAATGGATTGTATGAATGTCTGATTATAAAATATTGCAGTAATGGGGGATTTAGATTCAGCTGGAGTTGCCCTTGAATTCCTCCATAATGTCACAGTCAGCAGTTATATAAGTATTTTCTGTTACTTAGTTGCAGTGTAAGTCTCTAGTACGTAGCGGTCGATCTGTGTGTGACGTGTCGCTTGTGTTTTGTATCTTTCATAGGTATCACTCCATTTTAGACTCAATGAGACCCGATGCGGCTTTAACTTGGCATTAGGTGGTCGCCATGACAATGACCTCCGCAGCGCGAGGCGTCATCTGTATATCGGACCTCTGATTCACCTTTCATTAGCATCTAATTTGATTTGACTGTGAAATGTCACTTGCTAGGCTTTGATTAAGGCCGCATGGCGCTGCGACTGGCCGCGGGAGAGAGGCGAGGGATCAGCCGACGCCTGTCATTATGTTCCCATCTCTCGCCGCGGACGCGACCTTTGTCTTTTTCTTCGTTTACGGGAAAATAATTCTGGGAGTTACATTAAGTATCCGCCGTGTCTGCGCCAAGCTGAACTTTACCAAAGTCCCTTTAAAGTGTAAATAATAATTTCCCTCTGTGTATAAGAGCAGCGCCGCTGCGAGTACAGCGCTGCGTGTCTTTAGAATATGGATGGATCGCGTCCGCCGGAGGATGGAAGAAGAGCAGGTGGGTGACAAGTTCGGGGAAGAAGAGGTTATTTAACTGCTTAGTGACAGCCTATCTTGCTTCTAAGGGTGTGGTGATATTTGGGGGGATTTTCATCTCCTCTTTTCAAAAACCAGAACTTTAATGGCGATACCACCGTTTTCTTTTAGGGTTTTCCACTTTTGCACAATTAAAACCCTTTTCCTTTTTCTCTTTCACGCGAGCATATGCGATTTCACACTGGCCGTACACGGCTGAAAATCGCACGTGAAGATTAGCCGCGATCTAATTCCAACTTTAATTAGCGTTTTTTCATCCATTCATACAAGCGTGAAAAATTGCATTAAAAAATCACTAAAGCACAGAATTCCATCAGTAGGTAGAATGGCTTCTGTTAGCTTAAATAGCTAAAATAAAGCCAGCTGTTTTCTTTTCTCGGGATCGGACGCAGGTAAACTCCCTGCCCCTCCCTTTTTTTCAGCTCCCATAGAAGTCTATGGGAGCATAGAAGTCTATGGGAGCCTCCAGCATTTTTCGTCAAAAGATAGGTCATGACCTATCTTATGACGCTGTGAGAAAAATTGGCGACCGAAGACGGTCGCCAATTTGCCGGCGTGATTTTTTTTGGGCGCACTGGTAAATCACCCAGGTGAATGAATGCATTTGAATCCAATGCCTAACATAAGAGGGATTTTTGGCCAACGTTTTTTGGGGTGAAATAGGTATGATAAATCGCTCATATTTTTTCGCATCGCTGCATTCAAATTGCCATAACTTTTTTATTTTCCATGGACGGAGCTCTAGTAGAGCTTGTTGTTTAGCGTTACAAGCTGTAATTTTTTTTTTGTACCATCTTCGGGTATATATGGCTTTTTTATAACTATTATTGCATTATTTTACTATTTTTTTTATTATTATTTCTATTTGTTTTTTTTATTTCCCTGTAGGGAACGTGAACCTGCGATCCAGTGAGTGCTCTGATATAATATACTGCAGTACTTCTGTATTGCAATACATTGTCACTTCTTATAGCGATCACAGGCCATGGTAGACTCGGATGACATTGTCTGGTATCCATCAGCCTTCTGTGATTATATGGCAGAGGGCCAATGACGTCACAGAGGGAGCAACCTCCCTTTATGAACCCCTTTCATTGATCATGGCATGTAAGGAGTTAAGAGTGGGGACTAGTGTTCTCTGCCAGCTCCCACTGTGGATGGCGTGGGCTCAGCGTCTGAGCCAGGGCCATCTGTAGGACATAAGCTGATGTCCTTTCATAGGAACCCCTTCCCAACCAAGACGTACATTTACATCTTGGGGCAGGAAGGTGATATATATAGGGCCAGAGCTGAACTGTAAAACCATTGTGCAGCATTAGAAAGACATGGCTGCTTTCTTTTAGAAACAGCGCCAGGCTTGTCCACAGGTCATGTCTGGTATTGCAGTTTATGTGCATTAAAGTGAATCAGACAGAGGTATAATAGCAGACACAACCTCTTGTTTTGTCTTCCTTCTCTTCTGTTTCTGTCTTGTCTGTTCTTCCTGAGCTTCCTAGTCCTTGAATAAAATTCCAGGCATTCAGTGAGGACCGACACAGAAAGTAGGCGCGAACAGCATGACGTACAGAAACTGGGTGATAACCCTGCAGTCAGCAATATACAGCCAAATAGTAGTTTATTGTTGTGAATACTGCAAAATGTTACATTATCTCTTCTGAAATGTGTCAAAACAGTTGCATTTTGCTGTGATTATGTGGTAATCGCGACACTGAACTGCATGTGAATATTCCCTTAAATCTCTTGCATTAAACTCATTCGCCAAAGTGTTGAGAAGTGGATTGCACCATTCCTTAAAATAGATATAAATGGCGCCAGAACATGGCTTCCACTTTACACGCCAGCTAATGACCCTCGAAGGCCTGCACTACCTTACGAAAGTCCTAAAACCAGACGATCCTTCCCTATAGCTGCAGATCCTTTGTTTTTGCGTCCATGCTCTGGTTTTGTCGCCGTGGAAAAATCTCACCTGTAAATGGGAAGATATTTAACGAGATGAAATGCACTTTCCAGCGGCTGCAGTAAATGTCAGTAAGTGGGACTGTATATTCTGACGCTTTTTTTTCCGCCGCTCCGACAATTCTTGCAGGTTTTTTCTCTGCGGAGTAAACAATTCACCATCAGGTACATGTTCATCATTGGAGAGGTTGAAATAAGGAGCCGGCACAAAGGAGAACAACAAAGCGAAGGAAGCATAAAAACCTTGAGAAAAACGTTTTCCATGCGATTTATTGGAATACGCCGCCACGAAACAATGGATGCCCTTAACCTTTCACAACAATAATTTCATGTAGGAATACAGAGAGGGGAGGGGCAAGGGAAGCAAAACAATAAGGGATGAGCAGTCAATCGTGGGTTCATAGGACACGTAAAACTATTTGCAGTGAATGCAGAGCAAGATAACACGCAGGAGGTCATGGGAAATAAAACTGATGCTATGGGAGCGGCGTTCATCAGTATAATGGTGCAGGGTCATGAGTCCGCGTGACAGGTAAGTAATATCGGAATGAATGTCGCTCCCGAGATGCTTAATAAAATCTGGGAATAGGCATCACTGCTACAGAAACGTAGCCACACCCCTTGGACAAAATGCAGCTGTAGGCGGATATGTTAGTATCTACCATGCTTAGCAAGGTGCGCCAAACCTAATACACTGCGCCCACCTTATATACCTTAGGGATATGTTTGGTGCATCCTCTGCCTGGCTGGTCTAGGTTTATGCTGCCTTGGGCTCCATTCACAGGGCGTACTTTCAGCACAGATTCTGCATCGCAATTTGCGCCATTTTAATAATCAATTAAATGCTATAGAAATCCACATCGCAAAAAAAATAATTGACTTGTCTATTCTTGGCGTCTATATCCGCATGGAATCCATGTCGGTTGGATGTAAGCTGATTTGACTCATTGACTGGGGCTACATTTGTGTGCGATGTCCCACCTCCCCCCATTCCTCCCTGACAAGCATTTTACTCACTTGTAGTCCCGTCCAGCAGGACTACAAGTAAGATAAATGCTTGTCAGGTGGCTGGAGATCAACTATGGAGGTCACTATTAAGACTGAGGTTGCTCTGGAGCTACTACTGGGGCCCCTCTAGGGGTTACTATTAGAGATGAGCGAACGTACTCGTCCGAGCTTGATATTCGTGCGAATATTAGGGTGTTCGGGATGCTCGTTACTCGTAACGAGTACCACGCGGTGTTCTGGTTACTTTCAGTTTCCTCTCTGAGACGTTAGCGCGCTTTTCTGGCCAATTGAAAGACAGGGAAGGCATTACAACTTCCCCCTGTGACGTTCAAGCCCTATACCACCCCCCTGCTGTGAGTGGCTGGGGCGATCAGATGTCACCCGAGTATAAAAGTCGGCCCCTCCCGCGGCTCGGCTTAGATGCCGTGTGAGTTAGTGAGGGAAAGTGCTGTTCTATTGGAGTTGCTGTAGGGAGAGTGTTTGTAGTGAGTGTAGGCTTCAAGAACCCCAACGGTCCTTCTTAGGGCCACATCTACGTGTGTGCAGGCTGCTTCAGTTAGCAGTGGAAATTTTTTTTTTTTTCTCAAAATCGGCAGTGCAGAGCATTGCACCCGGTATTAGGGACAGAAGTGGTGCTTAGGCAGGGAGAGTGTTAGGAGTGAGTGCAGCCTTCAAGAACCTCAACGGTCCTTTCTAGGGCCAAATTTAACCGTGTGCAGTACTGTGCTGGCTGCTGTTAGCAGTGTTGCATATTTTTTTTTCTTCAAAAAATCGTCTGTGCAGAGCATTGCACCCTCCATTGATACTACAGGGACAGAATTGTGTAGGCAGGGCCACAACACAGTTATTGTTCATTGAATATCCGCAGTGGGGCCCTCCCTTTGCAAAAAAGCAGGGAAAAAATTATATTTGGCCTGCCTGTGTCAGTCCTAAGGTCTCCGTGTACGTGTGTGCTGCGTGGAGAACGTACAAAAATCAAACGCAACCAGCTACGGTTTACTGCAGGCTTGCGCCATTGTCTTTCCTGACTGGCAAATACCTGCTCTGCCAGAGTTAATAACTCTGCTACACTAAAGTTGTGTGACACTTTTTCAGGGCCACACCACAGTTATTAAACGTATTGTTCATTGAATATCCGCAGTGGGGCCTTCCCTTTGCAAAAAAGCGAAAAAATTATATTTGGCCTGCAGGCTTGCGCCAATTTATTTCCTGCCTGGGAAATCAAATCACTGGTAATACAGCATGCTGAGGGGTAGGGGTAGGCCTAGAGGACGTGGACGCGGCCGAGGACGCGGAGGGCCAAGTGAGGGTGTGGGCACAGGCCGAGCTCCTGATCCAGGTGTGTCGCAGCCGACTGCTGCGCGATTAGGAGAGAGGCATGCTTCTGGCATCCCCACATTCATCGCCCAATTAATGGGTCCACGCGGGAGACCTTTATTAGAAAATGAGCAGTGTGAGCAGGTCCTGTCCTGGATGGCAGAAAGTGCTTCGAGCAAGCTATCATCCACCCAGAGTTCTGCGCCGTCCAGTGCTGCAAATCCGAATCCTCTGTCTGCTGCTCCTCCTTCCTCCCAGCCTCCTCACTCCACTACAATGACACATGCTCAGGAGCGGGAACACTCCCAGGAACTTTTCTCGGGCCCCTGCTCAGATTGGGCAGCAGTGGTTCCTCTACCAGCAGAGGAGTTTATCGTCACTGATGCCCAACCATTGGAAAGTTCCCGGGGTCCGGGGGATGAGGCTGGGGACTTCCGGCAACTGTCTCAAGACCTTTCAGTGGGTGAGGAGGACGATGACGATGAGACACAGTTGTCTTGCAGTGAGGTAGTAGTAAGGGCAGTAAGTCCGAGGGAGCAGCGCACAGAGGATTCGGAGGAAGAGCAGCAGGACGATGAGGTGACTGACCCCACCTGGTGTGCAACGCCTACACAGGACAGGTCTTCAGAGGGGGAGGCACGGGCAGCAGCAGGGCAGGTTGCAAGAGGCAGTGCGGTGGCCAGGGGTAGAGGCAGGGCCAGACCGAATAATCCACCAAGTGTTTCCCAAAGCGCCCCCTCGCGCCATGCCACCCTGCAGAGGCCGAGGTGCTCTAAGGTCTGGCAGTTTTTCACAGAGACGCCTGACGACCGACGAACAGTGGTGTGCAACCTTTGTCGCGCCAAAATCAGCCGGGGAGCCACCACCAACAGCCTGACCACCACCAGCATGCGCAGACATATGATGGCCAAGCACCCCACAAGGTGGGACGAAGGCCGTTCACCGCCTCCGGTTTGCACCGCTGCCTCTCCCCCTGTGCCCCAACCTGCCACTGAGATACAACCCCCCTCTCAGGACACAGGCACGACCGTCTCATGGCCTGCACTCACACCCTCACCTCCGCTGTCCTCGGCCCAATACAGCAATGTCTCGCACCGCACCGTCCAGCCGTCGCTAGCGCAACTGTTGGAGCGCAAGCGCAAGTACGCCGCCACGCACCCGCATGCTCAATCGTTAACCGTCCACATAGCCAAATTTATCAGCCTTGAGATGCTGCCGTATAGGGTTGTGGAAACGGAGTCCTTCAAAGCTATGATGGCGGCGGCGGCCCCGCGCTACTCAGTTCCCAGTCGCCACTACTTTTCCCGATGTGCCGTCCCAGCCCTGCACGACCACGTCTCCCGCAACATTGTACGCGCCCTCACCAATGCAGTTAGTGGCAAGGTCCACTTAACTACGGACACGTGGACAAGCACAGGCGGGCAGGGCCACTACATCTCCCTGACGGCACATTGGGTGAATTTAGTGGAGGCTGGGACAGAGTCAGAGCCTGGGACCGCTCACGTCCTACCCACCCCCAGAATTGCGGGCCCCAGCTCGGTGGTGGTATGTTCGGCGGTGTATGCTTCTTCCACTAAACCACCCTCCTCCTCCTCCTCAACCTCTGTCTCGCAATCTAGATGTGTCAGCAGCAGGACGTCGCCAGCAGTCGGTGTCGCGCGGCGTGGCAGCACAGCGGTGGGCAAGCGTCAGCAGGCCGTGCTGAAACTACTCAGCTTAGGAGATAGGAGGCACACGGCCCACGAACTGCTGCAGGGTCTGACAGAGCAGACCGACCGTTGGCTTGCGCCGCTGAGCCTCCAACCGGGCATGGTCGTGTGTGACAACGGCCGTAACCTGGTGGCGGCTCTGCAGCTCGGCAGCCTCACGCACGTGCCATGCCTGGCCCACGTCTTTAATTTGGTGGTTCAGCGCTTTCTGAAAAGCTACCCACGCTTGTCAGACCTGCTCGTAAAGGTGCGCCGGCTCTGCGCACATTTCCGCAAGTCCCACACGGACGCTGCCACCCTGCGCACCCTGCAACATCGGTTTAATCTGCCAGTGCACCGACTGCTGTGCGACGTGCCCACACGGTGGAACTCTACGCTCCACATGTTGGCTAGGCTCTATGAGCAGCGTAGAGCTATAGTGAAATACCAACTCCAACATGGGCGGCGCAGTGGGAGTCAGCCTCCTCAATTCTTTTCAGAAGAGTGGGCCTGGTTGGCAGACATCTGCCAGGTCCTTGGAAACTTTGAGCAGTCTACCCAGGTGGTGAGCGGCGATGCTGCAATCATTAGCGTCACCATTCCTCTGCTATACATCTTGAGAAGTTCCCTGCAAAGCATAAAGGCAGCCGCTTTGCGCTCGGAAACCGAGCCGGGGGAAGACAGTATGTCGCTGGATAGTCAGAGCACCCTCCTGTCTATATCTCAGCGCGTTCAGGAGGAGGAGGAGGAGCATGAGGAGGATGAGGAGGAGGGGGAAGAGACAGCTTGGCCCACTGCTGACCGTACCCATGCTGCTTGCCTGTCATCATTTCAGCGTGTATGGCCTGAGGAGGAGGAGGAGGAGGAGGAGGAGGATCCTGAAAGTGATCTTCCTAGTGCGGACAGCCATGTGTTGCGTACAGGTACCCTGGCACACATGGCTGACTTCATGTTAGGATGCCTTTCTCGTGACCCTCACATTCAACGCATTCTGGCCACTACGGATTACTGGGTGTACACACTGCTCGACCCACGCTATAAGGAGAACCTTCCCACTCTCATTCCCGAAGAGGAAAGGGGTTCGAGAGTGTTGCTATACCACAGGACCCTGGCGGACAAGCTGATGGTAAAATTCCCATCCGACAGCGGTAGTGGCAGAAGGCGCAGTTCCGAGGGCCAGGTAGCAGGGGAGGTGCGTAGATCGAGCAGCATGTACAGCCCAGGCAGTGCAACAGTCTTTAAGGGCCTGGCCAGCTTTATGGCTCCCCAGCAAGACTGTGTCACCGCTCCCCAGTCAAGGCTGAGTCGGCGGGAGCACTGTAAAAGGATGGTGAGGGAGTACGTAGCCGATCGCACGACCATCCTCGGTGACGCCTCTGCCCCCTACAACTACTGGGTGTCGAAGCTGGACATGTGGCCTGAACTAGCGCTGTATGCCCTGGAGGTGCTTGCTTGTCCTGCGGCTAGCGTCTTGTCGGAGAGGGTGTTTAGTGCGGCTGGGGGAATCATCACAGATAAGCGTACCCGCCTGTCAACCAACAGTGCCGACAGGCTAACACTCATCAAGATGAACAAAGCCTGGATTTCCCCAGACTTCTCTTCTCCACCAGCGGACAGCAGCGATACGTAAGCAATACGTAGGCTGCACCCGCGGATGGAAGCTACGTTCTCTCTCACCATCCAAAACGGGGACATTTCTGCTTCATCAATCTGTGTCTAATATTCCTCCTCCTCCTCCTGCTCCTCCTCCTGAAACCTCACGTAATCACGCTGAACGGGCAATTTTTCTTAGGGCCACAAGGCTCACTCATCTAATTTTTCTAAACAATTTTTATATGTTTCAATGCTCTTAAAAGCGTTGAAACTTTAACTTGAACCAATTTTTCGTTAAACTGGGCTGCCTCCAGGCCTAGTTACCACTTAAGCCACATTAACCAAAGCGATTAATGGGTTTCACCTGCCATCTTGGTTGGGCATGGCCAATTTTTACTGAGGTACATTAGTACTGTTGGTACACCAATTTTTTTGGGCCCTCACCTACAGTGTAATCATAGCAATTTGTATGTTCTTCGCCTGCACTCATGGTACAGAAGTGTGTGTGGGGTTGGCCTACACTTTAGCTACATAAATGTAACTTGGGCCTTGGCTATACTGCAGCTACTGAAATGGAACTAAGACTGCGCTCCCACTATACTGCTGCTTCAGAATTGTTACTGGGGCCTGTCTTGAGTGCTACTATTGCTGACATGGAACGAAGACTGCGCTCCCGCTATACTGCTGCTTCGGAATTGTTACTGGGGCCTGTCTTGAGTGCTACTATTGCTGACATGGAACGAAGACTGCGCTCCCGCTATACTGCTGCTTCGGAATTGTTACTGGGGCCTGTCTTGAGTGCTACTATTGCTGACATGGAACGAAGACTGCGCTCCCGCTATAATGCTGCTAGTGATATGTTAGTGGGGCCTGTCCTAATGCTACGGCTGAAATGTTACGAATTATGGGCTCTGCCTATACCGCTGCTAATGGTATGTCTCTGGGGTGTGGAAACAGAGGCTTCCCAAAGACATGATGGCGGCGAGGCCATTTCCCACCAACGCGGTTACTGTTAAGGTGCATATAACCACGGACACGTGGAGAGGACACGTAGTGCCTCAAAAACATCCCCCTCCTCCTCCAACAGGGAAAACATTCTTGGCAAATGCCTTTGCATTGGTTCGTCTGGTGGCAGTCCAAGAATTTCACCTTTACCAACACTACAAGAGAGCCCCCCCACCATCCCCCCGCCACGGCCCACTTAATCCTGGCCACATTCCGAAAACCAACAAAATAAAACCGCGCTACTAGGTCCGCAGTCACCACCACATTACCACCAACGCGGTTACTGTTAAGGTGCATATAACCACGGACACGTGGAGAGGACACGTAGTGCCTCAAAAACATCCCCCTCCTCCTCCAACAGGGAAAACATTCTTGGCAAATGCCTTTGCATTGGTTCGTCTGGTGGCAGTCCAAGAATTTCACCTTTACCGACACTACAAGAGAGACCCCCCACCATCCCCCCGCCACGGCCCACTTAATCCTGGCCACATTCCGAAAACCAACAAAATAAAACCGCGCTACTAGGTCCGCAGTCACCACCACATTACCACCAACGCGGTTACTGTTAAGGTACATATTACCAGTCTGACTGGGGCATGCAGAGACACCTTGACAGAATGAATAGTGTGTGGCACATAGGTTCCCCATTGCTATGCCCACGTGTGCAGCTCCTGATGGCGGTGGCACAGGATTCTATTTCTCATTGCTTCTGTACAGCATTGTGGGCTATCGCCCCGCCCCTTTTAAAGAGGGTCGCTGCGTAGCCGTGCCAACCCCTCTGCAGTGTGTGCCTGCGGTTCCTCCTCATGGCAGACGCACTTCTAAATAGACATGAAGGTGGTGTGGCATGAGGGCAGCTGAAGGCTGCGCAGGGACACTTTGGTGTGCGCTGTGGGAGGGAGGGGGGGCGGTTGGTCAGCATGTAACCCAGGAGAAGTGGCAGCGGAGTGTCATCCAGGCAGTGATTGTGCTTTGTTGTAGCTAGTGTGGTGCTTAGCAAAGGTATGCCATGCTAATGAGGGCTTTTCAGAAGTAAAAGTTTTTGGGAGGGGGGGGGGGGGGCACTCTTGCCGCTATTGTGGCTTAATAGTGGGACCTGTGAACTTGAGATGCAGCCCAACATGTAGCCCCTCGTCTGCCCTATCCGTTGCTGTGTCGTTCCCATCACTTTCTTGAATTGCCCAGATTTTCACACATGAAAACCTTAGCGAGCACCGGCGAAATACAAAAATGCTCGGGTCGCCCATTGACTTCAATGGGGTTCGTTACTCGAAACGAACCCTCGAGCATCGCGATAATTTCGTCCCGAGTAACGAGCACCCGAGCAGTTTGGTGCTCGCTCATCTCTAGTTACTATTACTACTGGGGCCACTATAGGGGTCATTATTACTACTGGAACTATTAAATAGGTCACTATTACTACTTGGGTCACTAAAGGGATCACTATTACTACTGGTGTAACTATGGGGCTCACTACTACTACTGGGGCCACTCTGTGGGTTACTATTACGACTGAGGCCACTCTGGGGGTTGCTATTACTACTGGGGCAACTGTAAGGGTCATTATTACTACTGGGGCCACTATGGGGGTCACTATTACTACTGGTGTCACTGTGAAGGTTACTATTACTACTGGGGCCACTATGGGGGTCACTGTTACTATTGGGACTACTATGGGCATCTATATTACTACTGGGGCAGCTATGGGGGGTCACTATTACTCTTGGGGCCACTGATTGGATCACTGTTACTAATAGGGCTACTATGGGGATCCCTATTACTACGGGGGCTTCTATGGGGATCCCTATTATTTCTGGGGCCACTATGGTGATCCCTATTACTACTGGGGCCACTATGGGAATCCCTATTACTACTGGGGCCCCTATGGGGATCCCGATTACTACTGGGGCCACTAACAGGATCACTGTTACTACTGGGACCATTAAGAGGGTCACTATTGCTGGGAGAGGGTCACTAAAGGGCACTATTATGGAATGCAGAGGATGTGATTTTGCTTAAAAGGGGCATAGCCTGTCTTAAACATTTTCTGTGGCATGTCATATGTGCTACTACAGTTGTCCCCCTTTTTGTTGTTCAGAAGCTGAGAGGTATGCATGTTCTGCAGCGGGCTTCCAGAAGAAGCACTTAAGAAGCAAAGTTTCTTTGGTCAGTAACTACCTACTAATAGGTGTGAAAACAGAACAGCGTGACCAACATGTTAAAGCCAGGTAGAAGAAGTAGTGTTCCAGAGGCAGCAGAGGTCAAGCTGTGACTAGTGAAGCTTTGGTAGCGGAAATCCAGCATTTTCGTGAATGCAGTGGCCTCCTTCCAAGATGGAATTGCGCCCATTTTCTTCTGTGAGTAACCTATATGCTGAGCACCACAGGCGAAGCAGAGCATAGAGTATCTGTACAGTATCTCAAACAAAGCGGCAACTCAATAAAAGTAGAAGGCACCACCTCTACATTCCCCCCTTCTTTAAATCTGGCTGTCCTGATCCAAGAACACAAATGCGTAAAAAATCAACAGTGTTTCAAACTTAAATATATTAATAAACAATGAAAATATAATTGTCCATGTTAATATGGGAGGTTGGGAGAAGTATGACCACCATGGACCTCCAGAACAGGCCTGTAGCTCACATGGATGACAGATTCCGAAAACACCAGTGGCTGGGATAGGCTGCATGCCTGTGGCTAAGGAAGATTGGTCTGCAGCTTGTTTCTTAGCCACCACCTTTTGCTGCTTGTGGATCTGACGGAGGCGAACCCAGTCAGGGGGCTGTCCCGGAGGCGAGGGGCATATTCTTCAGGCCCTATAGTCCCCAATTCCAGTGCAGTTTCTATGTCCCAGTTGGTTTCTCTAACAGGCAAGTTGCCTCACCTTTCGTCTGGATGATGGAGTGCTGTTGCCTAAACGTTTGGGTATAGAACTTTGCTCACCAATTTGTAGGTCGTGCTGATTTATTGGTAATCCCTCTCAGGCGCTGACAATTGGTGGACAAAATATCTTGTTCCTTAGAGTTTCCCATGAACCCCCAGCCTGAGAGGCCTCGTATACCTCCAGACTGATACACTGTTGCGTGCACTAATAGAATGTAACAAACCCTCCACTGTGTGAGCAGGTGAAGACCTCTGAAGGTGAAGAAGAATGTTATTAACCGACATGAAGCAGAGATCTTGAAAAAGGTGAAGGATTGAAACACAAAGTTGTACAGAGGGGATTTCCATTCTGGGGCCTGAGTGGGATCGGCGTTTTTTTGTAGCCCATCGTCTTGCAAGATGTGACCTCGCTCTTCAGGTATCTGCACGCAGTTACTTGGGGGGTTATTTATACGTCTCCGTAAAACTCCATCATAAAAGTTCTGCATTTACTTTCATCTGCTCATGATGTGGAACATCTTGTCGTAAATGTCGCTGGCACCGTCACCATCCTTTGAACCGGCGTCACATCTTTATTTTTTGCAGTAGAAAAAAACAAGTTGCGCAATTTATAAGGAGACACCAAAGAGAGGAAGATGGGAAGCACATGGCGCTGTCAGAAGAAAACAAGGAGGTGAACACAACCCCACAATCTGATTGGCCGCCTCATATACGACTAATTATCTCGCAGCTGCTGTTCTGTCCTCAGGTTTCATAGGGAACGTTCCAGCTACTGGAGAAGCAAAGCGGTTCATACAGGGTAAATGGACCCCTCCGCCCTCCCTAACGGATCTATGACATCACAGTGCCCAACTGGATGACATCACTGACCCAATACCATAGCAGGGAATATGCCAGTGTAGTATCCAGGACTCTAGGAAAGCTGGGTGGCCATAGTGGGCGTTACAAATGCAGAGATGAGCACTGTAAGCTCATCCTGACCCCATCGTAGTCAGAGGTGACCCGAACATGTATTTTGCGCCCCCTCATCGTAAGATATGCCTGAATCCCCCCCCCCCCCCCAGTTCTGCTCAGGATCACACCACTTATCCGTCTCGCTCTCTGCAAGTTGCGTAAATAAGTGGTGCGGCTGCTCGTTTCTGGCACGCTGGCGTTGAAGAACAGGTGTGTGTGGGCGTTTTTACATAATGCTATTTATTACATATCTGCTGCTTCTTATTAGCCCCGAGCTATTGATGCAAAGAACTTAATATAGAAGAGATTATGTTAGAAAACTTGACAGGAAGGTAAAATAAGTTTGTTTCCGCATCAACCGGCGCTCGGACCCGCAGCTCAAGATGGCAGCTTCTGCGGGGATACAGGTATTAGTCGAGGCTGACAGTAGAGAGGAACAATGTGCAACATAACACACCCTCACACCTGAGACTCCGTGCAACAATGGTCGCAGTGTTAAAGGAAAACTGACACAGTGTGTTATATCTTGTACACAGCTGCAGAGGGCGGAGCCTGACACCGCCATTTATCACCCTGTAGATTCATTACTGGAGGCCAAAAGCCACATGGCCTCAGTAGCATCAAAATCCCACCTAGAAATGATCTTAGTCCTGATTAGAACCCTATAGTAAAACTCGGAATGGGACCAAATGTCCATCATTAGCCCAGAATTTATCTTCATAGAAGTCTTAATTCCCTGCATGGACATAAACTTACATTGTACCGTTCTACCTTCAGCCACCACTAGGGGGAGCTCACAGCATACAAGGGTATGCAGCTTTCATAGAATTAGATTACTCAATTCTACCTGCCAGCAGTCATCACTAGGGGGAGCTCACAGCACACAGGGGCATGCAGACACCACTAGGAGGAGCTCATAGAAGTATAGAGTTACATTACACTATTCTACCTGCCTGCAGTCATCACTAGGGGGAGCTCACAGCACAAAGGGCTATACAGTTACATTATAGCATTCCATCTGCAGTTACTACTTGGGGGAACACTTAGGGGTATACAGACACGACTGAGAGTAGTTCACCACACATACAGGCTTACAGACATGACTATGGGTAGTTCTCAGCACACAGTAGTATACAGCTACCATAGAATTACATTATACCTTTCTACATGCCTGTACCAATAGGGGACACTAATAGCACACAGGGATATACAATCACCACTAGAGGGACCTCACAGCACACAGGGGTATGCAGCTACCACTAGACGGAGCTCACAGTACACTGATATATACAGTCACCACTATGGGGAGCTCACAGCACATTGAAGTATACAGCTACCATATAATTTATTATACCATTCCACCTGCCTGCACCCCTAGGGGACACTCCTAGCACACAGACGTTACAGCCACCACTATGAGGCGCTCATAGAACACAGGGGTATACAGACACCACTAGAGGGAGCTCACAGCACACAGGAGTATACACTCACCACTAATGGGAGTTGACAGCACACAGGAGTATAGAGCTACAACTAGGGGGAGCTCTCACCACACATGAGTATACAGCCACTACTAGGGGAGCTCACAGCACACAGGAGTATACAGCCACCACTAGGCGGAGCTCACAGCACACAGAAGTATACAGCCACCACTAGAGGGAGCTCACAGCACATAGGAGTATACAGACACCACTAGGGGGAGCTCAAAGCACACAGAAGTATACAGACACCACTAGGGGGAGCTCACAGCACACAGGAGTATACAGCCACCACTAGGGGGAGCTCACTACATACAGATATATACAGCCACCACTAGGGGGAGCTCACAACACACAGAGGTATATAGCCACCACTAGAGGGAGCTCACAGCACACAGGAGTATACAGACACCACTAGAGGGAGCTCACAGCACATAGGAGTATACAGACACCACTGGGGGGAGCTCAAAGTACACAGAAGTATACAGACACCACTAGGGGGAGCTCACAGCACACAGGAGTATACAGCCACCACTAGGGGGAGCTCGCAGCAAACACATTTCTGCTTTATAGACTACCTCCCTCATGACCCTTTAGCAGCCAGTGTTTTGCCCCGATGCCCCTGAATCGGTGGAGTGAGCCCAACTTTCGGCTTTTCTGTTTTAGCTCTGACCAGGATACGCAGTGATCACATGATTCTGATAATACTGCAGCAAATGTATCAACTCGTTACCAGACAATAGCACAGTTCCACATGTTATAAATCACTTTGTAGGGAACATATTTGCTTCGTCATCCAGTCCGCGAAGTATGATTTCACCATCCGGGCTGTGCAGTTGCCTTGCGTTTCTTTCAGGTCGCTAAATGGTTAAACACAGATGTTTCTTCCTCGCTTTAAATCACTATTTGCCTTTTATTAATCTGTGTATTTTTCTTTTCATTATCATCAACAAAAGTACAATTGCTGATTTTAAAGCGCAGCGCGCACAAACACTACGCGGCGCATTGTTGAGCCGGTGACATTGTATCGGTATTTGTCATGTAGATAATATACATCAAGTTAGAACAACTGACATGAGGCGTTCTCTCAAGTACTAATTCAAGACCTGAAGCGTTGCGAGGTAACCATGGCGACGCCGGCTATTTCGGCCTTGAATAAATGCAGACTGCTGGGCTCCCTGAGCAGAACTCATAGCGGCAGTTCCAGCTGGTAATAAAGACTTTGTCACACAGGAATTTAGCCTGAAATAGCAGATGCAACGCGTTTCAGGTTGACTGTTATTTCCGAGTATTTATCATCTTCTGCCCAAACCGGCCAACGAGGGGTTAAGTGCAAGGTTTGGGAAAAAAAATGTACTAATGATCATGTGATTGAGCGATGTCATTGTATATGACTTCTACTTATATTAACCATGTGATGTCATACTGCGCGCAGTGATGTCATTCTTCAAAATTCGTGTGGTTTTACAGCTGTACAGGAGGGGGCACTTCTCTGTCATCTTCACTCTTCAGCAGATCATCAGAGGCTGAAACCACGTAGCATGCGGAGTAACACTTTAATTCATTTACTGTACTCATACTGATTTTCAGCTACATCCTGCCTTCTACTCCAGTTCCATCCAGAGCTGCACCAACTGTTCTATTGTTACATTATGACTTCTACTCCAGTCCTATCCAGATTTCCAATATTATGTAGGGCTGTTATATAGTACAGGACTCCTAGATCACATATATAATGTAGGACTCTAATCACCTGTATAATCTAGGATTCCTATGTCCCTTATACTCCTATACAATGCAGAGCTCCTACATCTTCTATATAATGTCTGACTCATATATTCCCCATATAATTTATGACTTTTATTTTCCTTATATAAGGCAGGGCTCCTATATCCCTTGTATCCCCTATGTGATATATAACTCATATATTTCCAATGTTATCCCATATAATTTAGGACTCCTTTCTCTGTCCTACATAATGCAGACCTCCTGTATCCCCTATATAATGCAGAACTCTGATAACCTGTATATAATGTGAGACTTCTATATCCCATATATGATGCAGGACTTCTATACCCCTTGTATAATGCAAGAGTTCTACTGTAAATCGCCTACAGAATGCAGACCTCCTATATCCCTTATACAATACAGGAGCACTATAGTGCTATATATCCGCTACATAATGCAGACCTCCTATATCCCCTATATGATGCAGGAGCGCTACTGTATTGTATATCCCCTAAAGAATGCAGATCTCCTATATCCCCTATACGATGCAGGAGCCCTACTGTACTGTATATCGCCTACAGAATGCAGACCTCTTATATCCCCTATGTAATACAAGTGCCTTACTGTACTGTATATCCCGTACATAATGCAGACCTCCTGTATCCCCTATATGAGGTAAGTGCCCTACTGTACTGTATATTCCTTACTTAATACAGACTTCCTATATCCGCTATATCATGCAGGAGCCCTACTGTACTGTATATCCTCTACAGAATGCAGACCTCCTATATAACCTATATGATGCAAGGGCCCTACTGTACTGTATAGCCTGTACATAATGTAGACCTCCTATATGATGCAAGGGCCCTACTGTACTGTATATCCTGTACATAATGCAGATCTCCTATATCCCCTATGATGCAGGAGCCCTACTGTACTGTATATCCCCTACAGAAGCAGACCACCTATATACCCTATATGATATAGGAGTCCCACTGTACAGTATATCCCCCACACAATGCAGACCCCTTATATCCACTATATGATGCAGCAGTCCCACTGTACTCTATACCCCTACATAATGTAGACCTCCTATACCCCCTATATGATGCAGGAGCCATACTGTACTGTATATCCCCTACATAATGCAGACCTCCTATATCCCCTATATGATACAGAATCCATAATTGTACTGTATATCCTGTATATAATGCAGACACCTATATCCCCTATATGATGCAGGGGGCCCTACTGTACTGTAAATCCCCTACACAAGACTCCTATATCCCCTATATGATGATATCTGTGGAGTGAATTTGTTAATCAGCCCTTATTTTGGTGACTTTGCCCTCGGTATCTGAGCCTTTGGCAGGAAGAATCTCTGTGCCCTCCTTGTCTGCCAGGAGAAGACGGGCAGATGGTCAGCTCTGCGCCCGACTGCTGAATCTGCTTTATCACTTGGCTATTAAGGAGAATGCGAACAGAAGGGCAGCTGAACTCCCCGCGCCCGGAAGACATTAGCCCGCTGGCCCAGGGAACCGGGGCCCACGTTAACGTCTGTTCCTGGTCTCTGGAGCGGCCGCTCTGACACAACTCACTGGGCCACAAGGTCATACGCTAAATGCTGACATAAACTGCAGCCATATCTTTGCCAGTCTAATGACCGTCATTAAGACGCCTCGTAAAATCCAAAACGCTTTAATTAAACTGGAAAAGACTCAAGAAAACGCGAAGAAACAATCCCGACACCCCACACACAAAACTCACAAAGTGAAACATTTTCCCCCTACAGGAGGGCTCTCCTGACATACATACAACTTTTCTTACAACTCTGCACTGTGTCGTCCTCTCTTATTCCTCCTGGAAATATGTGAATAGATTGACATCGTCGTTGAAAATAGAAATACTGCAGGGGCCTGAACCTTGTCGGCGTCACCACTGCCACTGCAGCAGCATGGTCCCAGTTCAGCTAAGAGCTCCATTCTTCATGACCCGGATGTTACTATTCCCATCCACCTGATACAGTCATTGATACAATGTACATGGCGGCGGCGCAGCCAGGCGACTGTCTCGTTTCTATAAATCACTCACATGGATGACAACGCTGATAAATAGAAGCTTCCCCCCATGAGTCAGTGTGCGATGTCGCGGCTCACTGGCTGCAGGTGCGACTGATAATGGCTGACAGGAAAGTGCGATGTTGTGACATAATTCGGCTATCAGAGCGAGGCACCTGCACGTCTCCAAACTCTCCCCACCCTGAGCTGGAGATGTCTCAGCCCCATCCTCTCCTGCAGACATTCTGCTTCTCACTTTCCTAAAATAATACAAATTATTTCTGCGCCATCGCTGTGACAGCTTCTTCATGGTGCAGATAGAGCTAAGAGGAACAATAGCGCTAAAACTGAAGGGAGATCCCACTGAAAATGCCCAAATCTGTCCAGCCATAAAAATATTTAATGGAGAATCTTCAAAAAATTTTTGGCCTTGGCTTTTGATACTACTGTAATTTTCTAATTTGAGGCAGTGTGATTCTTTATTTATGTTGTTTTTGTATTTCCTCAGGGGTGGGAAACAGCAGCTGCTCCCTAGTGCCTTCACTAAGCTGCACCTCTTATGCCCCTCACAAATGGTCACAGATGATCCCTATAAGATACCCCCAAATCACAACCCTTCAGGCGGAGCTGTGGACTGTGATAATAACCATCCAAAGTTGTACTCTGGCTCTTCATGGGTGGAGCTTAGATTTAAGAGAAGGCTATAAAATCAAATTCTTCTCTTATGAAAGTCGTTGGTGTAAGGAATCAGTTATGGCATTAAGGTAAAGAACTAAGTAGCTATAGGGGTGCTATTACAGTTGGATCCTGGTGCCTGATGTTGCCCAATGGCCCATACAGCATATAGAAGGGCACCACTGATAACTATTTATCTATATACCAGTGTTTCTTTTAGGAATATTTTCTTTCTAGCACTTGAGAAAAGCTCAGTGACTGCACCCTGCAGGTTGACACCTAGCTTCTCCAGAAACAATAAAGAGCCACCTAAGTACCTAATTTGGGCTTTTGCATGAGTCCTGAGTGTTGCCAGAGAATCGACAATTGATGCAGCTTCTCCAACTAACAGAACTGAATTCTGAATACACATGTGGTTTTAGGTGAAGCTGAAACAGAGCAGTTCAACTAAATTAACAGCTGAATAAGCTCCAACAATAAACAACTAGCAAAGAGTGGAGCCCGGGCCCTGGCACCTGCAGGATATACAATATACCATGATGAACAAGACTTTGATAAATGGCCACAGGTGTTCTCTTAAGAGAATATTCTCAAATTATGACATGTTGGGGGAACTAAAGGTCTGGAAATTAGAAATTCTGCTATGGATAACCATCTAAAGTTGTACTCTGGTTGCTCATGGGCAGGGCTTAGATTTGAGAGAAGACTATAAAGTAAAATGCTATACTCATGAGAGTGGGTATGTTACCATACAGTGCGGCACGGGGTCCCGCGGTTGGCGCGCGTCGCTCCGGCGTTGGCTCCGTTGGCCTGGAGCCCTGTGTCGAGGTTATCCCAGCAGCTTGGGGCGGCCGGTGGGCGGCAGCGTGGGCGTAGTGCCGCCCGCACTCCTCCGTTCTTCTTATACAGCAGTGGGTGGAGTTGCCTCCTCCCACTCTCCGCCCCTGGGTGGAACCTTGTGGTTAAAAGACTGGCAGTGAAGTGAGCTCACTGCCAGTTATTGGTTCTGCTTGCACCTAGCCAGTCTGTCTGCGGTTTCCTCAGCCAGTCCCTAGTTGCCCGTCAGCTCCCTCTGGTTCCCTTTTGTTCTCTCTGCTCTTGTCAGTTCTGTTAGCCTCTAGTCTGGTCTGTCTCAGTCAGTACTAGTTGCTATCCAGTATCCTGTCAGTTTGCCTGTGAGCTCCATCTCCAGCTTGGTAGTTTTGTTGGTCGGTTCCATCTGCCTCCCCTGTCGGCACTCTGTTCCCCCCATTAGGTAGCTTGCTTCTTGTCAGTCGCCAGGTCCCTAGCCAGGGCAGGGACCGTCGTCCAGTTGTCCGCCTGGGGTTAGCCAGGGCCGAGGCAAGTAGGCAGGGACAGTGGGGTGCGGGAAGATCAGGGCATCCCATCTGGCGCTCGGGGGGGGCAGAGTGCCGTAACATAGTGATGTTGAGAATCTGTTCTGGTATTACAAGGATATCAGTAGCTATGAAGGTGCAGAAGTTGCTACTGCAGTTGGGTACTAGTGCCTGATGGGCACAATGACCCCTATAGCACATAGGAGGGCACAAATAATAACCATTTATTTCCATATTAGTGTTTTCCTATGAAGATTTGCTTTTCAGAACTGCAGGAAAGCTGAGTGACTGCACCCTACTGGTTGTCACCTCATTTTTTTCAGAAACAGAAGCGCACCATATAGATATAAAATATGGCCCTCTGCAGGAGTCCTAAGTGCCACCCTAGATTTGAGGAACAAACCATTAACAAATGGTGTTCTCTATATAGAATATTCTCAAATCATGACCTGCTGGGGAAACTGAAGGTCTGGAAATGAGAAACTCTGCTGTAGGTAACCAGCTTAAGTTGTACTCTGGCTCCTCATGGGCAGGGCTAGGTTTGAGAAGACTATAAAGTAAAATGCTGCTCTCATGAGATTGGGCGGTGTTGGGAATCTGTTCCGCTATTATAAAGTAAGGATCTCAGTAACTATGAGGGTGCAAAAGTTTCTATCACTGTCGGGGTCGGGTGCCCAATGGGGCCCAATGGCTCCTTTAGCATGTATTGATGGCACCAGTGATAACCACTTATCTCCATATCAGTGTTTTCCTTGAAAGATTTGCTTTTCAGGAATGCAGAAAAGCTAAGTGACTGCACCCCATTGGTTGTCACTCAGCTTCCTCAAAAAACAGAAAAGGGCCATCTAGGTATATAATGTGGCCCTCTGCTGGAGTCCTGAGTGCCGCCCTAGAATCGACAGGTTATGCAGATTCTCACAGTGACAGATCTGGATTTTTAGGGGAAGCTGAAAGGGAGCAGTTCATCGAAACTAACAGCTGAATGAGCAAAGTACGAGCTCCAACTGTGAACAACAGTTAGAGAGCGGAGCCCAGGCCCCGGCACCTGCAGGACATACATTATACAGTGAGGAACGAGGCATTAACATACCTCATTATACAAAACCTGAGATCTGTGTCACCCATTCATTACTGCTCCCTGCATACAGTGGGTCTAGATATTCAGGTTCATCACCCCTTTATGGTTACACAATCAGATGTCATTTCTTTCTAAACTTTTCTGATATTTGATTTTTTTTAACCCAAAACCTTAAAAATAACATTTATTGGTCAAAAATAAAAATATTGAGAAATTTTTTAACACCGGCAGTGCTCCACAGTGCTGGTCAGAAGCATCCTTGCCACGTCTGATTGTCATCGCAGTGTACAAGTAGAAAAGGGTCACCAACAGCACTCTTATCCAACTGCATCCAGCAGGGGTGTGATAACTGCAAAGCCATCAATATAGGGATCTAAACAACAATCTCAGTAGACATTCATGTAAAAAAGCGAAGGTGGCAGCATCCATGGTGTAGTTAAAAAATAATTTTGTTTCCATCCAAAAACATGCAATGTTTCGGCTGGATGGCCTTTTTCAAGCATGTAATGTTAAGTGTAACGACATGTCATCCATAATGATGTCACGACTGCTTCAGTCACATGCTATCAGATGACACGTCATTATGCTATAATGTATTGGGGGTGAGGAAATAGGGCAAAATTTAAATGTAAAGCGTAAGTACAAGTAGTGCAAGGCTTTTACAAGTTCATCTGTAACAGACAGTTACAGGGGTACATCGAGTGAAAAGTTACATGGAATCAATGGCACGTGGTTACAGGGGTACCTGGGGTGAACAGTTACATGGAATCAATGGCAGTTACAGTATTAACTGGGTGTAACGGAAAATATTTGATTATGGACAATTGATAAATATATAATATGAATTTAAACTACACAGTAGCAGACACCGTCGAATATACCAGAGAACAACTTGTATAATTTCCATATGTACCGAGAGACATATGTCAAGATAAGATAAGAGTATCAAGAAGGTTCCACATTTGGCTTAGCCATACTGGCTAACACGGTACCAAACCATTTTTTTTGCTTTACATTTGGCTTAGAAGCTGTACCAAGAATATCAAGATTTAACTAATAAGCAGCGCTGATGCCTTTATTAACCGATAGAATAATGTAATAATGAAATGTAAAGTAAGCATGGACTGAATGCGTGTACATATATGTGTGTGTGTGTGTGTGTATATATATATATATATATATGTGTATATATATAATGTGATGTTTGAATTATTACCTACGCCACAGAGTAATCATGGAATGTATTAGATAAACCACGTGACCATGTTCTTAGCTATGTACAGGGACACATATGCTAAGATGAGATAAGAACTTTAAGAAGTTTCTACTTCGCAACTTAGAACTTTGTCAAGAGTTTATTCACTGCAACTTAAAAGTTTCTTGAAGAGTATGCAAATGAAGAATCAGAATGTATCCAATGAATGCTATGTAATGTCTAAGAAGTAACCAATCAAAGGTCGGATTGAAACTGTCCAATGAACTATGATATTTCTTGGAATTTAGAAATTATACTAAGAATAGTGAGATGTAACCAATGGACACGAAGAAGTGTTAAATTGATCTATGAAAATGTTGGATTGAAAACTAACCAATAAGCTTGCATAGTTAATTGTCCAATGATGTTGTGACACCCCAATGTACGGGGGCTATAAATAAAGATGCCTGATAGCCATCAGGTAGGAATTCTTTAATGAACCTATACCTGTGTGGGCTCTGTCATTTAATTCCTCTATCATATGACGTATTGAAGTCTTGGTGTGAGCAGCCCTACTGCACGGGCCACCTGGACTTCAATCACAAGGTACACTCTGCTGTCCCTCAGCAGGCTATCGCTGTAACTTGGGTCATATGATGTCCTTCACAAGGTACACTCAGCTTTCCTTAAATGGCCATACATTTTTGCCTTAACACTGGGGTAAACAGTTATATGGAATCTATGGCAGGCAGTTACAGGGGTACTTGGGATGAACAGTTGCAGAGGATATGTGGCAGGTAGTTACAGTGGTACCTGAGGTGAACAGTTATATGGAATCTATAGCAGGCAGTTACAGTGGTACCTGGGTGAACAGCTATATGGAATATAGGGCAGGCAACTACAGGAGTACCTGGGGTGAACAGTTATATGGAATATAGAGCAGGCAGTTACAGGAGCACCTGGGATGAACAGTTACATGGAATCTGTGGCAGGCAGTTACAGTAATATCTGGGGTGAACAGTTATATGGAATTTATGGCAGGCGGTTACAGGGGTACCTGGGGTAAACCATTATATAGAATATGTAGGCAGTTACAGTAGCACCTGGGGTGAACAGTTATATGGAATTTATGGCAGTCAGTTACAGGAGTACCTGGGGTGAAGAGTTACATGGAATCTGTGGCAGGCAGTTACAGGAGTACCTGGGGTGAACAGTTACAGAGAATCTATGGCAGGCGGTTACAGGGGTACCTAGGATGAACAGTTATATGGAATCTGTGGCAGGCAGATACAGAAGTACCTGAGGTGAACAGTTACATGGAATCTATGGCAGGCAGTTACAGTGGTACCTGGGGTGAACAGTTATATGGAATTTGTGGCAGGCAGTTACAGAGGTACCTGGGGTGAACAGTTACAGGGAATCTATGGCAGGCGGTTAAAGGGATACCTGGGGTGAACATTTATTTGGAATCTGCGGCAGGCAGTTACAGAAGTACCTGGGGTAAACAGTTACATGGAATCTATGGCAGGCAGTTGCAGTGGAACCTGGGCTGAACAGTTATATTGAATCTGTGGCAGGCAGTTACAGAAGTACCTGGGTTGAACAGTTATATGGAATATATGGCAGGCAGTTATAGGGGTACCTGGGGTGAACAGGAATATGGAATCTGTGGCAGGCAGTTACAAGAGTACCTGGGGTAAACAGTTATATTGAATCTGTGGCAGGCAGTTACAGGGGTACCTGGGGTGAATAGTTACATGAAAACTGTGGCAGGCAGTTGTAGTGGTACCAAGGGTAAACAGTTATATGGCATCTATAGCAGGCAGTTACAGTGGTACCTCAGGTGAACAGTTGTAGGAAATCTGCAGCAGACAGTTATAGTGGACACCTGGAAAGAACAGTCATATGGCATCTGTGGCAGGCAGTTACAGTGGTACCTGGGGTGAACAGTTATATGGAATCTATGGAAGGAAATTACAGAGGTAACTGGTGTGAACAGTTACTTGGAATCTATGGCAGGCTGTTACAGGTGTACCTGGGCTGAACAGTTACATGGAATCTATGGCAAGCGGTTACAGGCGTACCTGGGCTGAACAGTTACATGGAATCTATGGCAGGCAGTTACTGGGGTACCAGGGGTGAACAGTCACATGGATTCTGTGGCAGCCAGTTACTGGAGTACCTGGGGTGAACAGTTATATGGAATCTGTGGCAGACAGTTACAGTGGTACCTGGGGTGAACAGTTGTGGGGAATCTGCGGCAGACAGTTACAGTGGTACCTGGGGTGAATAGTTGTAGAAATCTGCGGCAGGCAGTTACAGGGGTCCCTGGGGTGAAGAGTTGCAAGGAATCTGTGTCAGGCAGTTAAAGGGGTACCTGGGGTGAACAGGCATATGGAATCTGTGACGGGTAGTTACTGGGATACCTGGGGTGAACAGATATAAGAAACCGATGGCAGGTGGTTACAGGGGTACCTGCGGTGAACAGTTACATGGAATTTGTGGCAGGCAGTTACAGTGGTACCTGGGATGAAAAGGTATATGGAATCTATGGAAGATAGTTACAGAGGTATCTGGGGTGAACAGTTATATGGAATATATGGCAGGCAGTTACAGGGTACCTGGGGTGATCAGTTACATGGAATCTGTGGCAGGCAGTTACGGGAGTACCTGAGGTGAACATTTATATAGATTTTATGGCAGGCAGTTACAGGGGTACCTGGGGTGAACACTTATATGAAATCTGTGGCAGGCAGTAACAGGAGTACCTGGGGTGAACAGTTATATGGAATCTATGGTAGGCGGTAACAGGGGTACCTGGGGTGAACAGTTGCAGGGAATCTGTGGCAGGCAGTTACAGTGGTACTGGGGGTAATCAGTTGCATGAAATCTATGGCAGGCAGTTACAGATACCGGGGGTGAACAGTTATATGGAATATATGGCAGGCAGTTACAGGGTTACCTGGGGTGAACAGTTGCATGGAATCTGCGGCAGGCAGTTACAGGAGTACCTGGAGTGAACATTTATATGGATTTTATGGCAGGCAGTGATAAGGGGGATCTGGGGTGAACAATTGCAGGGAATTTGTGGCAGGCAGTTACAGGGGTACCTGTGGTAAACAGTTACATGGAATCTGTGGCAGGCAGTTACAGTAGTACCAGGGGTGAACAGTTATATGGAATATATGGCAGGCAGTAACAGGGGTACCTGGGGGGAACAGTTGCATGGAATCTGTGGCAGGCAGTTACAGGAGTACCCGGGGTGAAAAGTTATATGGATTTTATGGCAGGCAATGACAGGGTACCTGAGGTGAACAATTGCAGGGAATTTGTGACAGGCAGTTATACGGGTACCTGGTGGCAGGCAATTACACTGCAACCCAGTGTAAACAGTTATATGGCATCTGTGCCAGGCAATTATAGTGGTACCTGGGGTAAACGGTTGTAGGAAATCTGTGGCAGGCAGATACAGTGGTACCTGGGGTGAACAGTTATATGGAATCTATAGCAGGCAGTAACATGGGTACCTGGTGTGAACAGTTTCAGGGAATCTGTGGCAGGCAGTTACAGGAGCACCTGGAGTGAACAGCTATATTATTTTTATGGCAGGCAGTGACAGGGGTACCTGGGGTGAACAATTGCAGGGAATTTGTGGCAGGCAGTTGCAGGGGTACCTGGGGTGAAGAGTTGTAGGAGATCTGTGGCAGGCAGTTACAGTGGTACCTGGGGTGAACAGTTATATGGAATATATGGCAGGCAGTTATAGGGGTACCTGGGGTGAACAGTTATATGAAATCTGTGGCAGGCAGTTACAGGAGTACCCAGGGAGAACAGTTATATGGCATCTGTGGCAGGCAGTTACAGGAGTACCTTGGGTGAACAGTTATATGGAATCTATGGCAGGCAGTTACAGGGGTACCTGGGGTGAACAATTGCAAGGAATTTGTGGCAGGCAGTTACAGGGGTACCTGGGGTGAACAGTAATATGGAATATATGGCAGGCATTGTCAGTGGTACGTAGGGTGAACATTTGTAGGAAATCTGCGGCAGGCAGTTACAGTGGTACCTGTGGTTAACAGTTAAATGGAGTCTATGGAAGGAAGGTACAGTAGTACTTGGGGTGAACAGTTATATGGAATATATGGCAGGCAGTTATACGGGTACCTGGGGTGAACAGGTATATGAAATCTGTGCCAGGCAGTTACAGGGATACCTGGGGTGAACAGTTACTTTGAATCTGTGGCAGGCAATTACAGTGCTACCCAGTGTAAACAGTTATATGGCATCAGTGGCAGGCAATTATAGTGGTACCTGGGGTAAACGGTTGTAGGAAATCTGCGGCAGGCAGTTACACTGGTACCTAGGGTGAACAGTTATATGGAATCTATGGCAGGCAGTAACACAGGTACCTGGTGTGAACAGTTTCAGGGAAACTGTGGCAGGCAGTTACAGGAGTACCTGGAGTGAACTGCTATATTAATTTTATGGCAGGCAGTTACAGTGGTACCTGGAGTGAACAGTTATATGGAATCTATGGAAGGTAGTTACAGTGGTACTTAGGGTGAACAGTTATATGGAATATATGGCAGGCAGTTATAGGGGTACTTGGGGTGAACAGTTATATGGAATCTGTGGCAGGCAGTTACAGGAGTACCCAGGGTGAACAGTTACTTTGAATCTGTGGCAGGCTGTTACAGTGGTACCCAGAGTAAACAGTTATATGGCATCTGTGGCAGGCAGCTACAGGGGTACCTGGGGTGAACAGTTATATGGAATACATGGCAGGCAGTTACAATGTTACCTGGGGTGAAGAGTTGTAGGAGATCTGTGGCAGGCAGTTACAGTGGTACCTGGGGTTAACAGTTAAATTGAATCTATGGAAAGAAGTTACAGTGGTACTTGGGGTGAACAGTTATATGTAAAATATGGTAGGCAGTTATAGGGGTACCTCAGGTGAACATTTACTTTGAATCTGTGGCAGGCAATTACAGTGCAACCCAGTGTAAACAGTTATATGGCATCTGTGCCAGGCAATTATAGTGGTACCTGGGGTAAACGGTTGTAGGAAATCTGTGGCAGGCAGATACAGTGGTACCTGGGTTGAACAGTTATATGGAATCTATAGCAGGCAGTAACATGGGTACCTGGTGTGAACAGTTCCAGGGAATCTGTGGCAGGCAGTTACAGGAGTACCTGGAGTGAACAGCTATATTATTTTTATGGCAGGCAGTGACAGGGGTACCTGGGGTGAACAATTGCAGGGAATTTGTGGCAGGCAGTTGCAGGGGTACCTGGGGTGAAGAGTTGTAGGAGATCTGTGGCAGGCAGTTACAGTGGTACCTGGGGTTAACAGTTAAATGGAGTCTATGGAAGGAAGGTACAGTGGTACTTGGGGTGAACAGTTATATGGAATATATGGCAGGCAGTTATAGGGGTATCTGGGGTGAACAGGTATATGAAATCTGTGCCAGGCAGTTACAGGGATACCTGGGGTGAACAGTTACTTTGAATCTGTGGCAGGCAATTACAGTGCTACCCAGTGTAAACAGTTATATGGCATCTGTGGCAGGCAATTATAGTGGTACCTGGGGTAAACGGTTGTAGGAAATCTGCGGCAGGCAGTTATAGTGGTACCTGGGATGAACAGTTATATGGAATCTATGGAAGGTAGTTACAGTGGTACTTGGGGTGAACAGTTATATGGAATATATGGCAGGCAGTTATAGGGGTACCTGGGGTGAACAGTTATATGAAATCTGTGGCAGGCAGTTACAGGAGTACCCAGGGTGAACAGTTACTTTGAATCTGTGGCAGGCTGTTACAGTAGTACCCAGAGTAAACAGTTATATGACATCTGTGACAGGCAGCTACAGGGGTACCTGGGGTGAACAGTTATATGGAATACATGGCAGGCAGTTACAGTGTTACCTGGGGTGAAGAGTTGTAGGAGATCTGTGGCAGGCAGTTACAGTGGTACCTGGGGTTAACAGTTAAATTGAATCTATGGAAAGAAGTTACAGTGGTACTTGGGGTGAACAGTTATATGTAATATATGGCAGGCAGTGACAGGGGTACCTGGGGTGAACAATTGCAGGGAATTTGTGGCAGGCAGTTGCAGGCGTACCTGGGGTGAAGAGTTGTAGGAGATCTGTGGCAAGCAGTTACAGTGGTACCTGGGGTTAACAGTTAAATGGAGTCTATGGAAGGAAGGTACAGTGGTACTTGGGGTGAACAGTTATATGGAATATATGGCAGGCAGTTACAGGGATACCTGGGGTGAACAGTTACTTTGAATCTGTGGCAGGCAATTACAGTGCTACCCAGTGTAAACAGTTATATGGCATCAGTGGCAGGCAATTACAGTGGTACCTGGGGTAAACGGTTGTAGGAAATCTGCGGCAGGCAGTTATAGTGGTACCTGGGGTGAACAGGTATATGGAATCTATGGCAGGCAGTAACATGGGTACCTGGTGTGAACAGTTTCAGGGAAACTGTGGCAGGCAGTTACAGGAGTACCTGGAGTGAACAGCTATATTATTTTTATGGCAGGCAATGACAGGGGTACCTGGGGTGAACAATTGCAGGGAATTTGTGGCAGGCAGTTGCAGGGGTACCTGGGGTAAACAGTTACATGGAATCTGTGGCAGGCAGTTACAGGAGTACTTGGGGTAAACAGTTACATGGAATTTGTGGCAGGCAGTTAGAGTGGTACCGGGGGTGATCAGTTGCATGGAATCTGAGGCATCCAGTTACAGAAGTACCTGGGGTGAACAGTTATATGGAATCTGTGTCAGGTAGTTACAGAGGTACCTAGGGTAAACAGTTATATAGCATCTGTAGCAGGCAGTTACAGTGACACCTGGGGTGAACATTTGTAGGAAATCTGCGACAGACAGTTATAGTGGTACCTGGGGTGAACACTTATATGAAATCAATGGCAGGCAGATACAAGGGTACCTGCCGTGAAAATTTGCAGAGAATTTCTAGCAGGCAGTTACAGGGGTACCTGGGGTGAACAGTTGTAGGGAATCTGCGGCAGGCAGTTACAGTGGTACCTGGAGTGAACAGTTATATGGAATCTATGGAAGGTAGTTACAGTGGTACTTGGGGTGAACAGTTATATGGAATATATGGCAGGCAGTTATAGGGGTACCTGGGGTGAACAGTTATATGAAATCTGTGGCAGGCAGTTACAGGAGTACCCAGGGTGAACAGTTACTTTGAATCTGTGGCAGGCTGTTACAGTGGTACCCAGAGTAAACAGTTATATGGCATCTGTGGCAGGCAGCTACAGGGGTACCTGGGGTGAACAGTTATATGGAATACATGGCAGGCAGTTACAGTGTTACCTGGGGTGAAGAGTTGTAGGAGATCTGTGGCAGGCAGTTACAGTGGTACCTGGGGTTAACAGTTAAATTGAATCTATGGAAAGAAGTTACAGTGGTACTTGGGGTGAACAGTTATATGTAATATATGGCAGGCAGTTATAGGGGTACCTCGGGTGAACATTTACTTTGAATCTGTGGCAGGCAATTACAGTGCAACCCAGTCTAAACAGTTATATGGCATCTGTGCCAGGCACTTATAGTGGTACCTGGGGTAAACGGTTGTAGGAAATCTGTGGCAGGCAGTTATAGTGGTACCTGGGGTGAACAGTTATATGGAATCTATGGCAGGCAGTAACATGGGTACCTGGTGTGAACAGTTTCAGGGAAACTGTGGCAGGCAGTTACAGGAGTACCTGGAGTGAACATCTATATTATTTTTATGGCAGGCAATGACAGGGGTACCTGGGGTGAACAATTGCAGGGAATTTGTGGCAGGCAGTTGCAGGGGTACCTGGGGTAAACAGTTACATGGAATCTGTGGCAGGCAGTTACAGGAGTACTTGGGGTAAACAGTTACATGGAATTTGTGGCAGGCAGTTACAGTGGTACCGGGGGTGATCAGTTGCATGGAATCTGAGGCATCCAGTTACAGAAGTACCTGGGGTGAACAGTTATATGGAATATATGGCAGGCAGTAACGGGTACCTGGGGTGAACAGTTGCATGGAATCTGCAGCAGGCAGTTACAGGAGTACCTGGGGTGAACAGTTATATGGATTTTATGGCAGGCAGTGACAGGGGTACCTGGGGTGAACAATTGCAGGGGTATCTGAAGTGAATAGTTACTTGGAATCTAAAGCAGGCAGTTATAGGGGTACCTTGGGTGGACTGTTATATGGAATATATGGCAGGCAGTAACAGGAGTACCTGGGGTGAACAGTTGCATGGAATTTGTGGCAGGCAGTTACAGGGGTATCTGGGGTGAATAGTTACTTGGAATCTATGTCAGGCAGTTACTGGGCTACCAGGGGTGAACAGTTACTTGGAATATATGGTAGACAGTTATAGGTGTACCTGGTGTGAATAGGTATATGGAATCTCTGTCCGGCAGTTACAGGGGTACCTGGGGTGAACAGTTACATGGAATCTGTGTCAGGTAGTTACAGTGGTACCTAGGATAAACAGTTATATAGCATCTGTAGCAGGCAGTTACAGTGACACCTGCGGTGAACATTTGTAGGAAATCTGCGACAGACAGTTATAGTGGTACCTGGGGTGAACACTTATATGAAATCAATGGCAGGCAGATACAAGGGTACCTGCCGTGAAAATTTGCAGAGAATTTCTAGCAGGCAGTTACAGGGGTACCTGGGGTGAACAGTTGTAGGGAATCTGCGGCAGGCAGTTACAGTGGTACCTGGAGTGAACAGTTATATGGAATCTAAGGAAGGTAGTTACAGTGGTACTTGGGGTAGACAGTTATATGGAATATATGGCAGGCAGTTATAGGGGTACCTGGGGTGAACAGTTATATGAAATCTGTGGCAGGCAGTTACAGGAGTACCCAGGGTGAACAGTTACTTTGAATCTGTGGCAGGCAGTTACAGTGGTACCCAGAATAAACAGTTATATGGCATCTGTGGCAGGCAGTTACAGGAGTACCTTGGGCGAACAGTTATATGGAATCTATGGCAGGCAGTTACAGGGGTACCTGGGGTGAACAATTGCAAGGAATTTGTGGCAGGCAATTACAGGGGTACCTGGGGTGAACTGTAATATGGAATATATGGCAGGCATTGTCAGTGGTACGTGGGGTGAACATTTGTAGGAAATCTGCGGCAGGCAGTTAGTGTTAGCTGGGGTGAAGAGTTGTAGGAGATCTGTGGCAGGCAGTTACAGTGGTACCTGGGGTTAACAGTTAAATGGAGTCTATGGAAGGAAGCTACAGTGGTACTTGGGGTGAACAGTTATATGGAATATATGGCAGGCAGTTATAGGGGTACCTGGAGTGAACAGTTATATGGAATCTATGGCAGGCAGTAACATGGGTACCTGGTGTGAACAGTTTCAGTGAATCTGTGGTAGGCAGTTACAGGAGTACCTGGAATGAACAGCTGTATTATTTTTATGGCAGGCAGTGACAGGGGTACCTGGGGTGAACAATTGCAGGGAATTAGTGGCAGGCAGTTGCAGGGGTACCTGGGGTAAGCAGTTACATGGAATCTGTGGCAGGCAGTTACAGGAGTACTTGGGGTAAACAATTACATGGAATTTGTGGCAGGCAGTTACAGTGGTACCGGGGGTGATCAGTTGCATGGAATCTGAGGCAGCCAGTAACAGAAGTACCTGGGGTGAACAGTTATATGGAATATATGGCAGGCAGTAACAGGGGTACCTGGGGTGAACAGTTGCATGGAATCTGCGGCAGGCAGTTACAGGAGTACCTGGGGTGAATAGTTATATAGATTTTATGGCAGGCAATGACAGGGGTACCTGGGGTAAACAATTGCAGGGGTACCTGGAGTGAATAGTTACTTGGAAGCTAAAGCAGGCAGTTATAGGGGTACCTTGGGTGAACTGTTATATGGAATATATGGCAGGCAGTAACAGGAGTACCTGGGGTGAACAGTTGCATGGAATTTGTGGCAGGCAGTTACAGGGGTTTCTGGGGTGAATAGTTACTTGGAATCTATGTCAGGCAGTTACTGGGGTACCAGGGGTGAACAGTTATATGGAACATATGGCAGGCAGTTATAGGTGTACCTGGTGTGAATAGGTATATGGAATCTCTGGCCGGCAGTTACAGGGGTACCTGGGGTGAACAGTTACATGGAATCTGTGTCAGGTAGTTACAGTGGTACCTTGGGTAAACAGTTATATAGCATCTGTAGCAGGCAGTTACAGTGACACCTGGGGTGAACATTTGTAGGAAATCTGCGGCAGACAGTTATAGTGGTACCTGGGGTGAACACTTATATGGAATCAATGGCAGGCAGTTACAAGGGTACCTGCCGTGAAAAATTGCAGAGAATTGCCAGCAGGCAGTTACAGGCGTACCTGGGGTGAACAGTTATATGGAATCTGTGGCAGGTAGTTACAGTTGTACCTGGGGTGAATAGTTGTAGGGAATCTGGGGCAGGCAGTTACAGGGGTACCTGGAGTGAATCGTTATATGGAATCTATGGAAGGTAGTTACAGTGGTACCTGGGGTGAACAGTTATATGGAATATTTGGCAGGCAGTTATAGGCGTACATGGGGTGAACAGTTATATGGAATATATGGCAGGCAGTTATAGGGGTACCTGGGGTGAACAGGTATATGAAATCTGTGGCAGGCAGTGACAGGAGTACCCAGGGTGAACAGTTACTTTGAATCTGTGGCAGGCAGTTACAGTGGTACCCAGAGTAAACAGCTATATGGCATGTGTGGCAGGCAGTTACTGGAGTACCTGGGGTAAACAGTTATATGGCATCTGTGGCAGGCAGTTATAGTGGTACCTGTGGTGAACAGTTGTAGGAAATCTGCAGCAGGCAGTTACAGTGGTAACTGGGATGAACAGTTATATGGAATCTATGGCAGGCAGTGACAGGGGTACCTGGTGTGAACAGTTGCAGGAAATCTGTGGCAGGTAGTTACTGGGGTACTTGGCTGAAAAATTGCAGGGAATTTGTGGCAGGCTGTTATAGGGGTACCTGGGGTGAACAGTTGCAGGGAATCTGTGGCAAGCAGTGACAGTGGTACCTGGGGTGAACAGTTATATGGAAACTGTGGCAGGCAGTGACAGGAGAACCTGGAGTGAACAGTTATATGGATTTTATGCCAGGCAGTTACACGGGTACCTGGGGTGAACATTTACATGGAATCTATGGCAGGCAGTTACAGGGGTACCTGGGTTGAACAGTTGCAGTGAATCTGTGGCAAGCAGTTACTGGGGTACCTGTGTTGAACAGTTATATGAAATTTATGGCACGCAGTTACAGGGGTACCTGGGGTGACCAGTTACATGTAATCTGTGGCAGGAGGTTACACGGGTACGTGGGGTGAACATTTACATGGAATCTATGGCAGGCAGTTACAGGGGTACCTGGGTTGAACAGTTGTAGTGAATCTGTGGCAAGCAGTTACAGTGGTACCTGGGGTGAACAGTTATATGGAATATATGGCAGGCAGTTAAGGGGTACCTGGGGTGAACAGGTATATGAAATCTGTGGCAGGCAGTTGCAGGAGTACCCAGGTTGAACAGTTACTTTGAATCTGTTTCAGGCAGTTACAGTGGTACCCAGTGTAAACAGTTATATGGCATCTATGGCAGGCAGTTACAGGGGTACCTGAGGTGAACAGTTATATAGAACATATGGCAGGCATTTTCCCTGGTACGTGGGGTGAACATTTGTAGGAAATCTGTGGCAGGCAGTTACAGTGGTACCTGGGGTTAACAGTTAAATGGAATCTATAGAAGGAAGTTACAGTGGTACTTGGGGTGAACAGTTATATGGAATATATGGCAGGCAGTTACAGGGGTACCTGGGGTGAACAGTTATATGGACTATATCGCAGGCAGTTACAGGGGTACCTGGGGTGAACAGATATATGAAATCTGTGGCAGGCAGTTACAGGAGTACCCGGGGTGAACAGTTACTTTGAATCTGTGGAAGGCAATTACAGTGCTACCTAGGGTAAACAGTTATATGGCATCTGTGGCAGGCAGTTATAGTGGTACCTGGGGTGAACAGTTGTAGGAAATCTGCGGCAGGCAGTTACAGTGGTACCTGGGATGAACAGTTATATGGAATCTATGGCAGGCAGTGACAGGGGCACCTGTTGTGAATAGTTGCAGGGAATCTGTGGCAGGCAGTTACTGGGGTACCTGGGCTGAATAATTGTAGGGAATTTGTGGCAGGCAGTTACAGGGGTACCTGGGGTGAACAGTTGCAGGGAATCTGTGGCAGGCAGTGACAGGGGTACCTGGGGTGAACAGTTATATGGAATCTGTGGCAGGCAGTAACAGGAGAACCTGGGGTGAACAGTTAAATGGATTTTATGCCAGGCAGTTACAGAGGTACCTGGGGTGACCAGTTACATGTAATATGTGGCAGGAGGTTACAGGGGTACCTGGGGTGAACATTTACATGGAATCTATGGCAGGCAGTTACAGGGGTACCTGTGTTGAACAGTTGCAGTGAATCTGTGGCAGGCAGTTACTGGGGTACCTGGGGTGAACAGTTATATGGAATTTATGGCACGCAGTTACAGGGGTACCTGGAGTGAACAGTTATATGAAATCTGTGGCAGGCAGTTACAGGAGTACCCAGGGTGAACAGTTACTTTGAATCTGTGGCAGGCTGTTACAGTAGTACCCAGAGTAAACAGTTATATGGCATCTGTGACAGGCAGCTACAGGGGTACCTGGGGTGAACAGTTATATGGAATACATGGCAGGCAGTTACAGTGTTACCTGGGGTGAAGAGTTGTAGGAGATCTGTGGCAGGCAGTTACAGTGGTACCTGGGGTTAACAGTTAAATTGAATCTATGGAAAGAAGTTACAGTGGTACTTGGGGTGAACAGTTATATGTAATATATGGCAGGCAGTGACAGGGGTACCTGGGGTGAACAATTGCAGGGAATTTGTGGCAGGCAGTTGCAGGCGTACCTGGGGTGAAGAGTTGTAGGAGATCTGTGGCAAGCAGTTACAGTGGTACCTGGGGTTAACAGTTAAATGGAGTCTATGGAAGGAAGGTACAGTGGTACTTGGGGTGAACAGTTATATGGAATATATGGCAGGCAGTTACAGGGATACCTGGGGTGAACAGTTACTTTGAATCTGTGGCAGGCAATTACAGTGCTACCCAGTGTAAACAGTTATATGGCATCAGTGGCAGGCAATTACAGTGGTACCTGGGGTAAACGGTTGTAGGAAATCTGCGGCAGGCAGTTATAGTGGTACCTGGGGTGAACAGGTATATGGAATCTATGGCAGGCAGTAACATGGGTACCTGGTGTGAACAGTTTCAGGGAAACTGTGGCAGGCAGTTACAGGAGTACCTGGAGTGAACAGTTGTAGGGAATCTGCGGCAGGCAGTTACAGTGGTACCTGGAGTGAACAGTTATATGGAATCTAAGGAAGGTAGTTACAGTGGTACTTGGGGTAGACAGTTATATGGAATATATGGCAGGCAGTTATAGGGGTACCTGGGGTGAACAGTTATATGAAATCTGTGGCAGGCAGTTACAGGAGTACCCAGGGTGAACAGTTACTTTGAATCTGTGGCAGGCAGTTACAGTGGTACCCAGAATAAACAGTTATATGGCATCTGTGGCAGGCAGTTACAGGAGTACCTTGGGCGAACAGTTATATGGAATCTATGGCAGGCAGTTACAGGGGTACCTGGGGTGAACAATTGCAAGGAATTTGTGGCAGGCAATTACAGGGGTACCTGGGGTGAACTGTAATATGGAATATATGGCAGGCATTGTCAGTGGTACGTGGGGTGAACATTTGTAGGAAATCTGCGGCAGGCAGTTAGTGTTAGCTGGGGTGAAGAGTTGTAGGAGATCTGTGGCAGGCAGTTACAGTGGTACCTGGGGTTAACAGTTAAATGGAGTCTATGGAAGGAAGCTACAGTGGTACTTGGGGTGAACAGTTATATGGAATATATGGCAGGCAGTTATAGGGGTACCTGGAGTGAACAGTTATATGGAATCTATGGCAGGCAGTAACATGGGTACCTGGTGTGAACAGTTTCAGTGAATCTGTGGTAGGCAGTTACAGGAGTACCTGGAATGAACAGCTGTATTATTTTTATGGCAGGCAGTGACAGGGGTACCTGGGGTGAACAATTGCAGGGAATTAGTGGCAGGCAGTTGCAGGGGTACCTGGGGTAAGCAGTTACATGGAATCTGTGGCAGGCAGTTACAGGAGTACTTGGGGTAAACAATTACATGGAATTTGTGGCAGGCAGTTACAGTGGTACCGGGGGTGATCAGTTGCATGGAATCTGAGGCAGCCAGTAACAGAAGTACCTGGGGTGAACAGTTATATGGAATATATGGCAGGCAGTAACAGGGGTACCTGGGGTGAACAGTTGCATGGAATCTGCGGCAGGCAGTTACAGGAGTACCTGGGGTGAATAGTTATATAGATTTTATGGCAGGCAGTGACAGGGGTACCTGGGGTAAACAATTGCAGGGGTACCTGGAGTGAATAGTTACTTGGAAGCTAAAGCAGGCAGTTATAGGGGTACCTTGGGTGAACTGTTATATGGAATATATGGCAGGCAGTAACAGGAGTACCTGGGGTGAACAGTTGCATGGAATTTGTGGCAGGCAGTTACAGGGGTTTCTGGGGTGAATAGTTACTTGGAATCTATGTCAGGCAGTTACTGGGGTACCAGGGGTGAACAGTTATATGGAACATATGGCAGGCAGTTATAGGTGTACCTGGTGTGAATAGGTATATGGAATCTCTGGCCGGCAGTTACAGGGGTACCTGGGGTGAACAGTTACATGGAATCTGTGTCAGGTAGTTACAGTGGTACCTTGGGTAAACAGTTATATAGCATCTGTAGCAGGCAGTTACAGTGACACCTGGGGTGAACATTTGTAGGAAATCTGCGGCAGACAGTTATAGTGGTACCTGGGGTGAACACTTATATGGAATCAATGGCAGGCAGTTACAAGGGTACCTGCCGTGAAAAATTGCAGAGAATTGCCAGCAGGCAGTTACAGGCGTACCTGGGGTGAACAGTTATATGGAATCTGTGGCAGGTAGTTACAGTTGTACCTGGGGTGAATAGTTGTAGGGAATCTGGGGCAGGCAGTTACAGGGGTACCTGGAGTGAATCGTTATATGGAATCTATGGAAGGTAGTTACAGTGGTACCTGGGGTGAACAGTTATATGGAATATTTGGCAGGCAGTTATAGGCGTACATGGGGTGAACAGTTATATGGAATATATGGCAGGCAGTTATAGGGGTACCTGGGGTGAACAGGTATATGAAATCTGTGGCAGGCAGTGACAGGAGTACCCAGGGTGAACAGTTACTTTGAATCTGTGGCAGGCAGTTACAGTGGTACCCAGAGTAAACAGCTATATGGCATGTGTGGCAGGCAGTTACTGGAGTACCTGGGGTAAACAGTTATATGGCATCTGTGGCAGGCAGTTATAGTGGTACCTGTGGTGAACAGTTGTAGGAAATCTGCAGCAGGCAGTTACAGTGGTAACTGGGATGAACAGTTATATGGAATCTATGGCAGGCAGTGACAGGGGTACCTGGTGTGAACAGTTGCAGGAAATCTGTGGCAGGTAGTTACTGGGGTACTTGGCTGAAAAATTGCAGGGAATTTGTGGCAGGCTGTTATAGGGGTACCTGGGGTGAACAGTTGCAGGGAATCTGTGGCAAGCAGTGACAGTGGTACCTGGGGTGAACAGTTATATGGAAACTGTGGCAGGCAGTGACAGGAGAACCTGGGGTGAACAGTTATATGGATTTTATGCCAGGCAGTTACACGGGTACCTGGGGTGAACATTTACATGGAATCTATGGCAGGCAGTTACAGGGGTACCTGGGTTGAACAGTTGCAGTGAATCTGTGGCAAGCAGTTACTGGGGTACCTGTGTTGAACAGTTATATGAAATTTATGGCACGCAGTTACAGGGGTACCTGGGGTGACCAGTTACATGTAATCTGTGGCAGGAGGTTACACGGGTACGTGGGGTGAACATTTACATGGAATCTATGGCAGGCAGTTACAGGGGTACCTGGGTTGAACAGTTGCAGTGAATCTGTGGCAAGCAGTTACAGTGGTACCTGGGGTGAACAGTTATATGGAATATATGGCAGGCAGTTAAGGGGTACCTGGGGTGAACAGGTATATGAAATCTGTGGCAGGCAGTTGCAGGAGTACCCAGGTTGAACAGTTACTTTGAATCTGTTTCAGGCAGTTACAGTGGTACCCAGTGTAAACAGTTATATGGCATCTATGGCAGGCAGTTACAGGGGTACCTGAGGTGAACAGCTATATAGAACATATGGCAGGCATTTTCCCTGGTACGTGGGGTGAACATTTGTAGGAAATCTGTGGCAGGCAGTTACAGTGGTACCTGGGGTTAACAGTTAAATGGAATCTATAGAAGGAAGTTACAGTGGTACTTGGGGTGAACAGTTATATGGAATATATGGCAGGCAGTTACAGGGGTACCTGGGGTGAACAGTTATATGGACTATATCGCAGGCAGTTACAGGGGTACCTGGGGTGAACAGATATATGAAATCTGTGGCAGGCAGTTACAGGAGTACCCGGGGTGAACAGTTACTTTGAATCTGTGGAAGGCAATTACAGTGCTACCTAGGGTAAACAGTTATATGGCATCTGTGGCAGGCAGTTATAGTGGTACCTGGGGTGAACAGTTGTAGGAAATCTGCGGCAGGCAGTTACAGTGGTACCTGGGATGAACAGTTATATGGAATCTATGGCAGGCAGTGACAGGGGCACCTGTTGTGAATAGTTGCAGGGAATCTGTGGCAGGCAGTTACTGGGGTACCTGGGCTGAATAATTGTAGGGAATTTGTGGCAGGCAGTTACAGGGGTACCTGGGGTGAACAGTTGCAGGGAATCTGTGGCAGGCAGTGACAGGGGTACCTGGGGTGAACAGTTATATGGAATCTGTGGCAGGCAGTAACAGGAGAACCTGGGGTGAACAGTTAAATGGATTTTATGCCAGGCAGTTACAGAGGTACCTGGGGTGACCAGTTACATGTAATATGTGGCAGGAGGTTACAGGGGTACCTGGGGTGAACATTTACATGGAATCTATGGCAGGCAGTTACAGGGGTACCTGTGTTGAACAGTTGCAGTGAATCTGTGGCAGGCAGTTACTGGGGTACCTGGGGTGAACAGTTATATGGAATTTATGGCACGCAGTTACAGGGGTACCTGGAGTGAACAGTTGCAGTGAATCTGTGGCAGGCAGTTACTGGAGTACCTGGGGTCAACAGTTATATGGAATCTGTGGCAGGCAGTTACTGGGGTACTTGGGGTGAACAGTTATATTAAATCTGTGGCAGGCAGTTACTGGGATACATGGTGTAAACAGTTATATGGAATTTGGTGCAGGCAGTTACAGTAGCACCTGGGGTGACCAGTTACATGTAATATGTGGCAGGAGGTTACAGGGGTACGTGGGGTGAACATTTACATGGAATCTATGGCAGGCAGTTACAGGGGTACCTGGGTTGAACAGTTGCAGTGAATCTGTGGCAAGCAGTTACAGTGGTACCTGGGGTGAACAGTTATATGGAATATAAGCTACCTATCAGAGCACTCTCTCCTAGACCCCCTACAGTCTGGCTTTCGACCTCAACACTCGACAGAAACTGCCCTTACAAGGGTATTGAATGACCTACTGAATGCCAAATCGAGGGGCGATTACTCCCTACTGATCCTCCTCGACCTCTGCGCAGCATTTGACACTGTTGACCACAAACTCCTCTTCAGTATGCTATGCTCCATTGGCCTAAAGGACACTGCCCTCTCCTGGTTCTCTTCCTACCTATCTGACCGCTCTTTTAGTGTCTCCTTTGCTGGCTCTACCTCCCCTCCTCTTCCCCTTGCTGTTGGGGTCCCCCAGGGCTCTGTCCTCGGCCCCCTTCTTTTCTCTATCTACAGAGCCCCTATTGGACAAACCATCAGGAGATTTGGCCTCCAATACCACCTGTATGCTGATGACACCCAGCTATACACCTCTTCCCGTGACATCTCTGCACCTTTACTCCAAAACATCACTAACTGTCTGTCCGCTGTCTCTAACACCGTGTCCTCTCTCTACCTAAAACTAAACCTCTCTAAAACTGACCTGCTGGTATTTCCACCCTCCACTAACCGACCTCCTCCTGACATCTCCATCTCAGTGTGTGGCGCCAACATAACTCCTAGACAACATGCCCGCTGCCTTGGAGTCATATTTGATTCTGATCTCTCTTTTACCCCCTACATCCAATCTCTGGCCCGAACTTGTCAGCTGCACCTCAAGAACATCGCAAGAATCCGCTCTTTTCTCACTGTGGACACGCTAAAAACGCTTACTGTTGCCCTCATCCACTCCCGGCTCGATTATTGCAACTCGTTGCTGATCGGCCTCCCCTGCACCAGACTCTACCCTCTCCAATCCATCCTGAATGCGGCAGCCAGGCTTATCTTCCTGTCCAGCCGCTACTAGGATGCCTCTGCCCTGTGCCGGTCACTGCACTGGCTGCCCGTTAAATACAGAATTCAATTTAAACTCGCCACCTTCATCCACAAAGCCCTCCACAGTGCAGCGCCCCCCTACATCGCCTCCCTCATCTCAATCCATCAACCAGCCCGGGCTCTCCGCTCTGCTAACGAAACCAGATTGAGCGCCCCTTTAATTCGAACTTCTCATTCCCGCCTCCAAGACTTCTCCAGAGCAGCACCGGTCCTCTGGAACGCACTACCAAAGGCTACCCGAGCAATCCAGGACTCGCAGAACTTCAGGCGTGCTCTAAAAACGCACCTCTTCAGGGAGGCATACCGAATTCCCTAAACAAACCCCTTTGTACTCCGCCTGATAACATGCTCCCTGATCTATTGACTGCAATCCCTGCTAGCCATCATAAACCGCTCCTGCAGTCATACTGTTTCTGCCGTCACACGGCTAAATGTCTGACCATTGTCTATGTGTATATCACCCCTCACTCTCCACCTCGCCATACAGTGCACATCTCCAGCCCCTTTACCTTCTGTATCACCCCATTACTTGTAGTATGTAAGCTCGTTGGAGCAGGACCCGCACCCCTATTTTTTCCATCAATTGACTACTATGTAACTGTGGTTCTGTAATGTTTGTACTTTTGTCTTTCTGTATCCCCTGTCTATGTAAGCGCTGCGGAATATGTTGGCGCTATACAAATAAAGTTTATTATTATTATTATTATATGTGGCAGGCAGTTACAGGGGTACCTGGGGTGAACAGTTATATGAAATCTGTGGCAGGCAGTTGCAGGAGTACCCAGGTTGAACAGTTACTTTGAATCTGTTTCAGGCAGTTACAGTGGTACCCAGAATAAACAGTTATATGGCATCTATGGCAGGCAGTTACAGGAGTACCTGGGGTGAACGATTGCAAGGAATTTGTGTCAGGCAGTTACAGGGGTACCTGAGGTGAACAGTTATATGGAACATATGGCAGGCATTTTCAGTGGTACGTGAGGTGAACATTTGTAGGAAATCTGCGGCAGGCAGTTAGTGTTACCTGGGGTGAAGAGTTGTAGGAGATCTGTGGCAGGCAGTTACAGTGGTACTTGGGGTGAACAGTTATATGGAATATATGGCAGGCAGTTACAGGGGTACCTGGGGTGAACAGTTATATGGACTATATGGCAGGCAGTTATAGGGGTACCTGGGGTGAACAGATATATGAAATCTATGGCAGGCAGTTACAGGAGTACCCGGGGTGAACAGTTACTTTGAATCTGTTTCCGGCAGTTACTGTGGTACCCAGAGTAAACAGTTATATGGCATCTATGGCAGGCAGTTACAGGAGTACCTGGGGTGAACGATTGCAAGGAATTTGTGTCAGGCAGTTACAGGGGTACCTGAGGTGAACAGTTATATGGAACATATGGCAGGCATTTTCAGTGGTACGTGAGGTGAACATTTGTAGGAAATCTGCGGCAGGCAGTTACAGTGTTACCTGGGGTGAAGAGTTGTAGGAGATCTGTGGCAGGCAGTTACAGTGGTACTTGGGGTGAACAGTTATATGGAATATATGGCAGGCAGTTACAGGGGTACCTGGGGTGAACAGTTATATGGACTATATGGCAGGCAGTTATAGGGGTACCTGGGGTGAACAGATATATGAAATCTGTGGCAGGCAGTTACAGGAGTACCCGGGGTGAACAGTTACTTTGAATCTGTGGAAGGCAATTACAGTGCTACCTAGGGTAAACAGTTATATGGCATCTGTGGCAGGCAGTTATAGTGGTACCTGGGGTGAACAGTTGTAGGAAATCTGCGGCAGGCAGTTACAGTGGTACCTGGGATGAACAGTTATATGGAATCTATGGCAGGCAGTGACAGGGGCACCTGTTGTGAACAGTTGCAGGGAATCTGTGGCAGGCAGTTACTGGGGTACCTGGGCTGAATAATTGTAGGGAATTTGTGGCAGGCAGTTACAGGGGTACCTGGGGTGAACAGTTGCAGGGAATCTGTGGCAGGCAGTGACAGGGGTACCTGGGGTGAACAGTTATATGGAATCTGTGGCAGGCAGTAACAGGAGAACCTGGGGTGAACAGTTATATGGATTTTATGCCAGGCAGTTACAGGGGTATCTGGGGTGACCAGTTACATGTAATCTGTGGCAGGAGGTTACAGGGGTACCTGGGGTTAACATTTACATGGAATCTATGGCAGGCAGTTACAGGGGTACCTGTGTTGAACAGTTGCAGTGAATCTGTGGCAGGCAGTTACTGGGGTACCTGGGGTGAACAGTTATATGGAATTTATGGCACGCAGTTACAGGGGTACCTGGAGTGAACAGTTGCAGGGAATCTGTGGCAGGCAGTTACTGGAGTACCTGGGGTCAACAGTTATATGGAATCTGTGGCAGGCAGTTACTGGGGTACTTGGGGTGAACAGTTATATTAAATCTGTGGCAGGCAGTTACTGGGATACCTGGTGTAAACAGTTATATGGAATTTGGTGCAGGCAGTTACAGTAGCACCTGGGGGGAAAAGTTATATGGATTTAATGGCAGGCAGTTACAGGAATACCTGGAGTGAATAGTGACATGGAATCTGTGGCAGTAGGTTACAGGGTACTTAAGGTACACAGTTATAAGAGCACCTGGGGTAAGCAGTTTCAGGGACATTTCTGGCAGGTAGTTATGGAGGCATCTGTGGTATGCAGTTGCTGTGGATTCTTTTTGCAGTTATGGGGTACCTGTGGTGTGCAGTGATGTTGACACCTCTGGAAGACAGTTTTATGGGGTCATCAGTGGCAGGCAACTAGTTACAAGATCAGGCAGTTATGGGAACACCTGCAATAAGCAATTATGGGGGTATCTGAGTATGTATATTTTGAGACACCTGCAGTATGCAGTTATAAGGGTATCTGGGTGTGGAGTCATGGGGGCATTTGTTGCAGGCAATTACAAGGACACTTCTGGTACTGAGTTGTGGTGCAACTATAGCAGGCTGTTACAGGGGCACATATGGAAGACAAGTAGTTACAAGATTGTCTGTAGCAGGCAGTTATGTGGTTATTGTGGTGGGGAGTTACAGGGACTCTTGTGGTACAGATATGTGGGTCTTCTGTGGCAGTTGGTTATGAGGGCAACTATGGTAGGTATTTTTTGGGGCACATATAACAGGAGGACGTGTAGTGCACAGTGATGAGGCAACTGTGGCATTCAATTATGGAGGCACCTGTGGCAGGTAATTAAAGGGCACCTGTAATACAGAGTGACGAGGGCACCTATGGCAGTCAGTTATGGAGGCACCTGTAATTTAAAGTGATGAGGGCACCTGTGGCAAGCAATTATGGAGGCACCTGTAACTGTTTACATTTGCGTTAAAGGCCCCAAGCAAATTCAGTCAGATTTGGTAGGAAGAATATCGCTGTATAATGCAAGATTGATGACCGACAATAATGTTAGCCAATCAGAGTGCGAGAAACAAGACATTCCCATTTGCTACATATCTTGGTGTATTATGGCTGAGGTCCAAAATGCATCAATGTCTGCAGGTCGTCCCTTCCTAAATACTTGTCACAGCTGCCCTGGCAGCACGAGGGGAGCATCACTACGCCAACGAGGGCGCCCTCCACCCATTGCCACTATGGGGAAATATTACAATTGCAAATTTTTACGGTAAATACAATGAATTGGCGATTTTTTAAAGAATCTGTTCATCTTTTGTCTTTATCTCTCGTTGAACTCCTGCCGCTCCGGTGACCCAGTTTATTCGCTTTTTTTTCCCGCTAAATTCTAGAATATTACAACATTTAATCCAAATCTCTCCGCTCAGGCCTTAAACTGCTGTCTGATTCCATCTCATCGACTCGGCGGCGTCATGTTAGCCCGTGCTGCGCGAGTCTCTGCCGGCAACGCCAAGGGTTAATCCATCCTGCCGTCAGGAACAATAGAAGGAAGACAGCTTTAAATGAATGCAGCTGAATATTTCATGGGCCACTCTCAGCCGCCCGCTCCAGTTGTCTCACTCGCTAAAAGGAAAGCTTAATCCAAAGTGACAACAACATCAGTTTCTGCGTGTTCCAGTCACACGGAGCATGACTTCTTTATCATAAACACCATTTACATGGGCTGTCTGGCCAAGCGGAGCACCGGGGGAGCGTGACCGGGCCGCGGCAACCATGAATACAGCAAATGAAGAACCTGACCCTGCCGGGGCCGCACCAATACATGGCTAAGTAAGAGGGGCCTGAGTTGGCGCAGACTCTTCTATCAGGGAGCAGACAGATCATCCCGGAATTTGTTTACTCCCCCAGAAATAGGGGGTATCTATCAGCCACCACTGGGGGGAGCCAGCTGCATCTGTAGTCATCCAGCTGCATAAGAGAGCTCCCCCTTGTGGAGACTGCAGGAAGACAGAATGCTAACAATTATGTGCTGTGGGAAGGAAAGAACTCTGCTGGCACTCGTTATAAGGGGACACTCTACTGGTATGTTTTTAGGGGGCACTCTGCTGGTAGTGATTATGAGGGATCACTCTGCTGGCACTATCTACAAGGGGGAACTCTGCTGGCACTGCCTACAAGGGGGCACTCTGCTGGTGACATGGTTTATGAGGGGGCACTCTTCTGTGATTTATGTGAACACTCTACTGGCATTTATGGAGGGCACTTTACTATACTGCAGATCCTGCGATCGTTGCCCGCGCAGGCGCTCCACGATAAAATGTGAGCATTGAAAGGCATATATTTTAAATTTTTCGTTTACACTCGTGGATTCAAATTGCGTATTCTGCACACTGCTGTATTTTGCCACAGGATCCACTTTGACGGCCTTCATTTATGTCAATGGAGGCTGTCCGACCCGCATATGGGCTGCGAATACCCACGTCATCGCTAAGCGATGGTGTGGGAAATACAAATAAAAATAAAAAAGCTGTACTGCGCATGATCAACAGCGCGCCTCTGCGGTCATACACAATACAGTAAATGGAGGTACACAGGGTCACCATCCAGGCTCACAGCCGGAATCCGATCCATCCATGTGAGCCGGCCTTATGAGGGGTCTTTATCGTGTATAGTTTATGAAGTGGAACTTTACTGGCTCTGTTTATCAGGGGGCACTGCGCTGGCACTGATTATCAAAAGGCATTCTGGTGGCATTGTTGTGAAAGGGCACTCTACTGGCTCTATTTATAAGGGGGCACTCTACTGTCACTGTTTACGAGGGGCATTCTGGTGGCACTACTTATGAGGGGGCACTCTGCTGGCGCTGATATGGAGGGGAAGAATAATGGCACTGTTTATGGGGGGGGCACTCTGCTGGCACTGCTTATAAGGGAGTACTCTGCTGTCACTGTTTATGAGGGGCACTCTGGTGGCACTAGTTATGAGGAGGTAGTAGCCTGGCACTGTTTATGTATAGGCTCTCTGCAGGCATGGTTTACAAGGTGGCACTCTGCTGGTGGCATGGTTTATGAGGTGACACTCTTCTGGCACCTGTGGGACACTGGCGTTGGTGGCAGCACTCCACCTGCTGCCTGGCGGCTCTTGCAATTTGGAGCCCAGCAGTAAGTGCTGCACCCTACGATGCGTTTCAGTGCCCGCCATCCTTTACAATAACAGCAGCAGACGGGCAGGAATGCGATGAGGTGACTTGTAGGAGAGGCGCCTCCTATGTCAGAGCCGTCACCTTCTCCCTACTGCTGCGGTTTAACAGAATGGAGGGTTCACATACTTTTGTAAGTGCCTCTTACGATAATAAGCTCTGACTCTCTGTGGCGTCTCCTGTATATCTGCAGTCACACACGTGGCGCCGGATTACTTGATGTCATTTTTTGTTTCATTTTGGAGCTCCTTCCTCCATACGTAGATCTGTAATGTGGACGCGAGTAGCAGCCGCCATGTCAGTCCCTTCACGTGGAGTCTTGTATATAAAAGGCTTCTGGGAGCGCAGAGGTTGGTAGAACAGATGTGAACAAATAACCCTAATTACACTTCTATGTATCGGCACATCCAGGGATTAAACAATCAGTGGAAACATGAAGGCGCGAAACGCGTCAGTCTCTCCGGTCTGAAAGTAGGCCACATCCCAGGTCTGCCTGGAGGAACGTTCCTGAGTACAGAGCAGCTTATTGCCTTAATGTCTCCGACAGGGACATATAGCGAGGGGGGGTGAGGATCAGGGGAGGAGAATGCAAATAACAATAGTCAAAACAATTCTAAGCATTCGCGGTCCTCCTGGATTTAACCTCTTCATAACTGGCACTAAACTCTAATTCTTCTGTAATGACTGCACTGTTATATATACAGTGGCTTTGTCTACCTTAAGTTTCCTGGTCCAGGAGTAGAATGTGAGAACTGCAGTAAAGACTGACACCAACGCAGCAAAGTTGAAGAAAAAGAGCAAAGAGGATAACTCTACAGAGCAATGCAAGGTGGCTGGCTGGTGAACCGCCTCCATGAACGCTGTACAGAGGGGCATTGGCCTAAATGGTTTGGTGTTGGTACTGATAACCAAACTTTGACATCATAATTCCTTCTGACTGATTAGTCTGCTGGTTGGAATTGACTATTTTACCAATGAGGAAACACAACTTATCGGTCGTATTAATGACACAGCTATAATAACTGCAATCCCGGTTATAATATGCGGGATTGCGGAGAGGAAACTGCCAGTGATTTCCTATGGAGTAGAGCAACTCCCTAATGGACAAGTTTAGTTAAAAGCGTGGCGGCCGCGTTTCCGAATCTTCTCGCCGTTTAGAGCACTGGGAAGCCCTCTCAGATTTAATGGATGGCGAAGGCGCCGCTGCTCGGAGGAGATTGCCGTCAGACCTAGCAGGCCCAGAGGGGGAGTCACTTCAGGAAAATACCTGAAATCACAAGAGGATGTTTAGCCTAAAAGGAATCTCAGGATTCTGTCATCCGGAACAATTCGGGCAGAAAGGGGATTAACCTAGAAAGCTCGCCGCCGGAGCAGGTGAAGCGCCATTATCTGTCGTAAAGATTCATAACCATTCCAGAAAGTTCCCTTATTACAGCAGAACAGGGTGGCGCCGGTGTAGCAAAAGTGAAATCTATATAACGTGTCCGTGTCCAGACAGGAGGGAAATAGCGCTGTACGTATATGTATCACATGCCATAGATCTGTTACATGCTGAACTGGAGGAGAAGACTTTGTGTTCCAGCTGCTGTAATGAATTGATACATATATGTTACAATGTAGCAGCTGCTTAGCCACACCCCTTTACTCAAATAAAATAACTGTTTAAGCTGACTATGGAAGAAAGAATTGCGCAATTCGGTGACACATATGGCGAACGTTTCATGCAGCAAAGGCGCTATGATTGGCCATGGAGAAAAAAAACAATATATAAATATCATATCTAACGATCCTTCAGGCCTCACATATCAGCATTGGTCATGTGAGAAACTCTGTGTCCCATCAGCCAGAATAGCAGCTCCCTCTCTCTCTTCACAGCAGGAACTCCCAGCAGGATTGGCAATGCCTCCGGTATACAGGACAGTCATTCTATGGGTAACTGCAGACTCTCATACACTGGTGCTGTGTGTCTGGCACTGTGTAGGGGGCGTCACGCTTAATGATTGAGACTGTTCAAGGAGGCTCTCTATGACTACAAGCTTAATGAGGGAACTCCATCTCACATTGTTCTTGGGGGCACTCTGATATTCATCATGTGGGTACTCTCTGACTCGTGGGGGCGCTCTCTGACACTGATCATGGGGGCAATCTCTGATATTCATCTTAGGGGCACTCTCTGTCTTACATTGTTCTTGGGGTAAATCTCTGTCTGACACAGAGAGTGCCCCCATAATCAGTGTCAGAGAGTGCCCCCATAATCAGTGTCAGAGAGTGCCCCCATGATCAGTGTCAGAGAGTGTTCCAATGATCAGTGTCAGAGTGACCCCACGATAAGTGTTAGATAGCGCCCCCATGAAGAATGTCAGAGATTGTCCCCATGACCAGTGTCAGACAGACAGTTCCCCCAAGAACAATGTGAGACAGAAAGAGCCCCTTGAGCAATGTCAGAGAGCGTCCCCATGATCAGTGTCAGAGTGTCCCCATGATCAATGTCAGAGAGTGCCCTCGTGATCAGTGTCAAAAAAGTGCCCCCATGATCAGTGTGACAGAGCGCCCCCATGGTCAATGTCAGAGAGTGCCCTCATGATCTATGTCAGAGAGTTCTCCCATGATGAGTGTCAGAGAGTGCTCCCATGATCAGTGTCAGAGAGTGCCCCCATAATCAGTGTCAGAGAGTGCCCCCATGATCAGTGTCAGAGAGTGTTCCAATGATCAGTGTCAGAGTGACCCCACGATAAGTGTTAGATAGCGCCCCCATGAAGAATGTCAGAGATTGTCCCCATGACCAGTGTCAGACAGACAGTTCCCCCAAGAACAATGTGAGACAGAAAGAGCCCCTTGAGCAATGTCAGAGAGCGTCCCCATGATCAGTGTCAGAGTGTCCCCATGATCAATGTCAGAGAGTGCCCTCGTGATCAGTGTCAAAAAAGTGCCCCCATGATCAGTGTGACAGAGCGCCCCCATGGTCAATGTCAGAGAGTGCCCTCATGATCTATGTCAGAGAGTTCTCCCATGATGAGTGTCAGAGTGACCCTACGATAAGTGTTAGATAGCGCCCCCATGAAGAATGTCAGAGATTGTCCCCATGATCAGTGACAATCTCTGACATTCTTCATGGGGGCGCTATCTAACACTGATCATGGGGACACTCTCTGACACTGATCATGGGGGCGCTCCCTGACATTCATCATAGGGACACTCTCTGACACTGATCATGGGGGCACTCTAACACGGATCACGGGGGAACTCTCTGTCTGATACTCTTCATGGGAGCACTCTCTGACACTAATCATGGGGACACTCTCTGACAGAGATCATGAGGGCACTCTCTGACATTGATCATGGGGGCGCTCTCACACTGATCATGAGGACACTCTTTGACACTGATCATGGGGGCGCTCTCTGACATTGTTCTTGAGGGCACTCTCTGACTTACTATGATCGTGTGAGCACTCTCTAATATAGATCATGAGGGCACTTTCTGACATTGATCATGGGGGCGCTCTCACACTGATCATGGGGGCGCTCTCTCACACTGATCATGGGGGTGCTCTCTCACACTGATCATGGAGGCACTCTCTGACATTGATCATGGGGACACTCCCAGACAGTCATCACGAGGGCACTCTCTGACACTGATTATGGTGGCGCTCTCTGACATTGCTCAAGGGGTGCTCTCTATCTCACATTGTGCTTGGGGGAACTTTCTTTCTGACACTTATCTTGTGGCACTCTCTGACATTCATCATGGGGACACTACCTGACACTGATCATAGGGGCACTCTCTGACTCACACTGGTCTTAAGGGCACTCTCACAATCATCATGGCGACACTCTTGGTGAATGATTATGGGGGGCGCGTTCTGTCTCACATTGTTCTTAGGGGAACTCTGACACTGATCATGGGGCTGCTATCTAACACTTATCGTGGGGTCACTCTGACACTGATCATGGGGGCGCTCTCTGACATTCATCTTGGGGACACTCTCTGACACTGATCATGGGGGCACTTTCCTGAGACTGATCATGAAGGCGCTCTCTGACAGTTATTATGGGGGCACTCTCTAACACTGATCGTGGGGGAACTCTCTGTCTGAGACTTTTCGTGGGGACGTTAACTGATTGACACTCTTAATGAGGTCTCTCTGTCTTTCTCTGACTCCTGAATGATCCGTCTTCCTGGGGTGTCACCCAGCTTTCCCTGACACCTAAGTGGCCCATCTTCCTGGGATGTCACCCAGCTTTCCCTGGACTCTGTGTGACCTGTTTTCCTTGGGTGTCCCCAACTTTCCCTGACCCCTGAGTAGCCCATCTTCCTGGGGTGTCACCCAGCTTTCCCTGACTCCTGAGTGGCCCATTTTCCTGGGGTGTCACCCAGCTTTCCCTGACCTCTGTGTGGCCTGTCTTCCTGAGGTGTCATTCAACTTTTCCTGACTCCTGAGTGGCCCATCTTCCTGGGGTGTTACTCAGCTTTCCCTGACTCCTGATCAGCCTGTCTTCCTGGTTGTGCATCCTTACATCCTGTTCTGCCTCTCTGGAGTCGGGAGAGCTGGGTGCTTCTGTTGGGCATTGGTCTTCCAGTTTCGCAGATAGACTGTCTGAATTTGTGCAGCGCTGTCCCTTTAAGTGCGGCGGGGGGACGGGAGCGCGGCTCTCAGCAGTTAGTATAACACAGCTGTGCGCTGTTTATGCTAAGACTACAATAAAAAAGCTTTAAAATGGGAGATGTCAGAAGCCACTTCTCTTTATTTACACGATTTCCCGGGCGTTCTGTCACACAGCGCATTCATCTGCCGCAACCGCAGATTAAAATATCACCGCTCAGAATAGGAGCCAAGCGGAAGGAGATTCATCATCCGCCCATTAATACCGGGAGATGCCGTCATGGCGGCTCAGTAAACCGAGGTGGAACGCAGAATGAGCAGCAACTCCTACAGCTCCTCTTCAGGCTCTTCTCTAATTACATCCAGAGCTGCATTCACAATTCTGCTGCTGTCATGTGAGCTGCAAGGCCTCTCTGCTGCCACCTGTTGGTTCAGCCTATATACTGAGAGTGGGCTGCTGTATTGCGGCATGTATGATGTAGGGCCGCCCACTCCAACCTGTAACTGTTATCAGAGGGGGAGGGGCCTCTGGGTGACCAGGTGACACAAAAAGGTGAGCAGTCAAATACTTTAAAGGGGTTGTCTCGCGCCGAAACGGGTTTTTTTTTTCCATAGGCCCCCCGTTCAGCGCAGGACAACCCCAAAGGATGTGTTAAAAAAAAAAATTTTTATTACTTACCCGAATCCCCGCTCTGCGATGTCTTCCTTCTTCCTTCTTCTTCCTTCACCAAGATGGCCGCCGGGATCTTCACCCACGATGCACCGCGGGTCTTCTCCCATGGTGCACCGTGGGCTCTGTGCGGTCCATTGCTGATTTCAGCCTTCTGATTGGCTGGAATCGGCACACGTGACGGGGCGGAGCTACGAGGACCAGCTCTCCAGCACGAGCGGCCCCATTCACCAGGAAGAAGACCGCACAGCGCAAGCGCGTCTAAAAAAGCAAGAAGACATCAGAATTAGACGGATCCATGGCGACGGGGACGCTAGCAACGGAGCAGGTAAGTGAATAACTTCTGTATGGCTCATATTTAATGCACGATGTATATTACAAAGTGCATTAATATGGCCATACAGAAGTGTATAACCCCACTTGCTGCCGCGAGACAACCCCTTTAAGGAACTGATGGGGGAAGAACTGTTCTTGAGGAAGAGACCGCACACAGTGACTGCAGTTGAGGAAAAGACTGCATGACTGCATGGGAGGAAGAGACCGCGCACAGTAGCTGCACCGCTAATGACTGGATCCCTCCAGCTGGAGGACCTGTATCAGTGCACCCCTATAATAACCATCCGGCTCCCATCATCAGACTTGTCTGTGGCCGCAGGGATGGAATCTCTGTATTACTTGCTCGCTGTCTCTGCCATTCACACGTTCTTTACCGTTATTACTGTAGAGCGAGCAGCAGTCCGGTAAACGCTGTGTTGTGTTTTTTCTCAGCAGGGACCACTTAGTTTTTCCAGTCGCAGCGACTATTTTTATCCCATTAACGCCTGAGATCCGTCATTCTTCTTTTTTCTCCTTTCCTTGACTCGCTGAGGCGAAAATGATCGATAAAACGCAATCTTCTCCGCTCGTGTTTACACATTATTTTCCTTCCACAAGCAATAAAGATTTTTATGCCCAATTTCACTTCCTCAGAACTGTTACCACATTCATGAGAAGACACCGTCCCACCAAGTACCGGCGCAGGTCTTCACAGTCGAGCACATTGTTACCGCGGTTTATATTTGTTTCCTTCTCAAGGCTTCTAAATGTCAATCTGTGGATTCATCCTATAGATGATCCTGCTGTCTGGGAATAAACTGTGCTCATTCTAAGCTTCCTGCTGCATGAACGGAATGCCAGAACTGCAGTGTAGACCGACACAGAGTGTAGTCGTCGTGTCGTCTTCTCCTTTTTACAAACCGTGATCACAGTTTCTTTACTGTATCTCTTTCTTGGTGACAACTAACAACGCTGCCATTACTGACCCCTCCGGGGTTGTCACCCAGCTGTCCTGGATGCAGACACAACTGTTGGGGAGTTTGATATTTGGAGGACATTCTGTTTGTTTATTTGCAGCAGAAATAACAATAATCCTTACACGGCATTTGACTCCTCGTCTCCAGTGTGCGACTGCGACATTCCCACCTGCTGCAAAAATAGGTACAAGGTGGAATGAATTGTCACCGATGGCGGATCCTCCGTTCTCCTGCACATTATTCATTGTATTCTGCACACAAAAATACACAACTGTTCACACAATTGAAGACAGACACAACTGTTCACTCACTCAGATGTCATTACACCTTGATTGGAGTCACTTGTGAGAAATTCAGCTGTTTGGAAATAAAAGACCCCCTCTGTCCTAATAAGACAGCTCACAATGCATATCAGAGCCTAAATGAAGCCATGAGTGATGTAGCCCGGCAGACCTCTAGTCTACAGCTCATCTACAAGCTGGAGGAATAATGCTGCTCTACAATCGCTGATAGGCAATCACTTCATGTGAATGAGCCCCATGAGCACGGACAGCTGCTGAGACTGTGGGGAAATCTCCAGAATGCCTTGTACTAACATTTACGTATCGTGTTTCTTCTAGAAGTATCTGAACGTCTGAGAGGTCCATTGTGTTTATACAGAGAAAGATGACAAATCTCAGACACTAACCAGGCCCAGAATGCACCATAACTGCCGACAGCAGCTAATTTAGGAAAACTAACAGGGGAACTCCAGTATCCACGTCAAATTGGAGAACGGCATTCAAAGATGAGATCAGGTGTCCATTTCAAGGTGGAGGATTCCACCCATAGGTGGGATTAGTTGTACACAGAGAGGTGAAGGACAGAGTCCATAGATGCAAACAGGTCTCCCCGGAGAGGTGAAGGATGGTACGCATAGAAGGAATCAGGTGTCCACGGAGAGATGGAGAATGAGGCTCATACACGGGATCAGGTGTCTATATTGACGTACAGAATGGCGCCCATAGATGGCATCCGATGTCGGCGGGCAGGTGGTGCATGGCACCCATAGATCGCATTAAGTGTCCGCAGCGAGATGCAGGACAGCTTTCATAAATGGTATCAGGTGTCTGCTTTGAAGTAGAGGACAATGCCTAAAGATGGTATCAGGTATATCCACGGGGTATGAGATGGTATCCACAGGGAAGTGGAGGATGATACTCATAGGTGTACACAATCATATGGAGAATGATGCTCATAGATGATATCAGGTGTCTGCAGGGAGGTGGAGGACGGTACCCATAGATGGGATCAAGTATCTGCAGGCAGCTGGAGGATGGTACCCATAGATGAGAACAGATGTCTGCAGTGGAATGAAGGACTGTGCCCATAGATGGAATCAGGTGTCTTCAGGGAGGAGGAGGACAGTACCCATAGATGATATCAGTTTCTGCGGGGAGGTCAAGGACGGTACCCACAGATGGGATCAGGTGTGTGCAGGGAGGTGGAGGATAGTACATATAGATAGGATCAGGTGTCTGCAGGGAGGTGAAGGATGGTACCCATTGATGAGATCAGGTGTCTGCAGGGAGGTTGAGGACGGTGCCCATAGATGAGATCAGGTGTCTGCGGGGAGTTGGAGGAGGGTACCCATAGATGGGATCAGGTGTCCGCACAGAAGTGGAGGACGGTAACCATAGAGGGGATCAGGTGTCCGACCGGAGGTGTAGGACAGTACCCATAGATGGGATCAGGTGTCCGCAAAGAGGTGGAAGACGATACCCATAGATGAGATCAGGTGTCTGCAAAGAGGTGGAGGACGGTAACCATACATGGGATCAGGTGTCTACAGTGAGTTGGAGGACCATACCCGTCGAAGGAATCGTGTGTCTACGGGGAGGTAGAGGATGGTATCCATAGATGGGATCAGTTGTCTGCAGAGGGGTGGAGGATGGTGCCTATAGATAGGATCAGGTGTCCGCGGGGAGGTGGAGGATGGTACCCATAGATAGAATCAGATGTCTGCAGGGAGGTGGAGGACAATACCCATAGATTGAATCAGGTGTCCACAGGGAGGTGGAGGACCGTAACCATAGATGGGATCAGGTGTCTGCAGGGAGGTGGAGGATGGTACCCATAGATGGGATCAGGTCTCTTCAGGGAGGTGGAGGATGGCGCCCATAGATGATATCAGTTGTCTGCAGGGAGGTAGAGGATGGCGCCCATAAATGGGATCAGGTGTCTATGTCGAGTTAGAGAATGGCGCACATAGATGGGATCCGGTGTCCACGGCGAGGTGCAGCACAGCACCCATAAATGGTATCATGTGTCTGCTTTGAAGTGGAGGACAATGCCCAAAGATGGTATCAGGTATATCCACCGGGAATCAGATTGTATCCATGGAGAAATGGAGAATGATATTCATAGAAGTTGTCCACAGTGATATGGAGAATGCTGATCATAGATGATATCAGGTGTCTGTTGCAAGCGGGAGAGGTAAAGATGTGGGGAGGTAAAAGATGACATGAAAAGATGAAATCAGGTGTCCATTGCAACGTGGAGGACAGAGTTCATAGTTAGGATCAGGTGTCCACAGGGAGGTAGAGGATAGTACCCAAAGATGAGATCAGGTGTCTGCAGGGACGTGTAGGACGGTACTCAGATGGCATCAGGTGTCTTAGGGGAGGTGGAGGGGGGTACCCATAAATGGGATCAGGTGTCTGCGGTGGAGGTGGAGGACGGTATCCATGGATGGGATCAGATGCCTGCATGGAGGTGGAGGACAGTACCCATAAATGGGATCAGGTATCCGCAAAGAGGTGGAGGATGGTACTCATCAATGCGATCAGGTGTCTACAGAGAGGTGGGGGACGGTGCCAATAGATGGGATCAGGTGTCTGCAGGGAGGTGGAGGACCATACCCATAGATGGGATCAGTTGTCTACAGGGAGTTGGAGAACGATACCCATTGATGGCATCACGTGTCCGTGGGGAGGTAGAGGATGTTACCTATCGATGGGATCAGTTGTCCGCAGTGGGGTAGAGGATAGTGCCCATTGATGATGTCGGGTGTCCTCAGCGAGGTGGAAGACGGTACCCATAGATGGGATCAGGTGTCTGCAAGGTGTAGGACGGTACCCATAGATGTGATCAGGTGTCTGCAGTGAGATGAAGGACTGTGCCCATAGATGTGATAAGGTGTCTTCAGGGAGGTGCAGAATGGTACCCATAGATGATATCGGTGTCTGCAGGGAGGTGGAGGATGGTACCCACAGATGGGATCAGGTGTGTGCAGGGAGGTGGAGGATAGTACATATAGATAGCATCAGGTGTCTGCAGGGAGGTAGAGGATGGTGCCCATAGTTGAGATCAGGTGTCTGCAGGGAGGTGAAGGATAGTACCCACAGATGAGATTAGGTGTCCACAGGTAGGTGGAGGATGGTACCTATTGAAGAGATCAGGTATCAACAGGGAGGTGGAGGATGGTACCCATAGATGGGATCTCGTGGCTGCAGGGAGGTGGAGGACGGTACATATAAATGGGATCAGGTATCCACAGTGAGTTAAAGGATGGTGTCCATAGATGGGATCAGGTATGTACATGGTGGTGTAGGACGGTACCTATAGATGGGATTAGGTGTCTGCAGAGAGTTTGGAGATGGTGCCCATAGGCATCCAAAGAGCGTATCAAGTGTCCATATCAAGATGGAGGATGGTACACAGGATTAGGTGTCAGCAGGGATGTAGAGGATGGTACCCATAGATGGGACCAGGTGTCTGCAGGGAGGTGGAGGACGGTATCGATAGTTGGGATCAGGTGTCTGCAGGGAGGTGGAGGACGATACCAATAGATCATGTGTCTGCAGTGAGGTAAAGGATGGTGTCCATAGATGGGTTTCTGTAGGGAGCTGGAGGATAGTACATATAGATGGGATCAGGTGTCTGCAGGGTGATGGAGGACGGTATCCATAGATGAGATCAGGTGTCTGCAGGGAGGTGGAGGATGGTACCCATAGATGGGATTAGGTGTCTACAGGGAGGTGTAGGACGGTACCCATAGATGAGATCAGGTGTCTGCAGGGTGGTAAAGGACGGTATCCTTATATGAAATCAGGTGTCTGCAGGGAGGTGGAGGACAGTACCAAGAGATGAGATCATGTATTTGCAGGGAGGTGGAGGACGGTACATATAGATGAGATCAGGTATCTGCAGGGAGGTGGGGGACGGTACCCATAGACTGGATCACGTGGCTGCAGTGAGGTGGAGGACGGTGCCCATGGATGGGATCGGGTGTCTGCAGGAAGGTGGAGGAGGGTACATATAGATGGGATCAGGTGTCCACAGTGAGTTAACCCTTTCCAATCCACTGTCTGACCTTTGAAGACATTATGATTTAAGTCTGTACAGCTCTGATGATGGTAGACATCCGTCGGGGTTCTCTTACTGTATATTACCAGCCTCTCTGCTGTCGGAGCCTATCCAATATGTCATCTCATGCACTACTGGCTTAAGCCAGCATATAGCGCCGTTGTATAACGGCAGAAAAAGAGTAAGCCCCCTAGGAAAACCAGGATACAAATTGGACTGGATAGGGTTAAAGGATGGAACCCATTGATGGTATTAGGTGTCTGCAGGGAGGTGTAGGACGGTACCCATAGATAAGATCAGGTGTCTGCAGGGTGATGGAGGACAGTATCCATAGATGAGATCAGGTGTCTGCAGGGTGGTAAAGGACGGTATCCATATATGAAATCAGGTGTCTGCAGGGAGGTAGAGGAGAGTACCTAGAGATGAGATCATGTATCTGCAGGGAGTTTAAGGACGGTATCCACAGATGAGATTAGGTGTCCACAGGGAGTTGGAGGACGGTACCCATAGATGGGATAAGGTTTCTTCAGTGAGGTGGAGGATGGTACCCATAGAAGAGATCAGGTATCTGCAGGGAGGTGTAGGACGGTACCCAGAGATGGCATCAGGTGTCTGCAGGGAGGTGGAGGACGGTGCCCATAGATGGGATCAGGTGTCTGCAGGGAGGTGGAGGATGGTACCCATGGATGGGATCAGGTGTCCACACGGAGGGGGAGGACAGTACCCATAGATGGGATCAGGTATCTGCACTGAGATAAAGGATGGTGCAGGAAAGCAGAGAGTTGGAGGACGATACCCATAGATAGGATCATGTGTCCGCACAGAGGGGGAGAACAGTAACCATAGTTGGCATCAGGTGTCTGCACAGAGGTGAAGGCCGGTACCCATAGATGGGATCAGGTGTCCGCAAAGAGTTGGAGGATGGTACTCATCAATGCGATCAGGTGTCCACAGGGAGGTGGGGGACAGTACCCATAGATGGGATCAGGTGTCTGCAGGGAGGTGGAGCACAGTGCCCATAGATGAGATCATGTGTCCGCACAGAGGGTGAGGATGGTAACCATAGATGGCATCAGGTGTCTGCAGGGAGGTGGAGGACGGTGCCCATAGATGAGATCAGGTGTCAGTGGGGAGTTGGAGGATGGTACGCATAGATGGGAGCAGTGAGTTAAAGGATGGTGTCCATAGATGGGATCAGGTTTCTGTAGGGAGCTGGAGGATAGTGCATATAAATGGGATCAGGTGTCTGCAGGGAGGTCGAGGACAGTACCCATAGATGGGATAACGTTTCTTCATGGAGGTGGAGGATGGTACCCATAGAAGAGATCAGGTATCTGCAGGGAGGTTGGAGACGGTGCCCGTAGATGGGCTCACGTGGCTGCAGGGAGGTGGAGGACGGTGCCCATATATGGGAATAGGTGTCTGCAGGGAGGTGGAGGTCGGTACCCATAGATGAGATCAGGTGTCCGAAAAGAGGTGGAGGACGGTACCCATACATTAGATCAGGTGTCCACAGTGAGGTGGAGGTCGGTACCCATCGAAGGAATCAGGTGTCTGCAGGGAGGTAGAGGACGGTACCCAGAGCTGAGATCAGGTATCCACAAAGAGGTGGAGGACGGTACCCATACATGGGATCAGGTGTCTACAGTGAGGTGGAGGATGGTACCCATCGAAGGAATCAGGTGTCTACGGGGAGGTGGAGAATGGTACCCATAGATTGGATCAGGTGTCCAGAGGGAGGTGGAGGACGGTAACCATAGATGGGATCAGGTGTCTGCAGGGAGGTGGAGGACATTACCCATAGATGAGATCAGGTATCCGCAAACAGGTAGAGGACGGTACCCATACATGGGATCAGGTGTCTACAGTGAGGTGGGTGACGGTACCCATCGAAGGAATCAGGTGTCTATGGGGAGGTGGAGGATGGTACCCATAGATGGGATCAGGTGTCTGCGGGGAGATGGAGGACGATACCCATAGATGGGATCAGGTCTCGTCAGGGAGGTGGGGACGGTACCCATAGATGGGATCAGGTATCTACAGGAAGGTGGAGGACAGTACCTATAAATGGGATCACATGTCCGTGGGGAGATGGAGGAAGGTGCCCAAAGGGGGGATCAGGTGTCTGTAGAGAGATGCAGGACGGTACCCATAGATGGGATCAGGTGTCTGTAGGGAGGTGGACAACGGCACCCATAGATGGGATCAGGTGTCTGCAGGGTGGTAGAGGACGGTACCCATAGATGGGATCAGGTGTCTGCAGGGAGGTGGAGGACGGCGCCCATAGATGATATCAGGTGTCTGCAGGGAGGTGGAGGATGGCGCCCATAGATGAGATCAGGTGTCTATGTCGAGTTAGAGAATGGCGCACATAGATGGGATCCAGTGTCCGCGGTGAGGTGTGGCATGGCACCAATAGATCACATTAAGTGTCCACAGCGAGGTGCAGCACAGCAACCATAAATTATATCATGTGTCTGCTTTGAAGTAGAGGACAATGCCCAAAGGTGGTATCAGGTATATCCACCGGGAATCAGATTGTATCCACAGAGAAATGGAGGATGATACTCATAGAAGTTGTTCACAGTGGTATAGAGAATGCTGATCATAGATGATATCAGGTGTCTGTTGCACGCTGGAGAGGTGAAGATGTGGGGAGGTAAAAGATGGCACGAAAAGATGGAATCAGGTGTCCATTGCGACGTGGAGGACAGAGTTCATAGTTGGGATCAGGTGTCCACAGGGAGGTAGAGGATAGTACCCAAAGATGAAATCAGGTGTCTGCTGGGAGGTGTAGGACGGTACCCATAGATGGCATCAGGTGTCTTCAGGGAGGTGGAGGACGGTACCCAGAGATGATATCAGGTGTCTGTGGGGAGGTGGAGGACGGTACCCACAGATGGGATCAGGTGTGTGCAGGGAGCTGGAGGATGGTACCCATAGATGAGATTAGGTGTCCACAGGGAGGTGGAGAATGGTACACATAGAAGAGATCAGGTATCTGCAGGGAGGTGGAGGACGGTACCCACAGATGGGATCACGTGGCTGCAGGGAGGTGGAGGATGGTACACATAAATAGGATCAGGTGTCTGCAAGGAGGTGGAGGACGGTATCGATACATAGGATCAGGTGTTGCAGGGAGGTGGAGTGCAATACCCATAAATGAGATCAGGTGTCTACAGGGAGGTGAAGGATGGTACCAATAGATGGGATCATGTGTCTGCAGTGAGGTAAAGGATGGTGTCCATATATGGGATCAGCTCTCTTCAGGGAGGTGGGGACGTTACCCATAGATGGGATTAGGTATCTACAGGGAGGTGGAGGACGGTACCTATAAATGGGATCAGGTGTCCGTGGGGAGGTGGAGGAAGAAGGTGCCCAAAGGTGGGATCAGGTGTCTGTAGAGAGATGGAGCACGGCACCCATAGATGGGATCAGGTGTCTGCAGGGTGGTAGAGGACGGTACCCATAGATAGGATAAGGTGTCTGCAGGGAGGTGGAGGACGGCGCCCATAGATATCAGGTGTCTGCAGGGAGGTGGAGGATGGCGCCCATAGATGAGATCAGGTGTCTATGTCGAGTTAGAGAATGGCGCACATAGATGGGATCCAGTGTCCACGGCGAGGTGCTGCACAGCCACCATAAATGGTATCATGTGTCTGCTTTGAAGTAGAGGACAATTCCCAAAGATGGTATCAGGTATATCCACCGGGAATCAGATGGTATACACAGAGAAATGGAGGATGATACTCATAGAAGTTGTTCACAGTGGTATAGAGAATGCTGATCATAGATGATATCAGGTGTCTGTTGCACGCTGGAGAGGTAAAGATGTGGGAAGGTAAAAGATGGCATGAAAAGATGGAATCAGGTGTCCATTGCAACGTGGAGGACAGAGTTCATAGTTGGGATCAGGTGTCCACAGGGAGGTAGAGGATAGTACCCAAAGATGAAATCAGGTGTCTGCAGGGAGGTGTAGGACGGTACCCATAGATGGAATCAGGTGGCTTCAAGAAGGTGGAGGACGGTACCCATAGATGATATCAGGTGTCTGCGGGGAGGTGGAGGACGGTACCCACAGATGGGATCAGGTGTGTGCAGGGAGCTGGAGGATGGTACCCACAGATAAGATTAGGTGTCCACAGGGAGGTGGAGGATGGTACACATAGAAAAGATCAGGTATCTGCAGGGAGGTGGAGGACAGTACCCATAGATGGGATCACGTGGCTGCAGGGAGGTGGAGGATGGTACACATAAATAGGATCAGGTGTCTGCAAGGAGGTGGAGGACGGTATCGATACATAGGATCAGGTGTTGCAGGGAGGTGGAGTGCAATACCCATAAATGAGATCAGGTGTCTACGGGGAGGTGAAGGATGGTGTCCATGGATGGGATCAGGCTTCTGTAGGGAGCGGGAGAATAGTACATATAGATGGGATCATGTGTCTGCAAGGAGGTGTAGGACGGTACCCATAGATAAGATCAGGTGCCTGCAGGGTGATGAAGGACTGTATCCATATATGAAATCAGGTGTCTGCAGGGAGATGGAGGACGGTACCCACAGATGAGATCAGGTGTTCACAGGGAGTTGGAGGACGGTACCCATAGATGGGATCAGGTGTTCACAGGGAGTTGGAGGACGGTACCCATAGATGGGATAAGGTTTCTTCAGGGGGTGGAGGATGGTAGCCATAGAAGGGATCAGGTATCTGCAGAGAGATGGGGGACGGTGCCCATAGATGGGATCACGTGGCTGCTGGGAGGTAGAGGACGGTTTCTATGGATGGGATCAGGTGTCTGCAGGGAGGTGGAGGACGGTACAAATAGATGCGATCAGGTGTCTGCAGGGTGGTGGAGAATGGTACCCATAGATGGGATCAGGTGTTCACAGTGAGTTAAAGGATGGTGCCCATAGATGGGATTAGGTGTCTGCAGGGAGGTGTAAGACAGTACCGAAAGATAAGATCAGGTGTCTGGGGGTGATGGAGGACGGTATCCATATAAGATCAGGTGTCTGCAGGGTGGTAAAGTACGGTATCCATATATGAAATCAGGTGTCTGCAGGGAGGTGGAGGAGAGTACCCATAGATGGGATCAGATGTCTGCAAGGAGGTGGAGGTCGGTAACCACAGATGGAATCACGTGGCTGCAGGGTGGTAAAGGATGGTACCCATAGATGGGATCAGGTGTCCACAGTGAGTTAAAGGATGGTGTCCATAGATGGGATCAGGTATGTACATTGTGGTGGAGGACAGTACCCATAGATGGGATTAGGTGTCTGCAGAGAGTTTGGGGATGGTGCCTATAGACATCCATAGAGGGTATCAAGTGTCCATATCGAGATGGAGGATGGTACCCATAGATAGGATTAGGTGTCTGCAGGGAGGTAGAGTATGGTACCCATATATTGGATCAGGTATCCGCAGGGAGGTGGAGGTCAGTACCCATATATGGGATCAGGTGTCTGCAAGGAGATGGAGGACGGTACCGATAGATGGGATCAGGTGTCCGCAGGGAGGTGGAGGATGGTAACCATTGATGGGATCAGGTGTCTGCAGGGAGGGGGAGTGCGGTACCAATAGATGGGATCATGTGTCCGCAGTGAGCTAAAGGATGGTACCCATAGATGGGATCAGGTGTCCGCAGTGAGGTAAAGGATGGTGTCCATAGATGGGATCAGCTGTCTGCAGGGAGGTGGAGGATGGTACCCATAGATGGGATTAGGTGTCTGCAGGGAGATTAGGGATGGTTCCCATAGGTGTTATTATGTGTATGGGATGAGGTGGTGGACGACACCCAAAGGGTATGAAGTGTCCATATCGAGATGGGGAATGGTGCCAATAGATAGGATCAGGTTTCTGCAGTGATTTAAAGGATGGTGTCCATAGATGGGATCAGGTATCTATATGGTGGTGGATAACGGTACCCATAGATGGGATTAGGTGTCTGCAGAGAGGTAGGAAATGGTGCCCATAGATGTTATTATGTGTATGCGATGAGGGTATACAGTGTATCAAGTGTCCAAATCGAGATGGAGGATGGTGCCCATAGATGGGATCGGTGTCCGCAGGTAGATGAAGGACGATACCCATAGATAGGATCAGGTGTGTGTAGGGAGGATGAGGATTGTACTCATATATGGGTACAGGTGTCTGCAGGGAGTTGGAGGACGGTGCCCATTGATGAGATCAGGTGTCTGCAGGGAAGTGGATTACGTGTATGCGGTTAGGGTATACAGTGTATCAAGTGTCCATATCGAGATGGAGGATGGTGCCCATAGATGGGATCAGCTCCCTACAAGGAGGTGTAAGACGGTATATATAGACTGGATCAGGTGTCTGCAGGGAGGATGAGTATGGTACCCATATATGGGTTCAGTTGTCTGCAGGGAGGTGGAGGACGGTACCTATAAATAGGATCAGGTGTCCGCTGGAAGGATAAGGATGGCACCCATATATGGGTTCAGGTGTCTGCAGGGAGGTGGAGGACGGTACCTATAGATGGGATCAGGTGTCTGCGGTGTTTCATCATATAACCAGTATACTCCTCCATGTAAGCACTACACACATAGTGTTATACTCTATATACTGCAGTTATTATTCTCCTGTCTGTACATCGTGCTCCGTATGTAAATGCCGTGCGCTGTGTGAATGAGGCCCTCGGGAGGTGGTAAGACAAGGCTGCACATCCTGACAACTGACCCGTGTGAGCTTGTAATGATGAGTCACATTTACTAATTCAGTAAAACGCGTCGCTCGAGGAACTGGGACACAATGCGAGCAGCTGACAAGTGGAGTGAAAAATCTCCTCTATATCAGTGTCTGACAGAAGAGATGAATGCGCATCACCATCCCGCGTATAAACGCTTCATCCCTCGTCTCAGCTTGTCAACCTGTCAGTACCGCTAATAACCGCCAAGAGACACAGAGAAGGACGACCGAGAACCAGTGTATCCATGTCCACAGGAAACATCTACCGCCATACACTGTATCCATGTTCACAGAGAACATCTACCACCATACAGTGTATCCATGTACACAGAGCACATTTACTACTATACAGTGTATCCATGTATACGGTGAGCATGCACCGGCCATACAGTGTATCCATATACACAGAGCACATTTACTACTATACAGTGTATCCATGTATACGGAGAGCATGCACCGCCATACAGTGTATCCATGTACACAGAGCACATCTACCACCATACAGTGTATCCATGTGAACAGAGAACATCTACCACCATACAGTGTGTTAATGTATACGGAGAACATCTACCACCATACAGTGTATCCATGTACACGGAGAACATCTACTGCCATACAATGTATCCATTAAAGCGGAGAACATCTACCACCATACAGTGTATCCATGTACACAGAGAACATCCACTGCCATACAGTGTATTAATGTACACGGAAAACATCTACTAACATACAGTGTATCCATGTACACGGAGAACATCTATTGCCATACAGTGTATCCATGTACACAGGAAACATCTACCGCCATACAGTGTATCCATGTACACAGAGCACATCTACCGCCATACACTGTATCCATGTTCACAGAGAACATCTACCACCATACAGTGTATCCATGTACACAGAGCACATTTACTATTATACAGTGTATCCATGTATACAGAGAGCATGCACCGCCATACAGTGTATCCATGTACACAGAGCACATCTACCACCATACAGTGTATCCATGTACACAGAGCACATTTACTACTATACAGTGTATCCATGTATACGGTGTGCATGCACCGCCATACAGTGTATCCACATACACAGAGCACATTTACTACTATACAGTGTATCCATGTATACGGAGAGCATGCACCGCCATACAGTGTATCCATGTACACAAAGCACATCTACCACCATACAGTGTATCCATGTACACAGAGAACATCTACCACCATGCAGTGTATCCATGTACACGGAGAACATCTACTGCTATACAATGCATCCATTAAAGCGGAGAACATCTCCCACCATACAGTGTATCCCTATACACAAAAAGCATCCACTGTCATACAGTGTATTAATGTACACGGAAAACATCTACCAACATACAGTGTATCCATGTACACGGAGAACATCCAGTGCCATAAAGTGTATGCATGTACACAGGAAACATCTACCGCCATACAGTGTATCCATGTACACAGATCACATCTACCGCCATACACTGTATCCATGTACACGGAGAACATCGACTGCCATACAATGTATCCATGAAAGCGGAGAACATCTACCACCATACAGTGTATCCATGTACACAGAGAACATCTACCACCAAACAGTGTATCCATGTACACAGAGAACATCTACTACCAAACAGTGTATCCATGTACACAGAAAACATCTACCACCATACAGTGTATACATGCACACAGAGAACATCTACCACGATACAGTATATCCATGTGCATGGAGAACATCTACTGCCATACAGTGTATCCATATACACAGAGAACATCTACCACCATACAGTGTAACCATGTACAGAGAGAACATGTACCACCATACAGTGTATCCACGTGCATGGAGAACATCTACTGCCATACAGTGTATCCATATACACAGAGAACATCTACTGCCATACAGTGTATCCATATACACAGAGAACATCTACCACCATACAGTGTAACCATGTACAGAGAGAACATGTACCACCATACAGTATATCCACGTGCATGGAGAACATCTACTGCCATACAGTGTATCCATGTACACAGAGAACATCTACTGCCATACAGTGTATCCATGTAGAGAGAGAACATCTACCACCATACAGTGTATCCATGTACACAGAGAACATCTACCACCATACAGTGCATTCATGTATATGGTGAACATCTACTGCCATTCAGTGTATCCATGTACACAGAGAACATCTACCGCCATACAGTGTAGCTATGTACACAGGGAACATCTACCGTCATACAGTGTATACATGTACACAGAGCACATCTACGGCCATACAGTGTATCCTTGTATATGGAGAGCATGTACGGCCATACAGTGTATCTATGTACCCAGAGAACATCTACCACCATACAGTGTATCCATGCACATGGAGAGCATCTACCGCCATACAGTGTATCCATGTACACGGAAAACATCTACCACCATACAGTGGTACACGGAGAACATCTATCACCATACAGTGTATCTATGTACACAGAGAACATGTACTGCCATACAGTGTATCCATGTACATAAAGAACATCTACCACCATACAGTGGTACACGGAGAACATCTATCACCATACAGTGTATCTATGTACACAGAGAACATCTACCACCATACAGTGTGTTCTAGGGATGAGCGAACGTGTCCGTTACGGACACATCCGCACCCGGACACCGGCTTTGCCGAACACTGCAGTGTTCGCGCGTAAGTGTCCTGGTGCCGCCGGGGGGCGGGGAGATGCGCGGCGGCGCGGGCGGCAGTAGCGGGGAACAGGGGGGAGCCCTCTCTCTCTCCCTCTCCCCCCCACTCCCCGCCGCACCCCCCCCCCCCCCCGCGCTGCCACGGCGGCCCCCGAACTTTTTCGCCCGAACACTGAAGTGTTCGCAAAGTTCGGTGTTCGGGCGAAAAAGGGGCGGAGCCGAACGTGTTCGCTCATCTCTAGTGTGTTCATGTACATGGAGAACATCTACTGCCATACAGTGTATCCATGTACACGGAAAACATCTACTGCCATACAGTGTTTCCATGTACAGAGAGAACACCTACTGCCATACAGTGTATCCATGTACACGGAAAACATCTACTGCCATACAGTGTATCCATGTACACGGAGAACATCTACTGCCATACAGTGTATCCATGTACATGGAGAACATCTACTGCCATACAGTGTATCCATGTACACGGAAAACATCTACTGCCATATAGTGTATCCATGTACACAGAGAACACCTACTGCCATACAGTGTATCCATGTACACGGAAAACATCTACTGCCATACAGTGTATCCATGTACACAGAGAATACCTACTGCCATACAGTGTATCCCTACACACAGAGAACATCTACTGCCATACAATGTATCCATGTACACACAGAACACCTACTGCCATACAGTGTATCCATGTACACGGAAAACATCTACTGCCATACAGTGTATCCATGTACACGGAGAACATCTACTGCCATACAGTGTATCCATGTACATGGAGAACATCTACTGCCATATAGTGTATCTATGTACACGGAAAACATCTACTGCCATACAGTGTATCCATGTACACGGAAAAAAACATCTACTGCCATACAGTGTATCCATGCACACGGAGAACATCTACTGCCATACAGTGTATCCATGTACACAGAGAACATCTACTGCCATACAGTGTGTCCATGTACACAGAGAACATCCACCACCATGCAGTGTATCCATGTAAACAGAGAACATCTACCACCATACAGTGTATCCATTGTGAGACAGTGACCGGCAAAGTGCTGGAGGGCCGTTACATTTCGCCTAGGATGCTCTCCTATGAGGCGTTGGGGAGCGCTTGGGCAGATACGTGCCACCGAGCAGCCTGGGCTCGGTGGAGGAAGCCGGCAGTTTAGTGTTAGTGGCATTAAGCCACTAACACATTGTAGTGAGTAAGTGGCTCCAAGCCGCAAAATCCGGGCCGGCTTTTCCTGGAGTGACCAAAGTGAAGGGTGGGATGGTCACTCCCACGTACCAGGTGGGGCTGGTACCAGGCATTATAAAGCCTGGGCCTACAGGGCCAGGAGGAGAGCTGAGACCTTTGCAGGTCTGAGAGTCCTGGCTGGCTGTGTGCAGGAGCTATTTGTTACCAGTGTGTAGACAGGGACGCTACCTGTATAGTAAGTGCTCAGACGAGCAGGATTTACTTTGTGTTTGCCTGATGTTAAGGCCTGTATTTTGCTTTTGTTTGCTTGGAAATAAACCCAGGCAAAGCCTGGACTAAAGCTGCAACGGCACAGCCATCAGATACTGCCAAGATGGAGGAACTGATAAAGCAGCTAGTACAAATGAACGTGCAGCAACAGCAAGCATTGGCCCAGCAGCAACAAGTGGCGGCGACCCAGCAAAAGATCCATGAGCAGGCCATGAGAGCTCAGGCCGAGACTAATGCTCTCCTGGTGCAAAGTGTGCAGAGGTCGTCTGGTTGGCTCCCCACCACCCGTACCGCGGTACAGGCGGCCCTACAAAAGATGACGGCCACCGATGACATCGAGGCCTATCTCGCGGTCTTTGAGAGAGTGGCCGAGAGGGAGAAATTACCAGCACCTCAGTGGGCGGAGGTAGTAGCGCCTTTCCTGACAGGAGAACCCCAAAAGGCCTACTTTGACCTCGGTGAGCAGGATGCCAAGGACTATATCAAGCTCAAAGGGGAGATCCTGGCACGCTTGGGCGTGGACACCCATGTGCAGGCCCGACGAGTACACACCTGGACTTTCGCAGACGACCTACCAGCTCGCTCCCAGATGTACGACCTGCTCCACCTGGTGAGAAAGTGGCTGCAGCCGGAGGAGGCGTCCCCGGCGGAGATCGTACAAAAAGTGGTTCTGGACAAGTTCATCCGCTCGTTGCCCCCCCGCAATTCAGCGCTGGGTGGGACAAGGGGGTCCCCAGGATGTGGGCCAACTCGTGAGCCTCGTCGAGAGGTATAAAGGGCCACGGAGGACTTACTGCAAGCCGTGCCTCCTGGACGTTCCAACCCCGGGAACAGCAAGTCGGCTGGAGCCCCTGGTAAGACTGTCCCATATGTAAGGGGTGTTAAAAGTGTCCCAAGGGGAGGCGGCTCAGAGGGGGATCGTTTGGGGCAGAGGAGGAGCCCCAAATGGACATTCGGGTCCCGGGTAGAACCCCAAGGAGACCGGGCCCCCATACGATGTTGGCGCTGTCATGAGCCCGGGCATCTTGCTGCCAACTGTCCCCTCACTGGGGAACCCATGGACTGCGACTCTGCCCGGCGGAGGTCGATGTTCGCACGGCCAGTATGTTCTGCAGAGACTGTGTCAGAGACTGATCGACCATTATGTCACCTAAAGGTGAATGACTTTGCGGTGACAGCTCTACTGGACTCAGGGAGCTTGGTTACGCTGGTGCACTCCAGCCTGGTCGATCCCACAACCTTCACCGGCCGTCGCATGGGGGTTGTGTGTGTGCATGGGGACACCAAGGAGTATCCTATTGCCCTTGTAAGACTTGAGACTCCGTGTGGACTTGCCACCCATGAGGTGGGCGTCGTAAAATCCCTAATGCACACCGTGATCCTCGGGAGAGACTTTCCCCTATTTTGGGACTTGTGGCGACACCGAGGGTCGTCTGCAAATAAGGTTCATGATAATGCAAATGTGTATGATGTGTGTCCAGAACCGTTTGAGCCTGAGGGTACGGTTCCGGACGTAGGGGTGACCCAAGAGAATGGGGATAACTTTCCCTTAACAGTATTGGCGGGTGAGATGGAGGTACAGGATGAAGTAGTTGCTATGCCTGACTTAGAGGTCTCACGTGCCAATTTCGGAACTGAGCAGCTCCGAGACCCCACCCTAGTAAAAGCTAGGGAAAATGTTAAAGTGATAAATGGGGAGCCTCAATTCCCAGGGGCTGATACTGTGTTTCCACACCTTGCAGTCAACCAAGAATTGTTGTATCAGGTTGACAAGGTCCGTGGGGAGGTTGTGGAACAGCTGGTGGTACCTCAGTCCTATCGTAGGATGGTCTTAGACCTGGCGCACAAGCATGTGCTGGGAGGTCATCTCGGGAGCGAAAAGACTAAGGAACGCATCCTTCAACGTTTTTTCTGGCCTGGGGTACATGGTGATGTAAAACGTTACTGTGAGTCGTGCCCGGAGTGTCAAATAACAGCTCCTATGCCCCATTACTGGAACCCCTTAGTGCCCTTGCCAATCATAGAGGTGCCGTTCGAGCGGATCGCTATGGACCTAGTTGGGCCCTTGGTAAAGTCTGCCCGGGGTTACCAACACATATTGGTGGTTGTAGACTACGCCACCCGTTACCCCGAAGCCGTTCCTTTACGCAATACGTCATCCAAGGGTATTGCAAAGGAACTACTTCACATGTTCTCCCGCACGGGCATACCAAAAGAGATCCTGACGGACCAAGGAACCCCCTTTATGTCAAAGGTCATGAAGGAATTGTGTAAGCTGCTGAATATTAAGCACTTACGGACGTCTGTGTACCACCCACAGACGGATGGTCTGGTTGAGAGATTTAATAAGACCCTAAAAAGCATGCTAAAAAGGGTAGTCAATGAGGATGGGAAGGACTGGGACTGTCTGCTGCCATATTTAATGTTCTCAATCCGTGAAGTCCCACAATCCTCCACTGGGTTCTCTCCCTTTGAATTAGTTTATGGTAGACATCCCCGAGGGCTCCTTGATGTAGCTAAGGAGACCTGGGAGCACGAGTCCACCCCCTACAGGAGTGTTATTGAACACATCTCCCTCATGCAGGATCGAATTGCGGCGGTCATGCCCATTGTTAGAGAACATTTACAGCAGGCTCAAGAAGCCCAAAGCCGGGTATATAACCGGTCCGCCAAGGTGAGAACCTTCAACCCTGGGGAGTGTTGGTGCCCACCCTAGAAAGTAAATTCCTAGCAAAATGGCAAGGGCCCTATGAAATAATTGAGAAAGTCGGAGAGGTAAATTATAAGGTATACCAGCCAGGTAGGCGGAAACCAGAACAGTTGTACCATGTAAACCTAATTAAGCCATGGAAGGACAGAGAAGCCCTGACTGCAGTGAGCACCCCCCACGGTGAGGTCCCAGAGGTGTGTGTATCAGGGTCCCTGTCCAAGTCCCAACAGCAAGAGTCTAGGGAATTTATACGACGTAATGCGGATGTGTTCTCCGATATACCAGGGCGTACTGGTGTCATAAAACACGACATTATAACTGAACCAGGGGTAAAGGTTCAGTTGAAACCGTACAGGGTTCCAGAAGCCCGCAGACGAGCCATCTCAGAGGAGGTCAAGAAAATGCTAGACCTCGGAGTAATTGAGGAGTCGAAAAGCGAATGGTCCAGCCCTATTGTGCTGATACCAAAACCTGATGGCTCTCTGTGCTTCTGTAACGACTTCCGGAAGCTAAATGACGTGTCAAAATTTGACGCATACCCAATGCCGAGAGTGGACGAGTTAATTGAGAGACTGGGTCATGCCAGGTACTTTTCCACTCTCGACCTTACTAAAGGCTACTGGCAGGTTCCCCTTACAGAGAGCGCGAAAGAAAAGACGGCGTTTGCCACACCAGAAGGGTTGTTTCAGTACATCTGCCTACGCTTTGGTTTGCATGGAGCCCCAGCAACCTTCCAAAGATTGATGGATATCATACTCAAACCCCATCGTCAATATGCGTCGGCATATTTAGATGATATCATCATCTTTAGCGAAGACTGGGACAGCCATCTACCCAAGGTACAGGCAGTACTGAACTCCCTTAGAAAAGCAGGGCTCACAGCAAACCCAAAGAAGTGCGCCATAGGCCTCGAAGAAGCACGATACCTGGGGTATGTAATAGGCAGGGGTATTATAAAACCCCAGATCAATAAAGTTGAAGCCGTTCAGGACTGGCCACAACCCACTAATAAAAAGCAGGTGAGAGCTTTTTTAGGCATTGTAGGGTACTATAGGCGGTTCGTGCAGAACTTTGCTAGCATAGCAGCACCCCTAACAGACTTGACCAAGAACAGCAAGTCAGTCATGGTCAAGTGGAACCCTGACGCAGAAAAGGCGTTCCAAGAATTAAAACGGGCCCTCTGTAGACGTCCAGTGTTGGTCACACCTAATTTTAAAAGAGAATTTGTTGTTCAGACAGACGCGTCCGACGTGGGACTGGGAGCAGTTCTGTCCCAAGAAGTAGAGTGAGAGGAACATCCCGTGATTTATCTAAGCAGGAAGCTCACGCCACCTGAGAAAAATTACAGCATTGTTGAACGGGAGTGCCTAGCCATCAAATGGGCCCTTGAATCCCTAAAAAATTACCTTCTAGGTCGGCACTTTAGGCTGATCACAGACCACTCTCCCTTAACCTG